>NW_020838006.1:8391402-8728493 GCF_003676395.1 Aethalodelphis obliquidens
GGTACGCGGGCCTCTCACTGCTGTGGCCTCTCCCGTTGTGGAGCACAGGCTCAGCGGCCATGGCTCACGGGCCCAGCCGCTCCGCGGCACATGGGATCTTCCCGGACCGGGGCACGAACCCGTGTCCCCTGCATCGGCAGGTGGACTCTCAACCACTGCGCCACCAGGGAAGACCCCAGAAGGCTGTTTGAACCCCTTGGACTAATACTGTTTTGTCCTTTTTCCCCTGCAGGACATCGAGGTCTCTGTGAACATTCTCTAAAATGTTTAAGCTCGAAAATCACGGAGCGGAAGCTGCAGGGCACGTGGCTGCCTGCTGGCCCAGGGAGCCTGGAGAAACCATTCCTGGGGCCTCGAGGCTCCTTGGTGCCCATGTTCAGCCCCCAGGGTAGCCTTCACCCTGTCCACGCTGACAGCAGCCTGCTGAAGCCCAGGGTCGTGACCGTGGTCAAGCTGGGTGGGCAACCCCTCCGCAAGATCACGCTGCTCCTCAATAGACGGTCGGTGCAGACCTTCGAGCAGCTCTTGGCTGACGTCTCAGAGGCCCTGGGCTTTCCCAGATGGAAGAGTGACCGTGTGAGGAAGCTATTCAACCTCAAGGGCAGGGAAATCAGGAGTGTGTCCGATTTCTTCAGGGAAGGGGATGCTTTCATAGCCGTGGGCAAAGAACCACTGACGCTGAAGAACATCCAGGTGGCTATAGAGGAACTGTACCCCAGCAAAGCCCGGGCCCTGACCTTGACCCAGCACAGCCGGGTCCCCTCTCCAAGGCTGAGAAGCAGGCTTTATAGCAAGGCTCTGAAAGGGGGTCACCACTGTGGGGAGACCGAGACCACCAAGAGCTGCGGTGAGGCTGCCAGGTCCCAGGCTGCCATCAGACATCAGGGGAGGACCCCTGTGGAGGACAGGGTGAGGGGGAAGTGGGAGCCTGAACCCAGCAGCAAGGTGCCCAGGGATGCCACCCTGGAGAGGCATGCTAGCGGAGAGAAGCACCTGGGGGTGGAGATTGAAAAGACGTCGGGGGAAATAATCAGGTGTGAGAAGTGTAAGCGGGAAAGAGAGCTCCAGCAGAGCCTGCAGAGGGAGCGGCTCTCTCTGGGCACCAGCGAGCTGGACCTGGGCAGGTGCCCCAGCTATGACGTAGAGAGGCTGGTGAGGGCCAGGAGCTGCAGGAGGTCCCCTGAGGAGAAGCCCCAGGGTGGGGAGGAAGGTTGGAAGGAGGGCACCCGGAGCAGTCCCGGGCACCCGCCTCAGGAGCCGAGGAGACCCAGCAAAAGCACTGACAAGAAAGAGGACCAAGACCCAGGAGGCCAGGAAGGTCATGGCCCAGCAGCAGCCAAGGCCAAGAGGGACGTTGTCGGGGAAGCCCAGCCCATAAGAGAGGAGAAAGACAGCAGGACCGTAGGCAGGAGCAAGCAGGGAGGCTGGCTGCGGAGGGAGCATCCTGCCGACCTCGACACAGAGAAGCTCCCCAGGACCAGAGGGGATGCGCAGGAGGCGGAAAAGGAGAAAAAGCCGGGTGCGTCTGGAGGGAGGAGGATGGTTTCCCGAGATAAGCCGCCGGCCAGGGTAGAAAAGGAGCCCAAGACGAGGCCGGAGGAAAGCAAGGCGGAGCGGCCGGGCGGCAGGAGGCGGCGGCCCGCGGGCATCCTGGCGGCCGATGTGCGCAAGCAGTACGAGCCGGGCCGCGTGATCGGGGACGGGAACTTCGCGGTGGTGAAGGAGTGCAGGCACCGCGGCACCCAGCAGGCCTACGCCATGAAGATCATAGACAAGTCCAAGCTCAAGGGGAAGGAGGACATGGTCGACAGCGAGATCCTGATCATCCAGAGCCTCTCTCACCCCAACATCGTGAAACTGCATCAAGTGTATGAAACGGACGCAGAGATCTACCTGATCATGGAGTACGTGCAGGGAGGGGACCTTTTCGATGCCATCATAGAAAGTGTGAAGTTCCCGGAGCGCGACGCTGCCCTCATGCTCATGGACTTGTGCAAGGCGCTCGTTCACATGCACGACAAGAGCATCGTCCACCGGGACCTCAAGCCGGAAAACCTGCTGGTAAGCCCCGCCCTGGCTGCGGTGGAAGAGGGAGGTTATAAAACGTGGGATACCGGAAGTCCGAACGGGCTCCTGCTCTGGTACCCTTGTGCGCTAGAGCATTTACCTTTATGGTCTTTTTTTTTTTTTTTTAACATATTCGTTTCAGTATTTAAAACTTTGGTTGTAGTTCATAAATTGCAGAGATAAATGGGTTTTGATTAAATTATTGAGAAAGAAGCCTTCCAATTTAAACAAAATGGAAACTGTTTCCTCGTACCTGGGAGAAAAATATTTTCACCTTGACAGTGATCAGGTGGACTTCATTTCTTGGGCATTTGCACATCCTCTGACCTAGGTGCTAGGGGTGTCTGCTGGTAGCAGCTCTCCCTGCAGGCTTTGAGCCCACCCTCCCACCAAAAGTCCCCCTGGCCATTTTGCAGAAGAGGTCTTGCCGCAGGAATTCAAAAGGCTCAGTACTGGGAATTCCCAGTCGGTCCAGTGGTTAGGACTGCAAGCTTCCACTGCAGGGGGCCTGGGTTCGATCCCTGGCTGGGGAACTAAGATCCCGAAAGCCTCTAGCATCAGTCCTTTCATCTCTCTGGGCCTTTGTTTCCTCACTTATAAAAGAGAAATAGTAATAGTACCTGTCTTAGAAGGTTGAGGGAGGATTGAGCACGGGAGCTGGCCTGGCACACACAGCTCAGCTGTTCTGTTTTTGGATGTAAACAATCTCCCAAAGCACCAACATCAAATAAGGACACTCTAGGACCATGATGGATCCAGACAAAAGCAAGACCTCTTCATCATCATGTCCAAATCCAGATAAGAACAAGATTGTCCAGACCACAAATGGGGCTACATTTTCCCTTTTGGGTGACTATGATTCACTGCCCCACCTTCCTCCCACCTTCTAGATAAGAATTACCAAGATGCCCAATCATAGAATTACCCTCACTTCCTGACAGTATCCAGTTCAGAGCAAAATCCTGCTTTCATGAACCCTCTCCCAAGTCACCTAACACGATCCACCTCTTACAAGTTCATTGAACACCCTCTCACTTAGATGCCTGGATCCCCAAGGTGTTGGGGATCTCCCTTGTTGCAATGAGTCAGTCAACCCAGTGTGTTCCTGAATTTCAAGTGTGTTCCTGGTGCACTTCACGTGTTCCCTCTCTGGCCCCTTTGTCCCACTTTCTTCTTTGTAGCCCCAGTCACCACCTGATATGTTCCATATTTATTCTTCTATTTTCTTTTTCCTCCTCCTGGAAAGTTCTGTGACCCCAGGAACATTGTTTTATTCAGACTGTACCTTGAAAACGACATCAGTTCTGTCACATAGTGGAGATTCAATAAATATCAGTTGGATGAAAGAATGAGTACAGACCCCAGCATGCTGCCTGGCAAATGGCAAGCATTCCATCAGTGGCAGCTTCTCTCATTATTACTATGTTAGGAATGAGTCTGATATTAAGGTGGACATCATGAGGAAGAATCCAAAGCCAGATTGCTGCACATGAAGCCGTAGTAAATGGAGACAGTGATCTTCGTGAGCCAGTTTTTTTTTTTTTTTTTTTTTGAGCAGGGGTGTGCGGTGGAGGGGAAAGGAGTTAACCTGTTTCCTTTAATTTCATGGCTGTAGAGCCAGCCTGGAAACATCATCCCAGTACATTCATCTGCCTGTAAGCTGCTCCCACAAGCAGAATGATGAGTGAGTCGAGCTAATTATCTGGTGAAGTGAGGTCTACATTGACCCCTAAATCAAGCAGCCTTGTTTTGGTCCAGATTCATAGAATTGCAGATCATTGACTGGTTGCCTGAATGACCAGGGAATAAATCTCCCTTTGAAGAATTTCATTTTTGTTTTTTGGGGTTTTTGGCCGCACTGCACAGCTTGCAGGATCTCAGTTCCCCGACCAGGGACTGAACCCAGGCCCACGGCCGTGAAAGTGCCGAGTCCTAAGCACTGGACCACCAGGGAATTCCCTAAGAATTCCATTTTTAAATCATATTTTAAAACAATTTTTTTTAATTTATTTATTTTATTTTTGGCTGTGTTGGGTCTTTGTTGCTGCACGTAGGCTTTTCTCTAGTTGCGGCAAGCGGGGGCTACTCTTCACTGTGGTGCACAGGCTTCTCGTTGTGATGGCTTCTCTTGCTGTGGAGCACGAGCTCTAGGCGCTCAGGCTTCAGTAGTTGTGGCACTCGGGCCCAGTGGTTGTAGCTCACGGGCTCTAGAGTGCAGGCTCGGTAGTTGTGGAGCACAGGCTTAGTTGCTCCACGGCATGTGGGATCTTCTCGGACCAGGGCTCGAACCCTTATCCCCTGCGTTGGCAGGCAGATTCTTAGCCACTGTGCCACCAGGGAAGCCCAAGAATTCCATTTTTGCATGAGCTAAGTGTCCTCATCCTTTTTTCACTTGCTTTTTGTTTCTGTCTTTTGGGTCTGAGCCCAAGTTTTCCCCATGTGTGATGTGCCGGACCCTGTTTACAATGGCACTTTGGAATCATGACAGAGCAGTGTTCTTTACAGATCCTCTGATGTTTTCACCAAATTGTGTAAGCAGGAGGAATTCTGACTAGAGGCCTGGGTGGGTCCCATGAACAGAACATTTTGGGCCTGTGCTTAATAAAGCATCAGAACAGTGATACATGTTCTCGAGGATGTGGAGTGAGATCCTTTACCCTATAGGATCGTTTTCTTTTGGGGACAGTCATCTGAGCTTGCATTTTCTCCACAAGGTCCTGGAACCAATCTGTCGAGCTGGCCCATCTCTTGGGCAATAGAGACTCTCACTTGTGTTAAGGGATTGACTTGTCAGCAGTTTTTAAAATGGAGAAAGTCAGCACTTGCAGGTGGCACGTAGAGATTTGCTTCAGGAAATAAAAAATTGCAAGGAATACATTTAGTGTGGACAAGCTAGCTGCCTCTGAGAAGTCATTTGGCAACACCTTCATGGATTTAAATGTCAGTTCATATGTGTTTTAGTGCCCTTAAAGGCAGTGAAGTGTGTGTGTGTGTGTGTGTGTTTGTGTCCTGAGAGAGAGCAAAAACTGCAGCAGAGCTATAATTTTTCAGTCTAATACATGAATTGTTTATTGGTGTTAATTGTAATTGATATTTCGACCCTTTTTTTCTGATTTTAAAGAAATCACTTTTTTTATTGTATCTTTTTTTACATTTATTTTTACATTTTTTTTACTTTTTTTTACATTTTTTTCCACTTTTTTATTGTATCTTTTTTTTTACATCTTTATTGGAGTTTAATTGCTTTACAATGTTGTGTTAGTTTCTGCTTCATAACAAAGTGAATCAGCTATATGTATACATATATCCCCCTATCCCCTCCCTCTTGCGTCTCCCTCCCACCCTCCCTATCCCACCCCTCTAGGTGGTCACAAAGCACCAAGCAAGAAAGCCTACTTTTTGTTTTTCTAAATAAAAACTTTCTTTCGTGGTGGCAAGTCTCCTTCAGAAGCTGCAAAAAGCTACAGATCTGAGCCATCTTTGGTGGCATAGGGTAACATCTTTTCTGTCTTGTGGATAATCTGTCAGCTGGTGTTTTTCAGACTGAGTGGGCCTGTCACATTTCTAAATCGTGTCTGTCCTTTTTCCAGATGAGTAAAGTTGAATATATTGTTATGTCAGACTTAAATGCTACCTAACATAAGTTCTTTGTGGTTTTTCAGACAAAGATCTGGGGAGTGTTGGATTTGACAATAGACTCCTTGTCTGAGTTTAGAAAGGTGTCATCTCTAAACCTGTTGTTAGGATAATTATGTTGCAAACTTGGCTGGTCTTCTGAGAGTTAATATTAGTAAATATCACCATGGTGACTACTGTCCATCAATTAATGTTCTTTAGTTGACTTTAATTTAGTGTTCCCCTCTTGTGCTGACTTCTGTATTATCAAGATAATTGTTTCTTCCTTTAATGGATGGCTACTGTCTGTATCAACACTTTGCTAAACTTAGGAGACTGATGATGTTAGAACTAACTTTTGATTACATGGCTGAGTGTGGCTGCTTTTAGAGACTTCCAGAAGGTGCTAGGAGCTCTTAATGGATCTAGCAAGCTTACCATGTTGTTTTCTCCAGCAGAAATATTTATATCTGATAATTGGGCCCTAGATTAAAATTTTAGGCCTGTATTACTGAGCTTATCTATTTCTAGTGATCACATTTCCTGATAAGATGCTAGTGCTCCTCTTCCCTTAGGGCTATTTAGACTCCTGAAACCTTACAAAGAAAATTTTCATTATGAGAATTTCCAGCTTGAAGAAATATCAGTGTTAATTGCTTCTTCTGCCAGCATGTGCTCCCTTGGAGAGGTTGGAATGTGCCGTGTGGTGTTGACTGGGCCCTAAGCAAACAGGAGCCAGAGAGGTGATGATGTGTAGACACCAAAGGCATGTCACAGGCCAGTAATGTGACAGGTCCCGGGAAAACTTTGTCCCCACTGATTTTTTCAGTCATTCTTTGTATTACGCTATCTTTTGCTGTTGAAATGTGAATTGATTTTAGGCATTGGCATTTCCATGTGAATTGGTTTCTAAGATCATTTCCGTCCTCATGGCCAGTTGGAAATGGAAACTTGGAGGGAGAAGGCCAGAGGAAGTATGAAGGATCAAGTAAGAAGATGACAGATAAATAAGCTCTACCCCTTTTCTTAGGGGGAGCCAGCCGCTTGCTGTTTGGTCTGTACTCTGCTTCCATCTGCTGTTCAGAGATGATCATTGAAAGATCACATTTAAATTGATGTGCCCTTGAAGGAGAGGAGGCTGTTAATGGCTCAGAAAAGGAAAGATTCCTTTTGAAGCTTTGAGACTGTCCAGATGTGATCTGGCTGCTTATGTAAATGTAGATTGTCTGGATTCAAAGCAGGGTACTTTGGTGTGGCTAGAAAAAGGGATGATGGATGCAGATGGACCAAGAGTCATTAAAGTACCATGTAAATTAATCTCTAACACCCTTTCAGTTAGAGGGCAATTGAAAACGAGCCCCAGAAGGAATGTGACCCAGAGCAGTGAATTTAGATAAACCTGTAGATAGAGAAACGGAGATGTGGGGTGAGGACAAGGTCAGATGTGTGCACTGGGGCTGTGGCATCGAAGTGGGTCATTTAGTGGGGTCTTTGCCTTGATGGCCACCCAGTGCCTAGTCAGCTGAGGGTACCGAGGCTCACTGATTTGTTCAAATCATACGTGGTATATGGTGTTCATTTCTGGGCATTCTTTGTTAAAAGAGGCGTCAATTAAATAGGGATTATCTAGAACTTTACAGTGCACAAGAATCGCCCTGGGGTCTCATAGGATGCAGTTCTGTTCAGTGGATCCTGGGTAGCCTGAGGTCTCCATCAAGCTCACAAGTGATGCTTGTGCTGCTGGTTCAAGAGCTGTACTTAGCGTAGGGAGGAGAGAGAAGGGGATGATGGGTCAGGAGACCTCATCCTATAAGGATAAGCTTGAGGATTCTCGGATGTGAACTTAGAGAAGCAGCATTGGTACCACCTGGGAGCCTGTTAGAGAAACCAGAAGCACCCTGGGGGGAATCCTGGTACTTGTTGTCCATCTTTGGAAGTGGTGTGTCCTTCCCAGAGGGCAGATTTAGAAAAAAGGGGTGGAGGTGGAATTCTGGATCAACGTGGGGTGAACCTCCTCACAAGTTAATCTGACTATGATCTGGATGGTCTGCCATGTGAAGCTATGGGATCTTTTCCATCTTGAGATTTCAACCAGAGGTGAATGATAGTCTGGTGGGAAGATGTTGTAGACAAGTTTCCTGTTTGGGTGGAGACTTTGATGGTTTCACAAGTTCCACACAATGTAAATTGGTGCAGCCACTATGGAGAACCGTATGGAGGTTCCTTAAAAAACTAAAAATAGAACTACCATATGATCCAGCAATCCCACTCCTGGGTGTAGATCCAGAAAAGATGAATTCTCTAATTTGAAAAGATACGTGCACCCCAAAGTTCATAGCTGCACTATTTACAGTAGCCAAGAAGCAACCCAAATGTCCATTGACAGATGAATGGATAAAGATGATGTGGTACATATATAAAATGGAATATTACTCAGCCATAAAAAAGGCTGAAATAATGCCATTTGCAGCAACATGGACGGACCTAGAGATGATCATGCTAAGTGAAGAAATTCAGACAGAGAAAGACAAATATCGTTAGATATCACTTACATGCAGAATCGAAAATATGATACAAATGGACTTATTTATAAAACAGAAACAGACTCACAGACTTAGAAAACAAACTTATGGTTACCAAAGGGGAAAGGGTTGGGGGAGGGATAAATTAGGAGTTTGGGATTAACAGATACACACTACTATATATAAAATAGACAACCAACAAGGTCCTACACAGGGAACTATATGCAATATCTTGCAATGAACTATAATGGAAAAGAATATGAAAAAGAATATATATATATATATATACAACTGAATCACTTTGCTGTACACCAGAATCTAACACAACATTGTCAATCAACTATACTTAAATTAAAAAAAAAAGTTGCACAAATACCAGAAGGAAGAGTTATTCCAGGAGGATGTCAGTCATTTGAATTCAAGGATTAAGATAAGAACTGTTTCGAAGCCAAGAATGTGAGGTGCCTGTTGGAAAACAAAAAAACCAAAAAAACCAAAAGAAAATTCACACTGTCAGTGTGTGACCCTAAATGTAGTTAAGCTGCTCATGTAGGCAAAGTAAATAAGTCTCAAGTCACACTGACAGCTCTGAAAAATGTTACATAAAACCCGGGACTTCCCTGGTGGTACAGTGGTTAGGACTCCACACTCCCAATGCAGGGGGCCCGGGTTCGATCCCTGCTTGGGGAGCTCGATCCCACATGCAGGCCGCAACTAAGAGTTCACATGCCACAACTAAGGAGCCCACCTGCTGCAACTATGGAGCACACATGATGCAACTAAGGAGCCCGCCTGTTGCAACTAAGATCTGGCGCAACCAAATACATAAAATAAATTAAAAGATAAAATAAATTTTTAAAAATGTTACATAACTCCTGACAGCAGAGGCTGGAGACAGAAGAATTAAAAACACAGAACATTCTCACTTTCTGGAAGGAACAAATGACTCTGTGGATCCTAACCACCCTCGGGTTCTGCTATGGGTCTCATCATCCTGAGACTCAAAGAGAAAAGCTATGGAGACAAGAAGCAGTGTAATATTATTCTAAGAAGACCATAAAATAATTTTTAAAAACAGATTTGGTATTTGAAAATGTATCCTGGGCTTTCCTGGTGGCGCAGTGGTTGAGAGTCCGCCTGCCGATGCAGGGGACACGGGTTCGTGCCCCGGTCTGGGAAGATCCCACGTGCCGCGGAGGGGCTGGGCCCATGAGCCATGGCCGCTGAGCCTGCGCGTCCGGAGCCTGTGCTCCGCAACGGGAGAGGCCACAACAGTGAGAGGCCCGCGTACCGCAAAAAAAAAAAAAAAAAGAAAGAAAATGTATCCATCAGCATCTGGACATTTAACATAATACATTTTCAAAATAAATATCATGAAAAACTTCAAAATAGCTAAAAGGCCAAGTCTCCATCATGTTTCATCTGCTCCTGACTCAGTGGACTCGGGTTTTGGAATCAGGGGTTGGGGGGATGGGGGGTTTGAGGAAGGAAATGCTCGTCATTTTGCATAGGGATTCATAGTTTATTTTGGTGTATTCAATCAGCCAAATGCTTTTAATGCTGATCATTTGGTTGGGAATATTTACAAATATTTGTGAGGGACAGATTTTTTCAGCAGTCACCCAGCAAATGGGACTCATGGAGATGGTCCATCTGGAAACTTAAGGCAGCACACATTTTTTTTTGTCCTTGCCTTCCAAAGTAGATTTTCTAGTGTAAATTATTCTAATAATTACCTCTCCAGTCTCCTTTAGGGCTCTGTCTGTCTCGATACACAGACCAAAGCAGAAGTGTGTTTTAGTTTTACGCCTATGATTTCCATTAGGTTAGGTTAATTATGAAGATATTGATAAGATTGCCCAGCAGTGACTTGGGCTCAGTAGTTAAGACACATTCCGCTTACAGAGATGTAAACTCTCTGGCAGGAACCAAAGCAGGTTTGGAGCACTTACCCTTGGCTGAGGAGATTGGGGAGTGGCTGCCCACCCTGCATTTTCGGGTGTGGGTCTGATGCAGCACAGGGAGAACCAGAGCCCTGCCTAATGCCCTCCAGCCCCCCAAGTGCTGGTCGGTGCATTGGGAACCTTGGCCCCCGTTCCAGTGAGGATGCAAGTGCGTGCACCTGCAGACAGGTTGATAATTTCTCCTGTAGCCCTGGTGGCTCCATTGAGTCACACTTGGATGAGATCACCCAGGCTAATCCCAGTGAGTTTCCCATAGCGCTGAAATTAGCCACTCAGCTCACTTTGGCCTGAGCCATCAGCTTCTACCATGAGATGCGGGCCCGGTAAAGCAGGGGAGGAGGATGGAGCCTTGACAGCAGAGGATGGACCAGGGCCATGCCTGGGAAGGAGGCCCTCGGTTTGGATGAGGAGATCCTGAAAGGGGAGGAGGAAGATAGCAAGGCTGACTTTCTGTATCAATACTTCCTATTTTGCGTGAAGTCAGTCCTGCTCTGCAGAGGTGAACTATTGTGGAGGGTAAAATTATGATATTAATTAGTTTAATCTTGAAACCCAGACAGCCCAGCAGATGCTCTGGAGGTCTTGGCCACACAGCAGAAATGCTCCCAGGGACACGGCCATCTCTCTCCCAAGAGGGATCACTCCTGGGCCCAGCACAGCCTGAGGGATTTACTGCAAAAGCCCTTTTTGTAACAACATGGTAAAACTCAGGGTCGAGAATGGCTGGCTGTGCCCCCTGATGGTGGAGGTTTGCCTCTGGTCCACCTGCTTCCAATTCTTTGGGGGCCTTTGGATGAGACCTCCTCAGCCTCCTGAAACAGAAATAACCCTTTGCTGGAAGATTCGGCATCATACCCCAGTTACAAGCACAGACTCTAAAGCCCAAGTGTCAGGGTTCAAACTCCAGGTCACCATTTACTATGTAACTGTGCCTCCATTTCCTTATCTGTAAAATGGGAATGTGCATGGCCTTACAGGACTGCAATGACGATTAAATGAATTAATATTTTGTAAGATGTTATAAACAGCGCCTGGCATCAGAGAAGCACGACAGGGCTTCCCTGGTGGCGCAGTGGTTGAGAGTCCGCCTGCTGATGCAGGGGACACGAGTTCGTGCCCCGGTCCGGGAAGATCCCACATGCTGCGGAGTGGCTAGGCCCGTGAGCCATGGCCGCTGAGCCTGCGTGTCCGGAGCCTGTGCTCCGCAATGGGAAAGGCCACAACAGTGAGAGGCCCGCGTACCACAAAAAAAAAAAAAAAAAAAGAAGAAGAAGAAGCATGACAGAAGTGTTTGCTAGGTAAACCATATAATTTTAGCCTCCACTGCTTATTTGTCTACTTTTTCATTACAATTCCCACTTCTTTTTCCTTTCTTTTTTTCCTCTGCTCCGACTTTACATTATCCACAGGCATTTTCTAATTCTCATTAAAGCTAGTCTGTGCTCAAAAATATCATTGATCCTTGTTCTAACTCAGTGCTGCCCAGTGGATTCTTCTCTACTGATGGAAATGTTATAGACTTGCATGATCCAATATAATAGCCCTTAGCCATGGATGGTTATTGATCACTTGAAATGTGGCTAGTGCATCTGAGAAACTGAATTTCTAATTTTATTAGATTTTAATTTAATTAATTTAAAATAAATAGCCATCTGTGGCAATATGGTGCTACCATATTGGACGGCAGAGAAAATCTAACTCATTGGTTCTTTAGTGAGCACGTGTCACTGAGATCCAGTTGGATTTGTCAGTGTTGGGTCAATCTATAAGCTCCTGTGTTTTATTGTTTGCTTATCCTGAACTTGCATGGTTGTTGTCCTGTTAGTTTTCCTTCTTTGTTCTCATCACAATTTTGGTGGTTTGGGGATTTTGATTTCTTACAGGTTCAGCGAAATGAGGACAAATCTACCACCTTGAAACTGGCTGATTTTGGTCTTGCAAAGCATGTGGTGAGACCTATATTTACTGTGTGTGGGACTCCGACTTATGTAGCTCCTGAAATTCTTTCTGAGAAAGGTAAGGGTTACACATTGTTCTGGGGGACTCCAGCTCACTTACTAACCAAGGTTTAACTTTTAATATTTAAATTTTACATTTTTCAGCATGGAGCAGTGGAAAGTCTCAGAGAGTTGGCACTAAGCTTGTACTTGGATGTTAATGGAAATATTTGAAATAGGTCTTCTTGACCAAAGCATGAGCACTTTTTCCTCACAAGGACTGCCCTTATTACAGAGAAGGGATTGTGGTATATGTGCGTGTGTGTGTGTGTGCGTGCGCGTGCACGCATGCACGTGTGTTGGCAGGACGGTGAGATGGAAGATGGTGGAGAATTGGGTGGGGAACGCAAGCAAGCAAGGTCATTTGGCCACTCACCCAAGGTTACCTCTAATGGAGACAATTGGAACGGTTCTTATGGTAATTGGCTTAAAAATTCCTTTACCAACCTTGCATTTAAAAGAAAAGGAGGTCCCATTTCAAACCCAATGAATAACATTTATTACAGGCTTGTATATTGTATGAGGGTCCAGTGGGCTATTTTAGTGACACACTCTGTAAAGGATATACAAGGAAATCATTATTATTATTATTATATGCCTCCAAGTATGTGAATGCCTATTTAGCCATCCTGGCACTCCAGGAGAAATCAGTTTAGCCACCCTATGATGGCTAAAGATGGGAAGGCTCTGGATGGGTTGTGGGTCTGGGGATAGGGAGGAGGGAGAGATTTTGTCCCAGCAGCAGAAGCATCAGGGAAGCCAACATGCAGAGACTAGATTATGCATGGAGGTTGGGTGGTAGAGACATTGAGAAGACCAGCCTCAGTGGAGCAGAGGGAATTGCAGTTGAATGGGTAGGTTGAGTCTGGATTCCCCACAAGTGAGTTTGGACTCGGTGTGGCCAGCATAGTAGCTGTGGTAACACAGTGACAGTGGGACAAGAGAGTACTGAGTGACTATAGACATTTTAATGGAGGCATTACTGAGCTGGATAAGAGAGGAATGAAAGCAAATAGTCTACGTGAACTCTGGGAAGTCAGGATGGTAGGGCTCGCACCAACTAACACAGGGTGTCGGAAAGGTAAGCTCTTCTGGGAGATGGGGATGGGGTGAGTTAGACTTTGAACACACTGACTCTGTAGAGATATTTAGGTGGATACACAGAGTTGTCTGGTTGGCTGAACGTGTGCTTTTGAGACCCCTCGATACAGAGATGGCAGCCAAAGTGGTGAGATAATGTGTCTCTGCCTCTACTGCACAGGTTATGGGCTGGAGGTGGACATGTGGGCCGCAGGCGTTATCCTCTACATCCTCCTGTGCGGCTTCCCCCCATTCCGTAGCCCAGAGAGGGACCAGGATGAGCTCTTTAACATCATCCAGCTGGGCCACTTTGAGTTCCTGGCTCCTTACTGGGACAACATCTCTGACGGTGAGACCTGGGGCTTCCCGGGCAGGAGGGAAGGGGATGGAGAGATGGAGCCCCTCCGGGGATCAGGTCAGATGTGTAAAACGCCACCCAGAGAACCCACTACGGTACCTGGGCTGTCAGCATCTTGTACTTCATCCTTTATTTCCTGCTAGATTGGTGTAGATTTCCATAGCATTCCGAACACGACTTGCTTTGAGATATAACGAAAGATTCTCACCACCAGTTGTAGTCACCAAATACTTTTCCTGAAGCCAATTAAAGAACCTCAGAACTGAAAAATAAACTGAAAAATATCAGAAATGTGTAATCCTCATTTGGAAAGATCAAAGCCATCTCATAGGGAATTCCCTGGCAGTCCAGTGGTTAGGACTCGGTGCTCTCTCTGCCGAGGGCCCAGGTTCAATCCCCGGTTGGGGAACTAAGATCCCACAGGCGTGCAGTGCAGCCAAAAAAAAAAAAAAAAGCCATCTGCCATCTCATATACAGAAGTATTTGGGAATTGGACAGACTGGAGATGCTTATTTCACCTGTGAATACTCAGGCTCCTATGGGGGCATACTTGGGGCACAGGGGCTCTGGAAGGTTGAGGGAGAAGGTCTCAGGTACTTTTTAGTGGAGCAGAAGCATGTGTGGTCCTCCTCCTTTTTGGCCCTTTCAAGTGGAATTTTCCCCCTTGTTTCTACTGATTTGTATGTACTACCCACTGCCCTTGTAAAATTGAGAACTAGATCACTGGGGGTTTTGAGTCTTTAGCTGAAAAAGTAGAATAGGAGTGATAACTTTTCCCCAATTTCCCCTAAACACATCATCTAAGATAAGTTATTCATCTGCCCTTGTCCTCAGCTCTGCCTCCTCATCTGGGGCTCGGGCTTGCGGGAAGGGAAGAGCTTCATTTTTTTCCACTTAACTAAGGTGGGCAGAGGGAAGCTTGCTGCCTGTAGGGTAAGGGTCTTGAGCTGATCAAGGCAGTGGCAATTTAGGAATTGAAGGACTAAAAATCATTTTAGAAAGTTCTATGCAACACTGTTCTTAGATTTGGTTATGGTGGCCCCTGCCCTGAGTCCCATGCCTTAGAGGGCCTGCTCTTGTTACATGTCTCCCCAGAAGTGAGGAGACTCTGGGGACAAGAGGCTGTGCCCCCCGCCAGAGCCCAGGCTCCCCCTTCTAGACCACTTAACCGGGACCCCAGAATTTCCCGCACAAATGGCCCAAGCCCAATTCCAAGGCTTGTGAGACCTCTTTTCCCAGCCCCTCCCCACAGTGCCCTAGGCTGCCAAGGAGCAGCTGTTTGGGGGGCGTAGGGGGAGCACAGACATATTGGTGGGGTGTCCAACTGTCCACACACAGGCATGTGAGACTGAGAATTCCGTTTAAACCTGGGCTTCTACCCCCTGAGTCCTCCGAGGACCTTGAAGGAGTGATGCTGGGGTGAATGGGGAAGGGGTACATTGTGGGCGGAATCTGCCCAGTTTGAACGGGGTGGGGTAGGAGAAATCCTGTGGTCTCCATGCTCAAGAGGTGACTGGACAGTGGCCATAGAAGCGGGGCAATTGGTGGGTGAACAGCTGACCTTGAACAAGAGGCATCCCCCAATAAAGGTAAATAAACGTGGATATCTTTTTCCCCATGCATTCTTTTTTTAAAAAATATATATATACATTCATGCCTTTATTACATCAGGTATTTTTTTTTTTGGCCGTGTTGCACAGCTTGCAGGGACCTTGGTTCCCCAACCAGGAATTGAACCCGTGCCCCGCTGCAGTGGAAACGCGGAGTCCTAACCACCGGGCCGCCAGGGAATTCCCTCCCGTGTATTCTTAAGTAATTGGTTAAGAGGCTCAGGGAGCCGGCCTGGGAGAACCAGCGAGCCAGGGAGAAATCTCTTCTCCTCCCTGTCTGCCACCTGACCCACCAGCTGTCACCACATCTCTCTAGAATCAGTCATGGTCTTGAGCAAAAAATGAAATTCATTTTGAATTTGCATTATTTACTACTTAGATCTCTTTGCCCATGTTTTTCAGTTTTGTCAATCTGGAGGTATATTTATCAATTTAGGAAGGAAGATTGGACATATTTTATTTAACAACTTGATAGTTTGATTTACAAATTTTAAAATATGTAGACATATACTATGTGGCTTCCATGTGTCCTCTTGAGCTGGGCGGCGCCATGGGTGTTAGTTGCAGGCCTGACCTCATGACTCTATGTCTAACATGGTAGCCCTTAGCTGCATGTGGCTATTTGAATGTAACTGTAAATTAATTAAAAGGAAATGCAATAAGAATTCAGTTCAGGAAATTCCCTGGTCGTCCAGTGGATAGGACTCTGTGCTCTCACTTCCCAGGGCCCGGGGTTCAATCCATGGTCAGGGGGCTAAGATCCCGCAAGAGGCTCGGTGCGGCCAAAAAAAAAAGTTCAGTTCATCAGTCGCACCAGCCATATTTCAAATGCTCAGTAGTCCCAGGAGGGAAGCACAGATATGGAAAGTTTCCACCGTGGCAGAAAGTTCTCTGATCCAGCCATGGTGCTAACAGGAAGGTTTGTGTCCTTATTTCCTGTATGGGGAAGGGAAACTTCAAACCACCTGCATGCATCTCATTTTTCCGTCTTTCTGTCATTCCAACAGCTGCCAAAGATCTGGTGAGCCGGTTGCTGGTGGTAGACCCCAAAAAGCGCTACACGGCCCACCAGGTCCTTCAGCATCCCTGGATTGAAACTGCTGGAAAGACCAGAAGGGCAAAGCTACAAAAGGAGGGGCCCCCCAGCAGCGAGAACCACTTCCGGAGCCAGCACTCGAGGGCTGCAGAGCAGGCGTCATAGTCACGGCCTCAGCATTCGCTCAGCCCTCGGTTCTGCTCGGGGACAGAGAAGAGGATAGATGTCAAGGAGAAAAACAGTGAAAAAGCCTTCCTCCCATAATTGGAGAATCAGGGGAAGGAGAGAAGACAGTATATTTTAAAGCTTATTTAACAAAATAAACTTGAGTCAATGTTAAATGTTGTAACATATTTTTAGATTTGAAGCCTTTAATACATTTTTGGGGGGGTGAGGGGGAGACTTGTTCTCAGTGAAGAATTTTTGGTAATAATGATGTGTTTTGCTTCCTCCTTATAATCAAGTTCATAGTATACTACATGAGTGGTGCTTACCAGGGTCTAAACTCCTCCTGTGAGATTAATAAGCTGAATCGTGGTCCTTCTGTGTTAATAAAATGTGCTCTGGATGACTGAAGTAACTGTATTCTGATTACTTCTTAATGCTGGTGATGAGAGCCAGGGAGTTATAGTTCAGACATGCCTCCCGAAACCACTGTGACTACGTATAAATGTGCTGATGGACCCTTGATGAACTGGCCAGGTCTGTTTAGGATGTGCTGGTCTCGGTCTCTAGCATTTTAGCCTTACTGAAAATCAGATTTAGTGCAGCCTGAAATGGAAAGAAGAAATCATTGGGAATTCCCTGGTGGTCCAGTGGTTAAGATGCCGTGCTTCCACTGCTGGGGGCACGGGTTCGCCTTCTGGTCGGGGAACTAGTATCCTGCATGCTGCGCAGCATGGCCAAAAAAAAAGAAATCATTGATTTATTCCCGCCCCTTCAGGACCCATTTAGACTGCATTTCAGCCAATGATCCCTGAGTCTGAGTCCCGACTACGTGAAGTTAGGCACTCAGGTGTGACTGTGTTTACATTTTCAGATCACGAGGGAGCCATCTAGTGCATTACTATGTCAGAAACGCAGTCGATATGTTACGCCTAGGCTGGAAGGAGCTCAGAATGTTCAGGCATGTTCCTATCTGCAGGGCAGACTGTGGAGGGCATAGGACATGTTGGTTATTTCACTCCGGACTTCGGTACCAACAGATGACCCTGGGAGTATGTATGAGCTGATAGCAAAACATCATCCTGATATTTCCCAACTTGACTTTTCTAGGTTATATGTAACCTGGTCAATAGGACACAGAATCAGCCCCAAAGTGCAGGTTTCTCACCCCCCCATCCCTTCCCTCACAGTGTAGGTGTCATCTCAGTGGAGGAAGTGCATCCAACAGGAAACAGGAACAGCGAGAGTTTAGTATAAGGAATTGCTGGAACAGGTGTTGGAAAATGCAGAAAGCACACAGGAAGTAATTCAGAGATGGTGACTCCTAGATGAGGAGCCAAGGGAAGAGACTTGGGCGATTCGAATGTAGAAGCTTGGAGGAGAAACCCTTGCAGCACATTCTGACTGTGCCACCCAGATGCCCCCTCAAGGCTGAAGGGAATGAGCTGCGGGGTGATGCTGGCTGATAGCCCTCAGCAATCACCAGGGACAGGAACAGCCCTTAGCTGGCAGGAGTCACCTCACCCAGGATCACATGCCCCTCCTGGGAAGTGGCTGCATCCAATGATCGGTCTATACAGGGCTCGGCCAGACAACCCTGAAGGGCCACCCAGCTTCACAGCTCCCCGTGGGGGTTGGCTGAGCCCTTTGCCCAGTCCTGCTGCTTTCCCTTCTCTTCCAGGCGTGATGGCCCTGAGATCACTCCCTAATGAAACTTCTGCATGCTGATCTCCATCTCAGAGTTGGCTTCGCAGAGAACAGAGCCTGGGACACCCCCTAGGAACTTAGAACGACTGCAAAGAGGTACCAGCTGGTGCTTTGATCTCAGGGGTCCGAGAAGGGGCCCCATGGAGCTGGGACCCAGACACCTGAGGAGGGGGTGCTGTCCACAGGCAGTACAGTAGGACTCATTCTGGAAATGTGGAAAGAGGCTGGAAGCTGGAACCAATTGCTACTGGAACATCTTTTGATAGTGTCACCAAAGGCACTAAATCCAAAAGAGAATTTTCAGACCTCATAGGGCATCATTTGATTCTACTGACCTCTCTCTCTTTGAATCATTTCTCCAGTTGGCTTCCATAAGTCATGCATTTTCCTGGTTTTCCCCCTACATCTCTTTTTACACCTTTGGGTCTTCTGAGTAGGTTTGGTCTTCCACTTGTTAAAAGTTGTAGCTCCATTGTTAGTCACTAGAGAAATGCAAGTCAAACCCACAATGAAATAGTAGTACACAGCTATTAGAATGGCTAAAATTAATTGGCTAAAGTAAAAAGATTGACACTGCCCTGTATTGGTGAGGATTTGGAGCAATCGGAACTCTTGTACATTGCTGTTAGGGATGTAAAAATGGTATTCCTTTTTTGGAGAACAATTTGGTAGTTCCTTCAAAAGTTAAACATACACCTACCATATAATCCAGCTATTCCACTCCTAGGTATTTATAAGAGAAATTAGAGCATATGTCCACACACACACACTTGTACACAAATATTCACAGGTGCTCTATTTGTAGTAGCCTCAAAGTGGAAACAATCTGAATGTCCCTAAATTGTTGAGTGTAGAAAAAAATTGTGGTAGGTCCATCCAATGAATACTCTTCAGCAATAAAAAGGAATGACCTGCTGATACATGCAACAGAATGGATAAAACTCAAAATAATTAGGCTAAGTGAAAGTGTAATAGGGAAGAACCTTTGTATCCTATTACAAGGTAATCATGAAAGGGATGTTGCCTGTAAGTTTAAATTATACATCATGGCCCATCTCTGGGAACCCTGCCTCCCAGGTAATGAGTGTTAAGCTAAAATACCCTTGTTTAACTCGCAGAAAACATCCTGACCAGGCCCACCTGTGAATGACTGCAGGGAGGAAGAAATTAACACATCCCCTCCAGAGGCTGACGGGAGCCAGGAAATGTTTAACTTTACTCCCTCCCCTTTTAGTATAAAAGAAGCTTGACTTCTAACTCAGGCAAGATGGTTCTTGGGGGTTATGAGTCCACTGTCTTCTTGGTCTGCTGGCTTTCCTAATAAAGGCACTATTCCTTGCCCCAATAACTCGTCTCTCGATTTATGGGCCTGTCGTGCAGCGAGCAGTACAAGCTTGGACTCAGTAACAAATTTTGGCAAGCCAGCCAGCCAGGAGCCTTTCTACTCGTGGCCAGCTGGCCCTGGTGGGGAAATTTTCAGGTAAGGCCCTAGCAGCTACTGGGACCACTTGTCCTGAGGATTTTCCCTTCAAAATTCTCCGAAGCAGTACCGGCTGCCCCAGCTCTTGCCAGTTGGGGCAAGGAATCCATATTTGGTAGCTGATGGGCTTGATACCGCAGGGTAAGTCGTGCTGGTGTAGACAGCCAGGAACTGTATTTCCTCTCCATTTGGAGCTTTTTCTCCAGAATAAGCCAATTTGTTTATGTACCTTGCTGGAGAGAGGAAAGAGTTGGACTTTTACCCAATTTGTGAATGTGTTCATTTGTTTCTTTGGATACTAGCATTTGTATGTGCCGTTTGTGTTTTATTTGTCTTGAAAAACAAGGAATGTTTCAACTATCCCTAAAGAAAGTCCTCTGAGGTGTGTTTTGGATAAGTGATCTGATTACAGCTATGAACCCATGGGTGAGAGGAAGATGATACTTTATATCATTGTAACCATGTGTGGCCATAGTACCTGTTAGGATCTCCACAAGGGATTTAGGCAGGGTTACCTTGGGACCCTATGCACCATGTACCCTTGCTGTGTCAGTTACGTCATTCATGGTCTCCTGTGTCATCGGCATATGTAAAACCCAAGACCAAACTTGAGGGTTCATTTAGGATTTTGTTTGTCCTTTGGGTTTTTTGTTTCATTTTGTTTGGTACTGTTTCTCCATTTACAGCCAAATCAGCTTTGTGATATTTTAAATGTTTACTGATGTCAAATGGAGGAAAGAAACAGACAAAAAACCAAAAACCTGTCTGTTCTTGTCCAAGAACGGGACATTCCCAGGAAGAAGAGAAAGGTTCTACTTGGTTCCTAAAGTCACCAAATGCTACAAATAGAAATATCTTTTCCGTAAATATTAGTAAAAAGGGTTTAGCCGTCTGAACAGGTGACCTTGATTTGTCCCATCTGCCAGAAACCCTGTTTGAATCCAACCTCTTTTGTAACTGGTGGGTTTTACATTGCTGCACCTGATTCATGGCTGACATTTTGGAATGGGAATTGAGAGGTCCCTGTGTTTGAGTTTGTATGTGAGTTATAGATGTGTGACATTGCCACAATTGATTTTGGGGGGGCTCTATTTGATTGGCTTGAGGGAAATTATGTGCTTATATTCATACTCAAACATGGAAGAGACCGACCAGAATGACTTTTGGGTTCACGTGATCTAGGAAATATTCAGTGTTGCTTTACTATCTGGAGTTAAAGTTAGCTGAAACTTGCTGGTTTAATACAGATATGTCTTTAGAGTCATCAACATTAAGTATTGTACTTTCATTGTACCTAAGTTTACTAGAAATCAAATAAGACCTTTATTATTCCTGTTAAAAAGTTTGTCAGCAAGGAAAATAACAATATGAAAATATTTTTTAAATATATTTATTTATTTATTTTGGCTGCACTGGGTCTTAGTTGCAGCATGTGGGATCTTCGTTGCAGCATGTTTAGTTGTGGCATACAGATTCCTTAGTTGCAGCATGCATGTGGGATCTAGTTTCCTGACCAGGGATCCGACCCGGGCCCCCTGCGTTGGGAGCACAGAGTCTTACCCTCTGGACCACCAGGGAAGTCCCATGACAAAGACTTTAAGTAAATAAAATAGACATAAATGAGGTAAGAGTTTTAGGTAAACTGTATAGGAATAATTATGTTTTGGGAATGTCTATCTAAAATAGTCTCTCTAGATTTTCGTAACTTTAAACTAAGCTAAATGAAGAGAATTCATTGACTATCTGGGTCATTTCAGATAGGATAAAATATTGGAACATTACTTGCTGGGCAGGTCTAAGTTTACCTACCTTTGCCTTCTCAGGAGAGGAAGACTAAAAGCATAAGCTTGTTAGTCAGGAAATTCAGGTATGATAAACAGTTTACGATTGCTTGCTTCTTGATTTTCACTAGAGATTAAGGTTTTAAGGTTAAGAATTATGAGGGAAACATTTCAGTATGTAAAGATGTAGGATGTCTGTTTTCAGCAGAGCATGAGGAATGAAAATGCATTTTGTTAAAGGGAAAAACGTGGTCTTGTCCTAGAGCTGGTTGTTTCTGAATGGACAAGAAAGTGAGGGGCAGATTAATATGGACACAGAAAATTGTGGAAGGTTTGTGGAGGAGGAACACTGAAAGAGTCTCGTGCATGGTTGGGATTGGCTAAGATGAGATTGAACTTAATTAAGAAAATGAATTTTAAAGGTAAAGTGGTACAGAACCTGAATTTGGTTCTCTAAGAAGACAGTTTTCTTGAAATACTGAACTGTGTTTGGTAATTAAGTTTCTTTAAAGTGATCTGTATTTGTCATTGATCTTTTATCACTGGTTAAAGCTTTTTGATATTTCTGACAAACTTCCCAAAGATCAAACTCTAAATGAAGTTCATTTGACCTCTAGCTAATATTGAGGCTTTTCAAAGGGTCCCTGGAAGCCCTCAAATTATTTGTGTTCTCTCCATCTCAGAAACAGTAAACTAATTAGGCTTATTTGGTATGTTGAATTACATGGGAAGCATTGTCAAATAAGTGGTGGTAAAATTTCTTAGATTGTATCATATGGGTAAATGTCATTAACATACACATTTTAGAATTTATATGGAACTCCTAAAATTCTTGCATATCTTGGTAAATGATATCAGTCATAATTTTATTAATTATCTTAAATTGTGTCACAGCAGTAATCAAGTACAATTACAGTGTAATGCCAGTGGGTTGATGCCAAAGCAAAAAGGCGTCCCTTTTTTTTGACAACATTTCTAGTTTTTTTAATGGATTCTAATTTCTTTATAAATCTAGATTATGGAACAGTGATTGTTGTTAACAATATTAATTCCAAAAGGCATCCTTTTAGCGGTTAGAGATGATCAATTGCTATTTATGGTTTTACAGTGGCTTTTGAATGACTATAGCTATTTTGTGAAGAAGCAGGGAAGAAAGATGAAATCTTTTTATTTTTTATTATTTTATTTTTGCTGTGTTGGGTCTTCGTTTCTGTGCAAGGGCTTTCTCTAGTTGTGGCAAGCGGGGGCCACTCTTCATCGCGGTGCGCGGGCCTCTCACTGTCGCGGCCTCTCTTGTTGCGGAGCACAGGCTCCAGACGCGCAGGCTCAGTAGTTGTGGCTCACGGGCCTAGTTGCTCCGCGGCATATGGGATCCTCCCAGACCAGGGCTTGAACCCGTGTCCCCTGCATTAGCAGGCAGATTCTCAACCACTGCGCCACCAGGGAAGCCCCAAGATGAAATCTTTTATGTGCAAGCATTTGTACTATTATCAGAGAAAATAAGAAAAGGGAATGAGAGTGAGATTATGTTGCTTCAAACCTTCACTCCTCCAGCTGAGCTGGCTGTGCCAGCTGCTCTGGCCGCCATACCAATATATGTACCCCTTCATCACCTTCTGTTCTTTTTCAGCCCCAATTCCTGATGCTGGGGTTCAGGACTGTCCCTGCTTATATGGATCAATTAGAAAATCCTGTGTTAGTTTCTGGGGCACAGGGACTTGGTCTGGTATTGCCATCTAAGACCAGACAGGGCACCCAACTTGGGCCAGGAGCCACTCCCAGGGCAGGGAAATTTCCCTTCCCCCATTAACTCACAGGGAACCTAAATACAAATGATCAGCCAGCTGGGTTTCTCAGACTTGTTTAATTTGAAAGATCACGACCCTCCTTATAGGGAGGATCCTCTACACCTGAAGCCCACTTGGCAGCACCGAAATCTGAACCAAATTGAGACCCCAATGAGGGAGGAATGCCCTTATTAGAGCATGACTTATGAGTGCATCTTGGCCGGGCTTTGAAAAGGGGAACCAAAGCAAGAGTTTGAACAAAATTCAAGAAATTCAGCAAAAAAACAAATGAAGACCCCTCTGAATTTTTGCAAAGGATTTATCGGGCCTACAGACATCAACCTAATGCAGATCCCAAGGCCCCTGAAAATATTACAGAGGTTAAATTTGACCTTTTGGGGGCAAACTGCCTCAGATATCAGGAGAAAGTTGCAAAATTTAGATGGTGCATTTGGAATGAAGCCCTCTCAATTGGTAGATGGTGCTTTTAAAGTGTTCAACAGAGAACAACAACAGAAGAAAGAAGATGCAAAACAAAAACGCCAATTTTCTCACCTTCCCGGAAGGTGAGTAACTCAAAAGAGAGCTAAGTCCCCATTGGGGAAGGAACAATGAATGCACTTACTGTAAGGAGGAAGAACATTGGAAAACAGATTGCCCTAAAACCGCAGAACAATAAAAGACGAGAGCCTCTCACATGGTAGAAAGAGAAGAACACTGAATGAAGAGGCCCAGGGGCTCCCTTGGACTTGAGGTAACTAATTCCCCACAGGAACCCCGGGTGAAATTGTCAGTGGGAATGAGCTGATTAACCTTCTGATAGACCTTACCCTGAAGTTTTTCACCAGAACAGCCTGACCTCAGAGTCCCACCAGAACACTCTTTAAGCCTACAGATGACACCCATGAAAACCCCAGGAAAGGAGACGGGAGCTGTTTCCCCCAAGGTCTGCAAAAAGGTGTTAGTTTCATGTGTACAGCAAAGTTATTCAGTTATACATATATATATTTTTTCATGTTCTTTTCCATTATAGGTTATTACAAGATATTGAATATAGTCCCCTGTGTTATAGAGTAGGACCTCATTGTTTATATATTCTATATATAGTAGTTTGTATCTGTTTATCCCAAACTCCTAATTTATCCCTCCTTCCCCCTCCCCTTTGGTAACCATGTCTGTGAGTCTGCTTCTGTTTTGTCAATTAGTTCATTTGTATCAATTTTTAGATTCCACTTATGAGTAGTGTCATATGATACCTGTCTTTCCCTTTCTGACTTAACTTCACCTAGTATGATCATCTCTAGGTCCATGCACATTGCCGCAAATGGCATTATTTCATTCTTCGTTATGGCTGAGTAATATTCCATTGTATATATAGACCACATCTTTATCCGTCCACCTACCAATGGACACTTAGGTTGCTTCCATGTCTTGCCTATAGAAAATAGTGCTGCTGTGAACACTGGAGTGCAAGAAAATCTTTCAAAAATCTTTCAAAGTAGGTCCTATTCAGCCCTCTTCCGAGATTGCAACTATAGTGAATGTTCCAAAAAGCAAATCAAGTCCTATGATTAGGCTTAAAAACCTTAAGTGAATTACCACTGCCTCCAGGAAAAGTCTAAGGCAATTGTCAGGGCTTATAAAGCCTTTCATGGATTGACCTCTGCTCACCTCACGCCAGGCCCTTCCCTGCTGAAGCATTTGCTGCTCCCCAAACATGCGGTGCTCTCTCTTCACACTGAGTCTTTATGCTCTTCTTCCTTTGCCTGGAACACTTTTCTTCCCCCTTTCTTCTGGAAACTTCGCATCAGTGATTCAGGTCATGGCTGAGATGAGACATCCTCTTCGAAGTCTTCCCCTGGAATTCCCTGACAGTCCAGTGGCGAAGACTCGGCGCTTTCACTCTTACACTGCTGTGGGCCTGGATTTGATCCCTGGTCAGGGAACTAAGATCCCATAAGCTGCATGGCACAGCCCCCCAAAAAAGTCTTCCCAATTCTGAGCTCCCCGAGCCCCTTGAGCTTCCCCCCGTGCTACAGTCTCACCAGTGTGGTAGATGCTACCTGTTTACCTTCTGTTTAATCCAACAGAATACGAGTCTGTTGAAGGCAGGCAATGTCTCTCCTTCATTAGAACCTGAAAAAACTGTAACAGATATTTTTGAATGAATGAAAAAATAAAACTCAGCTTGGGACACATTGAGTGGAGGTGTTTATGCAACACAGAAGGCAAAGGCAACTGGTTGAACAGTAATGTGCTGATAAGTGGTTATCTGCTGACTCTTGACAAAGCCCTGATTGGTAGCCTTTGTGGAATGCCATGGTGTAAATTGCATTTCAGTTTCCATGTGGCTGATTTCAAGCTCCCAACGTGACATTGCGAGATAGAGTTGGGAAGAGATGTGTACCACTGGCTCTCGTGAGTTGCCATGACTGGGCTCCAGTGCACCACTGCCTGTGGGCAGGTGGGTGTGGGGAGTGGGATGTAGGCTGGAGAGATGGATTTGGTGACCATCTGTGGAGCGATGGTCATTGGAGCCGGGGAGCACCAAGATGACCCACAGAGTTGGCTCGGGGTCAAAAGAAGAAAAGAAGGATAGATTCTGAGGCGACACCAGCATTGACGTGGCCTGTAGAAAAAGAAGCCTCTTTGAAGAAAGAGGCAGGGAGACCTGAAATAGCAAATCAGTAGAACTGGGTCACTATTGTGTCATGGAAGCCAGGCAGTGGGAACCCAGGAGTAGAAATTCTCAAGATCCCCACTGGCAAATAAAGCAGAGTGATTCAGTAATGGAAGTGCTACAAAATGTGTGTTGCATCTCAAAGTTAGCAGGTTGGTGTTATTGAACCAGCGTTGTGAGGATAGCAGCCAGATTTGGAGAGGAAAATATTTGAAAAGAAATTGTATGTGGCCAGCGAGGCTGGCGTTTTGGGTGTTACATTAGTTATTGATATTTATTATTTCATAACAAATTACTCTACAACTTAACGTTTATTGTTGTTTTAAACTACTATCTCATACCCGCTGTGGGTCAGTGTTTCAGGAACAGCATAGCTGGGTAGTTCAGACTGGGGTCTCTCATGAGGTTGTACTTAAGTTGCTGGCCTGTGCTGCTGTCATCTGAAGGCTTGACCAGAGCTAGAGGACATGTTTCCAAGATGGCACACTCATGGGATTGGCAAGTCAGTCCTGGCTGTTGGCAGGAGGCCTCAGTTCTTCCCCCATAAGGAACTCTCCTTAGGGCTGCTTGAATGTCCCAACAGTATGGCAGCTGGTTTCCTCCAGAGTGAGTGATCAGAGAAGAGAATGGCAGAAGATGCAATGTCTTTGACATAGCCTCAGAAGACATATGCCATCACTACTGCAGTATCCTACTGATCACACAAACCAGCCCTGATTCAGTGGAAGGAGTGACACAAGGGCACAGTTACCAGGAGGAAAGTTCATTGGGGACCATCTTGGAGGCTGGCTACCACAGCATGGGACCAGGCAAGCCAGGGTTGTGAGGACTGGTGGGATTAATTGGCCTCAGGGTTGTAAGAAGAACTCTGATATAAATTGGCTTCATAGAATCAGAGGTGTATTTGGGTTCCCTGATAGTTATTAGGCCCTCAGTGTGAGTACATCTTCCTGTAGACTTGAGGCTGGTCCCCCAGCAATGTCGAGAATTTTTTCTATGAGGACCACAAACCAGCAGAGGCTGAGGCCTAACATGAAGGCCCTTGGCTAAGTCTGTTTCAAACACATAGCCCTCTCTTGGAAGGTTCACAATGGCTGGACCTAGAAATTTGTGTATCAAGATAAAAGTAGCGGGCTTCCCTGGTGGCGCAGTGGTTGAGAGTCCACCTGCTGATGCAGGGGACACGGGTTCGTGCCCCGGTCCGGGAAGATCCCACATGCCGCGGAGCGGCTGGGCCAGTGAGCCATGGCCGCTGAGCCTGCGCGTCTGGAGCCTGTGCTCTGCAACGGGAGAGGCCCCAACAGTGAGAGGCCCGCATACCACCAAAAAAAAAAAAAAAGGCCCAGATGCTGCTTTCCACAAACTCCATCCTTATGTCTTCTTGGGTGTTTTTCAATGTGTTAGTCCACAGGGTGGAAGGCATTACCACGCTCATTTATTTTTCATGGAGTGTTGTAACAGGAACCCTGGATTCGACAAGTGAAGGTGGAAGCCATATTAATGATGTATGTTAAGTACAGCTGATCAGCAC
Source organism: Aethalodelphis obliquidens (assembly GCF_003676395.1). NCBI lineage: Eukaryota > Metazoa > Chordata > Mammalia > Artiodactyla > Delphinidae > Aethalodelphis > Aethalodelphis obliquidens. Next base: position 8,418,783 of record NW_020838006.1, read on the forward strand.
TCCTGTCATCGTAACATCACTGAGAGCATCAGAGCAAAGAGGCACACAGGTGGCAACGTGGTCACGTACTGTATCCCTTCTGCCGCAAGATCCGTAATGAAGTGACTAGAGGTGAATCTTTAGCTTTCAGCCTAAGTTAGTTGTTCTCCAGCATTAGTGAGCCATCCTAGGGTGAATCTAACTCAGTGGGTCTCCATCTCTCCCTCCCTCTCTTCCTTCCTTCCAACAAATATCTCTTAAGCTCCTGCCGTGTATCGGACAATGCCTTAGGCCTAGGGATCTGCATGTAACAAGCTCTGTAAATGATTTTCACATAGCTGGTTCACGGAACACATTGTAGGAGAAGCTGGCCTAAAGAAACCTGTAATTGGTACTGTGGTTGTCTCTCTAGCATCCATTTTATCCAGCCCCCCACCCCCTCACACAGATGTATGTTGTGTTTAGGTGGCTCTGTTCTCAGCCATGCGCTTCGGCAGAGGCTGACCAAAGAGGCATACATATCATCGATGAAAATAGTCAATAAACAATGTATAAGAGGAATAGAAAAGAGTTTCCTTTGAGCCCAAACTGAGGACTACAGCCTGGGAGACACAGATTCAAGAAGCCTTTGAATTGTGTTCTGCTGGTCTTCAAAATGGGGCGGGGGGCTCATAAAGACAAAAAAACTGCAAAATTACATAAGTTGTTTGGCAAGAATTAGGAGTGGAGCTGGCAAGAAGTAAGGGTGATAGTTAGCAAGGATTGGTCCAAATGGTTGCGTAGTTACAAGGGGAGACCTTGAGACCATAGAGCTGCAGCTGGCAGCAGCTAGCAGATATTGTTTTGAGACTGGCTGGTGGTGTCCTTGAGTCTGATAGAGTTCAGAAAATTCAAGTTCTCAGTAATGCAGGAACATATCTGAAACCACATCCACCACGGCCATCCAGCCCCATTTTGGATGCCTGACCACAGTTACTCCATTTCGATTTTTTAAAAAATGCATTCTTCTCGTTAATGGTTAAAGCAGATGTACGATGTATGTCTGATAGGCCACAAAACAGGCTGTTCTGGTTAGCATAAAGTCTAAGTTAAATCATGTACAAGCCAGAATGTCTTTCTCACACCTCAGTATGTGAAAATTTCTTTCATCAGTATGGCAACACCGTCACATACTGCATCTCTTATGCAGGAAGATCGGTAATGAAGGGACTAGAGGTGTGAACCCACAGGGCAGGTTTGGATTGTGCTAGGCAATCATGGTTTTCCCCTTTGGGGTTGGTTTAGACATGACCATGTGATGCATTTCAGATCAAGGAAACTGAGGGGAAATTTGCAAAGGGCTTCTGAAAAAGACTTTCTTGCTCCCAATAAAAGACACAGGAAATGATGGCCTTTTTTTCTGGACATGGCTGTATCTAGATGTAAAGGATGGCACTGGGGCAGCCACCTTGTGATGGTGAGGGGGAGGCTAGCCCGAAAGGAAGGCTGCCCACCAGGGTAACAGAGCAGCAAGATGGAAGAAACTTGGTCCTTGATGATGTCATTGAACTACTGAATTATCCAACCCTGGAGCTGTCCTATCCTTGGACTTCCGGGGATAGGTTGATCCCTTTCCTTGTTGTTTAAGCCAGATGAGTTTGGGATTCTTTTATGCTTTCTGCTAAAAACATTCAAACTGGTACTGACTGTGTATGTGCATTTTTGATTCCGGGCTTAATCTTTCTGTAACTTATTAAATAATTGCAACGTAATGTCTCAGGTGGGTTCCCTAGAAGCAGAGACTGAGATAGGGGTTCGGGTGCGCATAATTTATTGAGGTTGTGCACTCAGGAGAAAGCAATAAAGGAGGGAGTAAAATAGGATAGGAAGAGGGAAAGAAATGAGCGAGGATGTTATCTCAGGCCAAGTTGATTCTTAGCTGATCCATGGGAAGTTCTGGATCTGCATTTTCTAATATGGTAGGCATTAGTCATATGAAGCTATTAAAATTTAAATTAATTAAAAAAATTAATTTTTTTTTTTTTTTTTTTTTTTGCTGTACACGGGCCTCTCACTGTTGTGGCCTCTCCCGTTGCGGAGCACAGGCTCCGGACACGCAGGCTCAGCGGCCATGGCTCACGGACCCAGCTGCTCCGTGGCATGTGGGATCTTCCCGGACCGGGGCACGAACCCACGTCCCCTGCATCGGCAGGCGGACTCTCAACCACTGCGCCACCAGGGAAGCCTCAAAAATTAAATTTTAATTCAGTTCTTTAGTTTCACGTCAGGTGTTCAGTAGCCACATGTGGCTAAATGGCTACCATATTGGACAGAGCAGACATAATTATTTCCATCATCACAGAAAATTTTACTGGACAGCAGCTTGGAGTGTCAATCATTACACAGAGTTGCCCTACCCTGATGCTTTAGCATGCCACTGTTGGGCAGTGGTTAACTCCCCCTGTGAGGAGTGGTGGCACAACCTCCCAGGAGATCCAGGAAAGTGGTTCTAAGGAGGTGGCTCCAATCAGCTCCAAATTCATCATTAGGTAAAGGAATCTGGGTGGAGTTGTGCCAACAGCGACTACACCATGTGTCCAGTGGGCATGAGCTGGGATGTGGTGCTTTGGGCACAGTGATTAGGCAGCACCCCTTCCCCACTGATGCACATTGGGAATTCAGAATCTCCTTGAATTCCTCCTAGGGAGCACCTTTGATCCCTATCCACCCCAAGTGTTCAGACATGTACCAACTGTATAAGCATATCTGATGGATGGGTCACTCTAGTGATGCTCAGATTTCAGGGGGGACAGAGGAGGCTCAGAGAGCAGACTCTAAGGGATAAAGGGACACAGCCCGGTGAGTAAGACCTAGAAAAAGTGCTTGAATGTCACAGAAGGATGGTGACTCTGGGCAGAACGTGGAGCTGCTGCCAGAAGTGTCTCATCCAGGCTCTGTGTCCTGCTAGAAAGAAGAAGGTATAAGGGACTTCCCTGGTGGCACTGTGGTTAAGAATCCGCCTGCCAATGCAGAGGACACGGGTTCAAGCCCTGGTCCAGGAAGATCCCACATGTTGTGGAACAACTAAGCCTGTGCGCACAACTACTGAAGCCCACGCACCTGGTGCCATGCTCCGAAGCAAGGGAAGCCACCACAATGGGAAGCCCACACACCACAATGAAGACCCATCATGGCCATAAATAAATAAATAAAATTATTAAAAAAACAAAAAAGAAGGTATAAGTTAAGTGCTCATATGCACTTTCCTGTGTTGTGTGTGTGTCTTCTCTTTGGTTACCTCTTCATATGACACCAGTTTTGTAATACCATCTTCCATAAAAAGAATAAGATAATTCAGTCTTTCCTCTTTGCATGGTTGAACAACTTTTTAAAAACATTTATTTATTTGCCACACCCCGAATGGCATGCAGGATCTTAGTTCCCCAGTCAGGGATTGAACCCACACCCCCTGCAGTGGAAACATGGAGTCTTAACCACTAGACCGCCAGGGAAGTCCCAACAACTTCTTTTCTTAATTGCTACTTTGTTTATTTTTAATTTATTTATGGCTGTGTTGGGTCTTCATTGCTGTGCGCAGGCTTTCTCTAGTTGCGGCAAGTGGGGGCTACTCTTCGTTGTGGTGCATATGCTTCTCATTGCAGTGGCTTCTCTTTGTTGCGGAGCACGGGCTCTAGGCGTGCCAGCTTCAGTAGTTGTGGCATACGGGCTCAGTAGTTGTGGCTCACAGGCTCTAGAGAGCACTCAGGCTCAGTAGTTGTGGCGCACAGGCCTAGTTGCTCCACGGCATGTGGAATCTTACTGGACCAGGGCTTGAACCTATGTCCCCTGCATTGGCAGGCAAATTCTTAACCACTGCGCCACCAGGGAAGCCCTTAATTGCTACTTTAGAAACTATTTCTTTTTGCTTCACAACTAGTTATGGGGAAATGACCCATCTTTACCTTCTGCCTCTATATCTTGATCTGGGGCTATTTCCTTTCTGGGGGGAAATCCTCAGATAACACAGCCCTGTGATCGCACTCTCCCTTGTCTCCCAACAGCTGCTGCCAAAGCAGCAAGTCCAGCTGAGGCCAGGTCCTCACTGCCCTGATCCACCAGTGGCTTGGTCCCCGGGGGCAGGGTGGTGGTGATGGGTGTTAGTGCAGGAGGAGGTGGTGTGGAGCTGAGTCATAATTGCCCCTGAGCAGGAAGCGAAGGAGCTTCTTATTCAGATTCTTCTCCTTGGGGTCAAAGATAGAACTCAGAAACTGAACGACACTGGTGGTGTTCCGTTCGTATCGCTTCAGTGTACCTCAGCCCATCGTCCAACTTTCGGTACCAGCAACTCTCTCTGAGGCTGTTCTCTGGCCACTGAAGCCCACTCTGCTCACCTGTGTGACAGGCTGCAGGTGTCCAGGAATTATTGTCCCTCCCCTCCCCCTCCCCCGTCTCCCCACTGGCCTTCCACCAACAATTTTTTTTTACGATTTTGTTTTGATGTAGACCATTTTTAAAGTCTTTATTGAATTTGTTTTGGTTTTTTGGCCATGAGGCATGTGGGATCTTAGCTCCCTAACCAGGGATCAAACCTGCACCCGCTGCATTGGAAGGTGAAGTCAACAACTGGACTGCCAGGAAATCCCCTACTAACAATGAATGGAAGTTAGTATAAATACCAAAGCTCCTCATCCCTCTGGGAGGAAATACCTGAGTGTAAGTCTACACTGGCTCCCAGAGTTCCCCATCATGACTGTGTTCCATCTGTCTCCATGGTAACTGGCTTGATAATGTCCAAGTCCCCTTTATTTGGTTGCCTTTCCCATACAGTCTCACTTCCCTTCCTACTGGTGTTTCTTTAGCTTCCAAATGAACTACTTGCACTTGAGTCATTGTCTCAGCTTCTGCTTCTAGGGGACCCCAATGGAGATGCTGGGTGAAGTTGACCAGGGGCAATGGTCACCAGGGACTGGGTGATGTGGACATGATGCTGGCAGCCTGCTGCCCAGCCCAAGCCCTAGGGTGGTCATCAGGGTTCAGAGGCTGGGGCAGCATGCTTGAGCCTCCATCTCTGCTGAATGATTAGTTTAATTCTGGAGTGAAGGTTATTGGCAAGTGTATGAGTCATGTAACAGGTCACTTACTTCATATCATTCCTATCAGTTATGAAGCTGATACTTTACTCTCCATCTGTCTTACTTTTGTGTTTATCTCTCAGTTGGCTCAGAACTTGAAAGGAGAGTAAGAGGTTACTAACTCAGCCTCCTGAAACTGTTACAATAAGCATGGCAAAAAGATAGGAATTCTAGATGAGCAAAATCCAAGGAGCTGGGTCAGAGGGTGGTTAGATGCTGGCCACTGGCCTGAGAGATGGAGTAGATCTATGGTCCACAGAGGCAGAGGCAGAAGGAGGTCCTAGGCAGCATTCCGGGATAAGAATTCAGAAACAGACAAGGCAAAAGCCAAATAATGAGAACACCTGGGGATGCTGGGATGTGATACTTTTGATGAGACTAGAGCTCAGTGATCAGAACTGGGTCCTTGCATGGAGGAACATCATGCATTCTGGTCAGTCTGGAACTAGTCAGCTGCCCCCTTTATCAGGCTCTGACTGGACCTGGGAGCAGGAGGCTGGGCTGCAGCTGTGGACAGAAGGGAAACAACAACCAAGGAAATAGGCTGGTACTGATGGATTCTGCCACCAAATATTTAGAAGACTAGCTCAATTCTATCCTTGCTTGTAAAGGGGCAACACTGTGCTTTGTCAAGCCACAGAGAGGAAAATGCCATTGCTTATTCTCTTTTCTCAGATTTTGCAGACATTAGCCTTAAAAGACTTCCTGCCTGGAAGGTTCCTCTCCAGGACCATGGCAGCTTCCATGGTCTCACCCAACTCATCTTGGGATGGCTTCTGCATGTCCTGGAAGAGGACGCGGCCACTGCACTGGTTTTGCATCTTCAGGGATGCTGGGTGCCCTCACACTTCTCCTCAGCCAACTTGAGAAAGAAGTGGTCCGCACCCCCCAGAACCACATGGTTGTGGCTAAAATAGAAGCCCAGGGAGAGGTAGGTGAAGGAGGCCTGCAGGTGTAGGTTGAGTAGGTGGTTGATGGTGACCTCCACCTGGGTGGAATAATTCTAATGAATCTGAGCTTATGGTTGGTCAATAAGAACCTAAGCACAAAAAATGGTGTTGGCTAGTCCCTGAGGCAGAGCACAGCTGAGAAGATAGTCCCAGAGGTTGAGAATGGAAAAGAAGTTGATGGGTGGTCAGAGGCTGGAAGGAGGGGCATCTCTGGTCTGTTCTGTCCAAGCACTTGAAACAAGAGACAGATCCTCGGGACGCGCAGGCACACTGTCTCTTCTATCATCATCTCTTTCTGGATCAAAACTTTCTCTCTCATGGGTCTCTCCAATCAGTATTTACGCAAACTCAGGAGTCTCCCTAAATCTTTGCTTTCAATGTGTTCAGTGGACCAGCATCATCGGCATCACCTAGGAGCCTGCTAGAAATGCAGAATCTCAGGCTCCACCCCAGTCTGCTAAATTACCTGCAGTTTAACATGATCCCCAGGTGATGTGCATGCACAGTAAAGCTTGAGTAGCCCTGCTCTAAACCTCAACCAGGCTTCTCTTCTAAAAATGCAAATCAGTTCTTATCTAATCTCCCCTAAAAAACCCTGTTTTCCCAGATACTTTCCCTCCCTCCCTAGCTTCTGCAACTGCTAACATTTCCTCAAACTCATTTTCCAAGGACCCTCTTTGGCAAACACTGGGCAAATGGGCAAAGTCATTGGTCCCACCTTGGAGACAGCACCCGACTTCCTTTCTCTGTGAATTTTGCCCTGGGCGAGGCAGTCTGACCAGAGTGCAGAGTCCTCTTGTAGAGGATTCTGAGCTCTTAATTGTTGCAGAAGTGACCTTTTCAGAATGTGCCAGTGATTTTCCAGTTTGTTCTCAGCTCCACACTCCACTCTTCGTATTGCAAGTGGCTGACCCTACAACTATGTTTCCCAGGCTCCCTTGCCAACTGGGTGCTGCCAGGGGGAAAGCACTGGCAGCAGATTGAGAGTGGGAGGAGGAGAGTGTTTCCAGGGAGGAGGGGAGTGTTTCCAGCGAGGTGGTACCACCTTCTTGGTTTCAATCCTGCTCCTGGAATATGCTAACACTGCCTCCTGCCCTGGTTCCTCCAACCCCAAGGATGGTAGCGGTTCCCTGCTCTTGCTAATCTCCAGGTTGCCTTCCTTGTTTGGCTTTTTGGTTTTTCCAATACCTATATAACCAGTTCCCCATACCTGGCATGGATGTGTTTTCCTGAGCGGACCCTGATTGATACATGGAGGTATCAGAAAATGGGGTTAGGGGCAAGAAGAACGTTTGAGAACTTTTGTATGTTGGCTTTTCTATTCCAAGCAACATTTATTAAGGGTAGTGACTAGCTAGGTGTGGCAGGGCCAGGGGCTGCCCTCTGTTGCCAAACCTCAGGCTGTGTACAGGGATATATATACAGGGAGAGGGGCTGGATGTAGGCAGAGCGCCATGCAGGGGTGGCACACCAGTCTCAGATAGGTGAACTCTACTTGTTTTACACAAGGCACATCAGGGAACATACTGGAAACCAGGAGGCAACGGCAGCCCACCGGTGCCATGAGCCCTCACCAACCATCACTCTAACAGTGTTTTCCTTTGCAGTCCAATGTCCTCCACCCTAGGGATTGTGAGCAAGTTTTAGGAATAGAGAAAAAGGCCAGTTCCAGAGGACAATCCTTCTCTCTGCACATGAGTGATTCTCTCTGGTGGTTGTCAGTTAAGTCACCAATTAGTCAGTGTTATCGGGCAGCTGCTGGATGGGGGTCAGAGGAGTTGTCCCCAACAGAAACCTCTTCATCTGGGAACAGGTTGGGGACAAATTTTTTTGGCCGCCTCCATGATCAGTCTTGGTTAGGCCAGCTGCTGAGTTGTCACAATTGGTGACAGTGAATGTCAATATTTTCACAATCATCCCACACAGCTGAGCTACATCTCACCCCGGCATCTGTCCCTTGGCCCTAGGAGGACAGGCAATTCTTTCATATATAACAGGAAAAGATACAAGAGAGAGACTGTCTTTTTCTCAAAGACTGTTCGAGTAGCGGGCCATTGCACCCTAAATAATGCCCTTTCAAAGGGAGAAAGAATTGGATTCTAGAATCACACACTTCTGGGACATTTAGAGAGGGCAGTTTACTGAGTATGATTTTTGCGAGATGATTGTGTAATGAAATGTAAGCCTCAAAGTCTGAGAGAAAGAAAATGTATTTATTCAGAATATCTCATGAGTGTTTGTATATGTATGTTGAAAGCCGTCACCCCTCAACTGTCCTATGATCAAGACAGGGGATGAGAATTATACTGTGTCTGGAAGTGCAGACAATGCTGAGGCTGAGAATGCAAGGCAGGTGGAGATTCCACACCTGGGTGTCCCTTTGGGGACCTGTGGAACTGGTGTGCCAGGGGTGGTCTGAGGTGAGAGCTCTCCCCGGGGAAGGAATGCTTCTCTGCCTTTCAGCCTTTTACAAGTGAAGATGCAGCTTGGCCTGGAGGTGCAGTGGGTGGAGGTTTTGACTGAGTCTAGAGGCCCCTGGTGTCTGCCCAGTGTGAGGGGAGGTTGACCCAGCACCTCCTGGCTGCCGTTGGAACTGTGGAGGGTAGCTGGCAGGTAATGACCCCTGATAGAAGGTGGACACACATGCTCTTTCTCTTCTGAAGGTCTAAAAGGTGAAGCCGCGAGCGTCCCAAACCCTCACAAATGTGTTCCACCTTTCCTTTTCTCTCTGGGTTGAAAAGCCAAGCCTGTTTCTTTGAATTATGCCTCATTCACTTTCGTTTTCTTCATCTATTTCTAAAGGAGCCTAGTGCTGGAACCCCTGGTTAAACTAAAGATCCTTAGCTTACATGTTGAAAACAAATCTCCATGGTTAAGAAAATGTCAGTAAAAAGTCTTTCTTTTTTAGCTCTAATTTTCTTAAATTAGAATTATGATCCTTGGACATCCCTGGTGGCACAGTGGTTAAGAATCTGCCTGCCAATGCAGGGGACACGGGTTCGAGCCCTGGTCCAGGAAGATCCCACATGCCGCAGAGCAACTAAACCTGTGCGCCACAAATGAGCCTGAGTGCGCTCTAGAGCCTGCAAACCACAACTACTGAGCCAGCATGCCACAACTACTGAAGTCCGTGCGCCTAGAGCCCATGCTCCGCAAAAAAGAGAAGCCCGCTTCTGCACTGCAGAAGCCACTGCAATGAGAAGCCCGCGCACTGCAACGAAGAGTAGCGCTACCCCGCTCGCTGCAACTACGCAGCAACGAAGACCCAACGCAACCAAAAGTAAATTAAAAAAAAAAAAAAGTATGATCCTTTCAGGATTATCGATGACAGAAAAAGACTTAGTGTTTAGAATGTCCTCTCTTTCTCCAAAGGAGGCAGTGCCTAGTAACCACTTTTTTTGGCTAAGTGCAAAATCAACTTCTTGTAACAATTGCCTCTCCTGTCCAGGACAGACTTAAGTGATAGATGTGGGGATGGAAGACTGGGGGTGTGGGGCAGGGGAAGCGCTGCTTCAGGAAAGGAGAGACAGATTGCCAGAGGCCTTGGAGCTGGTGGAGGAGGGTGGGGTCAAACAAGGCTGAGGTCCGCAAGGGGAGATTAAGACACTGACCACTGAGCAGCGGGTAGGGTGGTCTGAGGAGAAAAGAGATGCTTAATAAGATTATTTGGAGTGAAATACTGTGCACTAGACAATGTAAACCATGACTTTTGTTCCCCCTAGAAAATCTAGACTAGAAATTCTAGATTCTGGAGTAAAATATCCACATCTTTGGTGCTGGGTGTTGTATATATTTTACATCTTAAATATTCAAAGCATGAAGAAACACACAAAGCAAAAAGCGATATTGCACTTCCCCTGTTTTAATTAATCCCAATGTTCAGAGTTCACCTATCCAAAGCTAATAGTTTGATGTGTATCCTTCAATAGTTTTCCTAAGCATTTATGGACATGTACGTGATTGATTAATAATTTGGCTCAAAAAAAATGAGATTGACGGAGAAAAGGGAACCCTCTTGCACTGTTGGTGGGAATGTAAATTGATACAGCCACTGTGGAGAACAGTATGGAGGTTCCTTAAAAAACTAAAAAATAGAACTGCCATACAACCCAGCAATCCCACTACTGGCATATACCCTGAGAAAACCATAATTCAAAAAGAGTCACGTACCACAATGTTCATTGCAGCTCTATGTACAATAGCCAGGACATGGAAGCAACCTAAGTGTCCATCGACAGATGAATGAATAAAGAAGATGTGGCACATATATACAATGGAATATTACTCAGCCATAAAAAGAAATGAAATTGAGTTATTTGTAGTGAGGTGGATGGACCTAGAGTCTGTCATACAGAGTGAAGTAAGTCAGGAAGAGAAAAACAAATACCGTATGCTAACACATATATATGGAATCTAAAAAACAAACAAAAAATGGTCATGAAGAACCTAGGGGCAAGACGGGAATAAAGACGCAGACCTACTAGAGAATGGACTTGAGGATATGGGGAGGGGGAATGGTAAGCTGGGACAAAGTGAGAGAGTGGCATGGACATATATACACTACCAAATGTAAAATAGCTAGCTAGTGGGAAGCAGCCACATAGCACAGGGAGATCAGCTCGGTGCTTTGTGACCACCTAGAGGGCTGGGATAGAGAGGGTGGGAGGGAGGGAGATGCAAGAGGGAAGAGATATGGGGATATGTGTATATGTATAACTGATTCACTTTGTTATAAAGCAGAAACTAACACAGCATTCTAAAGCAATTATACTCTAAGATGTTAAAAAAATGAGATTGAAAACAATTTCTCTTCAAAATTTCAAAGGTATTGCTCCATTGACTACTTTTTTTTTTGCATGTTAAAATTAATTTTTGAACAGTAAATACATGCTTGGGGGATGAATTTGAAAGATAAAAAAGGATACTACTAATACTTCCAGCTGCCTTGTTTCCTGTCACTGGTTTCTTATGTGTATTTCCAGATATATTCTGTAATATCTATGTGTTTACAAATATAAATACACATATGTTGAACCATATGAAATTGCCATTTTTGAAGTTAAAAATCAGCAACTTCACGCAATTTAACCTAACACACATATATATGAATATAATTTTTTTTTTTTTTTTTTTTTTTTTTTGGTACGCGGGCCTCTCACTGTTGTGGCCTTTCCCGTTGCGGAGTACAGGCTCCGGACGCACAGGCTCAGCGGCCATGGCTCACGGGCCCAGCCGCTCCGCGGCATGTGGGATCTTCCCAGACCGGGGCACGAACCTGTGTCCCCTGCATCGGCAGGCGGACTCTCAACCACTGCGCCACCAGGGAAGCCCTGAATATAATTTTTAATCGCACTAATGATAGTGTGCTGTATACACTGTAGTGCGCTTTGGTTTCTGACTTAATGAAACATCTTGAGATCTCCCCATAACTTTGCATAGAGCTGCCTCATTCTTTTTTAATTTTGTGCCTATTTATTTGTTTTCATGGCAAACTGTTATTATTTTTAAATTTACATATAGTAAAATTGAATTTTAATTTTGATGTACAGTTGTGTTCTAACATCTGTGTACCCACCACTACAATCAGGAAACAGAAATATTTCAAACATATCTATGTCATCACCACCAATGACAAAGAATACTACTGGCAGGCACCTCAAACTTCCCTCCTGATTGTTATGCCTTTCCTACACCCCAAGACAATATTTCTCTTGACTTCTAACACCGTAGGTTAGTTTTGCCTACGTGAAGTAAAGGAGTATACATTTTTTTGTTTGCCTTCTTTGGCTCAACATTATGTAAGGTTCATCCATGTTATTATGTGATTACTATAGAACAATGAATTACACAACATTTCATTATTTTATAGCATTTTTTTGGCATGCAGAATAAAAAAAAAACCTTTCATATAAACTGTTTTTTTGTAATTTCTGGATTTTGTGCTATACTTAGGAAGGCTTTTAGCACTCCAGGGTATAAAATAAATCTTCCAATGTTTTCTTCTAGTGATTTAATAATTTCATTTTTTCAGGTGTGAGGAATGAATCCAACTTTTTTTTTTTTCAAGATACTCATTATTCCAAATACTCATTTAATCTTCATGGGAAATTTATGATGGATACAATGACACATCTTCATTTTACAGATGAAGAAACTGACACATACAAAAAGTTCAGTCATTTTCCCCTATCACAGAACTAATAAATGGCAAACATGGGACTTGAACCCGGTCAGTTGAGTTTAATGCCTTTGTGCTTATTCATTATACTACCCAGCCTTTCCACCCACACAGTATCTTGTGCACGAGGCAAGGATCCAAACATTTGCAAGAGTGAATTTGTTTACTTAGGAGTCTGATTATCACATAGTTATTCAGTAGGAGCAGAGAATTTGACACTTCACCTCCATTCCCTCAGCCCTTCTCTTTGTTACCAAGAGGCCTCATTCTTGAAATAAGATTTTTTTTTTCTCAGCCCAGTGTTGGGTTTTCCCTTCCAAGGACTCTTCTCATTAGATTGTTGAGTCATCAGCTGGGTAAACAGCCCTAGGACATATGTAAACAATTACAAAACTTAAAAAATTGAGCAGGGTGTGTCTCAGAGAAGAGAAGGAAATGTGAAACATACTACAGTTGGAGACCAGGATAAAGGGCAAGAAGCCTGAGGTCAGTTTCCACTTCGGTCACTGAGATCATATGACTCTGGGAAGGTCACTTTTTGGCTCTTCGTTTTGCAATAGCAATAATAATGTAGCCCTTCACTTTTCCTTAGTTTCCTTATCTCTGCCTACAATGGGAATTAAATTAAAAACAAAGATACCAAAAAAACCCAAAAATTCTTTAAAGAAAAGGCCCCAGGCTGAAAAGTAAGCTAAATTCCTGGGAGAGTCACAAAGTTTAGACACTGATGTGCAGACCTTTCTTCCATAGGAGGTCTTCCAACTGTTTTATAACTTTAATTTTTTAAATAAGTTTTTGGCCGTGCTATGTGGCATGCAGGATCTTAGTTCCCTGTGGAGTCTTAATCACTGGACTGCCAGGGAAGTCCCCATATAATTTTTTTTTTTTTTTCTATACGCGGGCCTCTCACTGTTGTGGCCTCTCCCGTTGCGGAGCACAAGCTCCGGACGCGCAGGCTCAGCGGCCATGGCTCACAGGCCCAGCCGCTCCGCGGCATGTGGGATCCTCCCGGACCGGGGCACGAACCCGTGTCCCCTGCATCGGCAGGCGGACTCTCAACCACTGCGCCACCAGGGAAGGGAAGCCCCCCATATAATTTTAATTTACGTAGCCATAAGATGTTCTTTTGCAAAATAAATATTAAAAACATACTATGTTTCAAAGTGTTCTGGTGAAGTACATTAAAACAGGATAGGAATACAAGTATTTCAGTCCGCTCCAGATCTGTTACTTGCTATAGCCAAAATATGTATGCATATATATTATATACATATATATCCCCCCCAACCTTACAAATGTTGGCAAATCTGGTATGTGAAGAACAACACAGCTGTAGCACTTTCACATTTGTGGATAAGTGCTCTCAATGTACAAAATATTTTTTCTTTTCTTTCCTTTTTTTTTCTTTCTTTGCAACCAGGAAAGAATATATGCTGGTGAGGACACTGGATATCAATCAGTAAATCATTTTGGAGCAAAGTATTGGAGAACATAGCGAAATCAATGTCAATGGTAGTCTATGCCACCATGGTAAGGGATCCAGAGGCAGTGTGGGTGGGTGGTGTGGGCATGGGCTTTAGAGCCATGAAAGCTCTGGGTTCAAATGCTGCCTACACCATGTCCAAGCTGTGTTACTTTGGGTGAAATTCTTAACCTCTCTGAGCCTCGGGTTTTTAATTTCCATTTTAAAGTTTTCATACAGTGAAGTTTAGTGTTTGTGGTATATAGTTTTCCGGGTTTTGACAAATGCACACAAAGTTGTATATCTACCACTATAGTTATGATATGAACTGTTTCATCATCCCAAAGACTCCCTCATCCTGCCCTTTTGCAGTTAACACCACTCTACCCCAACCCAGTCCTGGCCTACTCAACTCCTAGCAACCACTGGTCCATTCTTCCTCCCTATAGCTTTGCCTTTTCATAATGTCATATAATTGGAATCTGTTGGGCTGCATCCCACAGGCCTGCAAGCCTTGTACTTGCCCAGCTTCAAGACCAAAGAGAGTCCAGAGTCAGTGACAGAGACATCAGTGGTTTAATGGATGGGGGATCTTACATGTCTGAAACAAGGTCCTGGAGCGACACCCCACTGTGTGCATCAGGACACGGCACTAGTCTTTGCTTCCAGGCAGAGGGGAGGTTACCAGTTATAGGGAGAATTGACTTCCGGTTGGCTCATTGGTTACCAAGGAAACCAGCAGAGGAGCGTGCCCCTCACCTCCCCTTTGGTAAACTATCATAGTGGCGAGATTCTGATCTAAAGATGAGAACAATCACTAGTTGGGGCTGGGGGCAAGTATGCAGGCATTTACTGATGAAGGTCTATGATTAAGAGGGGAGGTCAGTCAAGTGAGTAGGGTGTAGGTGACGCAGGGACTATACAAAGAGCAAGATATATATGTATGGCTTCTTTTGGGTCACTCAACAAAACTTAAGGAGATCCATTTAGGTTGTTATGAGTATCAACACTCTGTCCTTTATACTTCAGAGTAGCATTCCATGGTATGGAAGTACCACACTTTGTTTATCCATTCATTGACCTAAGGGCATCTGGGTTTTGATAATTTGTGTCAGATATTCCCTTATAATATCTGTAGAATCTATGGCAGTAAGCCCTTTTTAACTCCTGATATTGATACTTACTGTTTTTCTTTCTATGAGTCTTACTAGGGGCTTACCAATTTTATTAATCTTTTCTAAGAACCAAATTTTAGTCTTGTTGGTTTTTCTCTATTGTCTGTTTTCTATTTCATTGATGTTTTGCTCAGTATCTTTTATTTCATTCCTTCTACTTACTTCGATTTTAGTTTTTTCTTCTTTTTCAAACTTCTTAAGGTGGAAGCTTAGATGATCGATTTTTCAATCTTTATTTCCTTTGCAATACAAACACATAATACTATTATTTTCCATGTAAGCACTGCTTTAGCTGAACCTCACAAATTTTGCTATGCTCTGTTCTCATTGTCATTCTTTTAAAATATTTTCTAGTTTCCCTTGTGCTTTGCTTTTTGGCCCATCAACTATTTGGAACTGTTCAGCATAATTTCCAAATATTTGGGGACTTTCTAGATATCTCTGCTATTGATTTCTAACTTAATTACTTTGTGGTCGGAGAACACACTACGTGATATTAAGCTTTTGAAATTAATTGAGACCTGTATTATGAATTAGCACATGGTCTATCTTGGGGAATGTTCTATAAATATTCCCAAAAAACCCCGTGTATTCTGCAGTTGTTGGGTCTTTTCGAAAAAGATCAATTAGGCAAAGTTAGCTGATCCAACTTCTCTATATCCTTACTAATTTTTTTGTCTACTTGTTCTATTAAAGACTGAGAGAGACCCCCAAGGACCTGGCACTTAGAATTAAAGATTTTTGAAGAAATATATGAAAATATACGATTTCTGTGAAATAAAAAATAAATAAAGGCGATGTCCAAAGACTGAAATCTTCCAATATCGGCCAGAAACATCTGGACCCTGGGAGCCCCGTGTCAGGCACTTCTTGAACCCTGGAAGAGTCCAGCAAAGGGAAGAGGGCCCCTCCGGGAAGCAGTAGGAGTACGAGACACTGAAGGCAGAGAATCCTAACCACAAATACTGAACAAAAGTACACTATCCTTCAGAGCCCTCGGCAGGTTCCCTGGGTCCCCTCTTCTCGCACCCCGGACACCCACACATGCGGTTCTTTGCGGCAGAATTGTCAGCCTTGCGGTCCTCAACAGAAGCAGCACCCTCCCCGCCAGACGTCGCAGCGCGGAAGCCCCGGTGTGCGTCAGCGTAGCTCAGGATCTGAGGGCATCTATGCACGCAGTGAGCATAAGCAGCGCAAACCCCTGCATCTTCCGGGAGCGACCCTGGAGCGCGCATGTGCGGGCCCGACTCCAGCTTGTCCCCTCCGGCACTCCGTAGCACTCCCTCGGCGAGCTCCACGTAGGCCGCGCAGGCGCCTTGGGCACACGCTCACCTGGTGCCGTTGTCGCCGCCGCCGCCGCCGCTGCCGCAGGAGCTGGATGGGGGGCCGAGGCCAACCGGTGGCACCCAGAAGAGAGAGACGCGGCGGCGGCGACGCCGACACCCGCAGGACGAGTGTGCCGACCCGCCCGCGAGGCCAAGGAGGAGAGGCGAGGCCCGGCCCCCGCGGTCCCTGGTGTAGAGAACCCTCCGTCGCCGCCGCGGCCGGGTCTCTCAGAGCACTCGCCCTCAGGTCTCATTCACATTCAGGAACCCGCGTTGCGCCATGTTCAAGAAACTGAAGCAAAAGATCAGCGAGGAGCAGCAGCAGTTCCAGCAGGCGCTGGCCTCTACTCTGGTACTATGGCCGCCGCGCTCTCCTAGTTCCCTGACCTTTGACCTCTAACCTGAGGCTTCCCCCAGACCCCGGACTGGGAAAGAGCTTAGGGCGGTCCAGGTCCTCCGTGATTCCTGACCCGGGTCCCCTATCCTAAAACTCCGTTCTGGTTGGGGGAGGCTGGATTCGTGATACCTGACCTTTGGTAATTTCCCCTAATGCCCAACCCAGTCTGAGAATAAGTGAGAAGGGCTCCGATCTTTCATGATTTTTGAGCCATATCGAAGGTTCCACCAACCATCCGAGACCCCAACTCAAGAATGAGGGCGGAATGGGAAAACCAGGGTCCCTTGTAACATCTGATCTCTCGACTGAAGTCCCCTCTCTGATCCCCGACCCGAGATTGAGTACGGAGGGGCCCCTGGCCCTTGACGAAGTCTAATTCCAAACCCTGGTCCAGGGGTGAGGGCCAGGGGTCGAGCCATTCCTGCCCAGGCTCATTGCAGGAGCACTGGGACCTGAAAGAGGTGGCGGTGTGGCCGGTGTCCAGCGCCCGAGGCTGTCACGAGTTAGTCACTTCGCATAACTTGGTTGATCCGGGACGGGCGGAGGGGCTGACACTGCGCGGCCCAGCAGGGCTTGCGCCTGTCCGCAGCTCGGCTCTGCTTCTTCAAGTCTCGTTAATATTTGTTTTTCACGAACGCTGTTGCTTCAGGAAATGACAGTTTTCAGGAAAAACGGGGCGTGTTAGTAGTGTTAATTTAAAGAAGCAAAAGCAGTTTCCTAAGCAGCTGTGATTGTGTGTTTGGGTGCTGGCAGCACGTGGTCCCTTCAGCAAAGGGGAGGGCGACTGCTAAATTCCTTCCCAGCCTTTCAGAGTCTCAACAGATGGAGCAAATCTCTTTCTTAACTTTAGAGTTTCTACAAGAAAGACTGTTTTGACTAATTTGGAGGCATTTCTAAACATCTTTAACATAACATTTATCGTATACAACTTTTAAATATAGCTAACTAATTAACAACTACTAAATCAAACAACTATTGAATTTATTCTGAAGCTGTAAATTGAAGTTGTTCTCTAAAAATGTAAAGCTCCCCTAGAGGGAAACAGTGGTTGAGATACACAGGTACATGGTACTGAAAGCTTGCTTGTTCATTCTCCCAAGTGAACCGTAAATAGTGATTAAGATTTCAGTACTAAAATTTTACTTTTCATACCATTTACCACAAGCTTTTAAATTTTACAAAACACCATTATTTAAGAAACAAAGGAAAAACTAAAATATGAGGTACAGATGAGGAATGTGGGGAAACAGGCGTGGTAGTGAATGTAAGGGACTCTATACATATCACTGATCCAGGATTCCACCTCTAGAAATTTATTCTAAGAAAATTTAGGATGTATTAAGCAGTTAGCCACATGGATATTCACTTCAGTGTTGTTTTTTTTTGTTTGTTTGTTTGTTTTGCGCGTTGCTGCGCGCGGGCTGTCTCTAGTTGTGGCGAGCGGGGGCTACTCTTCGTTGCAGTGTGCAGGCTTCTCATTGCGGTGGCTTCTCTTGTTGCGGAGCACGGGCTCTAGGCATGTGGGCTTCGGTAGTTGTGGCACCCGGACTCAGTAGTTGTGGCTCACGGGCTTAGTTGCTCTGCAGGATGTGGGACCTTCCCAGACCAGGGATCGAATCCGTGTCCCCTGTGTTGGCAGGCAGATTCTTAACCACTGCACCATCAGGGAAGTCCCGAAGTTCTGGATTATTGTTTTCAGAGTTAAGGATTTCTTTCAAGCATGAATTAAACAAATATTTTTTGATGGGACAGTCCTTTTATAACAGATTACACATATCCTTGTTTTCTCGTGCAAAGGATCCTGAATTTGTATAATATCAATTTCTTCTTTTTTTTTTTTTTTTTTTTTCCGGTACGCGGGCCTCTCACTGCTGTGGCCTCTCCCGTTGCGGAGCATAGGCTCCGGATACGCAGGCCCAGTAGCCATGGCTCACGGGCCCAGCCGCTCCGTGGCATGTGGGATCCTCCCGCACCGGGGCACGAACCCATGTCCCCTGCATCGGCAGGCAGACTCCCAACCACTGCGCCACCAGGGAAGCCCATGTCTTCAGTTTTGAGTATGAATTATTTTGTGTTGAAGGCACCATGCCCTCAGGAATTTAATGGTGTGTGAAAGACAATTCCCTTTTACCCACTCAGGAGGATTTGTTTTTGGTCTACTTTTTGTAATTACTTTGTAGCCTCCCTTGCTATCTTCCCAGTGGTGTTCTTCCAACTTCTGAATTGTTTGGGCTTTAAATCAAGACAAGACACTAAACTTCTAAAATTTTGTGTAAAATAAGGACAAGTACCTAAGAGATTCTTTAGTGTATTTTAGTGTTATTAACACAAAGTTTGAGACCTTTGTTTTGAGATTTTGGGGGCCTGTGTGTGCATACTTCCTGGTTCTTAGCTTGCTTTCCAGAGGGGAGATTGCCTGATAGGGATGTTTCAAGTAGAGTGAGTTGTCAGGTCTTGATAATTCTGGGATAAATGAACGATTTGCATCATAATATTTGCAAAACTTTCAGTAATAGTAATAGTGTTAGTAACACTATAAGGGTCCCTTAAGTTTTTGAAAGCATTCAATAAAAGACAGCCTTCTGTAGTCCCCAGTCACTTCTCTTTGGTTGGTGCTAAGTTTATTTGAACCCTTCTTTTTTTTTTTTTTTTTTTGCGGTACGCGGGCCTCTCACTGTTGTGGCCTCTCCCGTTGCGGAGCACAGGCTCCGGACGCGCAGGCTCAGCGGCCATGGCTCACAGGCCCAGCCGCTCTGCGGCATGTGGGATCCTCCCAGACCGGGGCACGAACCCACGTCCCCTGCATCGGCAGGCGGACTCTCAACCACTGCACCACCAGGGAAGCCCTAATATATATATATTTTAAGATTTATTTATTATTTATTTATTTTATTTATTTTTGGCTGCGTCGGGTCTCAGTTGCAGCACGCGGGATCTTCGTTGAGGCATGTGGGATCTTTTGTTGCTGCCCACAGCTTCTCTCAAGTTGCGGTGCGCGGGCTTCTCTTTAGTTGTGGTGTGCAGGTTTTCTTTTCTCTAGTTGTGGCGCGCAGGCTCCAGGGCGCGTGGGCTCTGTAGTTTGCAGCACACGGCTTAGTTGCCCCGTGACATGCTGGATCTTAGTTCTCTGACCAGGGAGCGAACCCGCATCCCCTGTATTGTAAGGTGGATTCTTTACCACTGGACCGCCAGGGAAGTCCCTCCATTTAATATTTTTTTAACAACAAATATCTACTTGGATTTTTAAATTCCTTACAGAATGAATTTGATAAAAATTATTAAAAAGTAATATAGAATCCTTTCTAACTTCTTAACATATATGTAGTGCCATGAATAAAAATATTTTTTAACATTTTCAGCCTTTTTCAAATATTATTGAAACTTAAAAATTATAAAAAGCACAGGCGCAAATGGACAGTTGTATGATTCCACTTGTATGGGGTACCTAGATTAGTCAGTTTCATAGAGACGAAAAATAGAATGGTGGTTGCCAGGGGCTGGAGAGGGGAGAGGGGAGTGGGGAATTACTGTTTAATAAGAACAGATTTTCAGCTTGGGAGGATGAAAAAGTTCTGGAGATGGATAGTGGTGATGGTTGCACAACAGTGTAAATATAATTAATACCACTGAACTGTACACCTACAAATGTTTAAAATGGTAACTTTTATGTATACTTTATCACAATAAAAAAAATTAAATTAAAAAAATTGCAAAATGTGGGGCTACCCCAAACCTGCAGAATTATAGCTTTTTTAGAGTGGGGCCTCAAAATAATAGTTTATGTAATAGAAATTTTTTTAAAATTCCACAGACAGCAGAGGAAAGAGTCACTTTCTGAAGGAACGTAGGCTTTTTGTAAACACCACTTGGCAAAATAATTAGCCTCAATCTAAAAAGCGTAACTCCCAGAGAGAATATTTAGATCAGAAAAATCAGAATGTCTTGAATGTTTATAAATCTGTATTTTGACCAGGGAGCATATAGTGGCTATTTGTATTACTTTATATAGAATATACATTAAGTTCTCATGTTTTAAATAATTTAAACAGTCCTTGTTCATGTGATTTAAAAAATCTGTGTGAAACTTGAATAGGGTAAGGGCCATACAAAGTTCTGTCATCTGCTTCTTAGTTTGATAGGAAGAGCTGGAGGAAAAAATTCTAGAGAGTCTTTGTAGCTTTCAGGATGAATTAACCCAATTTGTTAAACTGTGATGTTCAAAGACCCCAAGACATAGATGCAAATTATACATACCTTAACTTTACATCCCACGGAAGCTGTAGGCAGATTCAAAAGTGCATCCTCCTGGGCCCAGGTGAGAAAGCAGGGCTGGAAACTTCGATGTAGAAATTCAGTTAATGTGTTGATAAAGGTCAGGGCTGACTTAAAAGTCAGGGCTCTTAAAAAAGTAACAGCATTTGGTTTCTTCACCTTCTAAACCACAAAATATTAGGAAGACGTTCTCACTTAAACATTTATTTGGCTAGCTATTAAATTCCAGGTTGAAAAGTTTCCCTCAGACCATTGACTGTTTTTCTTCCTTCTAGCATCATGTGTGCTGATGAAAAGTCTAATTCCAAACTTGTTCTTTCTTTATTGGTAGTTAACTTGATCTTTGAATCTTTTCTTTTTTCCTTGATGCTAGAAAATTTCCAGTTTTCTTCTTTTTTTTCTTAAGTCTCCCTCCTTTTTTTTTTGCGGTATGCGGGCCTCTCACTGCTGTGGCCTCTCCCATTGCGGAGCACAGGCTCCGGACGCGCAGGCTCAGCAGCCATGGCTCAGGGGCCCAGCCGCTCTGCGGCATGTGGGATCTTCCCGGACCGGGGCACGAACCCGTGTTCCCTGCATCGGCAGGCGGACTCTCAACCACTGCGCCATCAGGGAAGCCCAGTCCCCCTCCTTTTTTTTTTTTTGCAGTATGCGGGCCTCTCTCTGTTGTGGCCTCTCCCGTTGCCCCCTCCTTTTTTTAAAAAAATATTTATTGATTTATTTATTTACTGGCTGCGTTGGGTCTTCGTTGCTGCACGCAGGCTTTCTCTAGTCGCTGCGAGCGGGGTCTACTCTTTGTTGCGGTGCATGGGCTTCTCATCACAGTGGCTTCTCTTGTTGCGGAACACGGGCTCTAGGTGTGCGGGCTTCAGTAGTTGTAGCACGTGGACTCAGTGGTTGTGGCTCGCAGGCTCTAGAGCACAGGCTCAGTAGTTGTGGCGCACGGGCTTAGTTGCTCCGCGGCATGTGGGATCTTCCTGGACCAGGGCTCAAACCCATGTCCCCTGCATTGGCAGGCGGATTCTTAACCACTGTGCCACTAGGGAAACCCGAATCATATATTTAATTTCCACAAATAATAACACTAGTCAACACTGGATAGTTATTTTTAGCCACGTGCTTTCTTGCTGCATTGCATGTATTAACTAAATTAATACATGAAATAATAAAAGGTGTGGATATGTATTATCCCCATTTTACAGATAAGAAATTGAGGCCTAGGGAGATTAAATAACTTGTCTGTGGTAGACAGCTAGTACCACACAGCTAAGCGGTAAAGCCGAGATATGAACCCAGACAGTCTTGCTCTAAAACCCATTCTCTTAACCAGAGTACTATGCTTGTTGCTTTGTTTCAGTTTTTAATAGCAGCTTGTGTTTTAACGGAAACTAGAGCTTCTCAAAACTCTTGCAGGATAAGTGTTATATATTATACGTACATATATATTTAAGTTCTCTTCCTTGATTTATCTGATTGCTCTGGGTTACTTGTTATACCTGTATTTCTTCATACTTGTCATCGTTTATCTTTTTTCTTTTTTTTTGAGAAAAATGTCTTGTTATTATTGGTTGTTTGTTTATATTTATGAAGACCTGGAGGGTGGTTTATTTCAGTAGCTAACATGGGTTTTCTCTGCTCTTACCTGCTACTCTCCTGTGTCGAGGGCCAGCCAAAACACAGAGAGTCCTGCTTTGAAAGGTGACCATAAGATTTAGTATCCAAACATTCTTATGAATGAATGGGGACGCTAGTGGCAGTTATCTTGGAACATAAACTGGCATGAACTGGGTGGGACTGGGATTGCCTTGGTCGGTCTGGGGCGTATTGTTACCCTGCTGCTTTGTGGTACCAGCCCCTGCTATTGGAGCGCTAACTCCTCCAAGGTGTTGCTCTTTATATTTGGCTGTTACTGTTGTCTGGAGATCTATTTGGGTTGGGGGAGGCTGACGCCACGTACCTCTTTGCCTTGCAGACACTTAACACATTGCTGAGAGCAGTAATCTCCCTTTATAGTGTCTAAAACTGTGATTTTTTTTTTTCCTGTTGCAGAAAGTTGCTGCTGCCTCTCCCGCAGAGCTTCTGTGCGTGTTCAGGGTTATGGCTATCTTTGCCCTGATTTTTCCACCAATTTGAATCCTTTTGCCTTTGAGTCTTCAAAAATTTATTTTCTTTTTGCCTGTGGTGTTCTCTCTCTTGTTCTAGAGTGTTAATCTGTCTGCTTTTCTAATTTTTTTTAACCTTTATTTCAATGGCTTTTGGGTTTTGGGGAGGAAGAGAAGTAAACAGTGTTTATTTTTGCATTGTGTTGGACACCCAGTGGACGGTTTAAGTGTGGTGACTCCTGTGCTTAAATTCTTGGAAACTTTTAGGTATTATTTCTTTGATAATTCCCTCCCCTTTGTTTTTTCTCTTCTGTCCTGAAAGTCCAGTTAGTTAGCTTTTGTGCCTTCAGGATAGATTCCCATTTATTATTTTTTACCCTTTATGGTCTATTTTTATTTTTTTATTCTGTATTTGAGAGTGTGCTTCAATTTAACTCTTCAGTTGAATTTTTTGTTTTATATATTTATTTATTGACGTATAGTTGATTTACAATGTGTTAGTTTTCTTCAATTGAATTTTAAATTTTGGCTACACTATTTTTAAATTTCCAAAGGCTGTTTCTTATTGTCTTTTGCTTTTTCATAGCATTGCTCTTGACATAGTGATATATCTTTTCTCTCTCTGAGAATAATGGGGATTTTTTTCTTTTGTTTTCTTTTAATCTTTATTGTGTTAGGGTTTTTAAAAAAAATTTGTTTATTTATTTATTTACTTGGCTGCGCTGGGTCTTAGTTGTGGTGAGCAGGATCTAGTTCCCTGACCAGGGATTGAACCGGGACCCCTGCATTGGGAGCGTGGAGTCTTAACCACTAGACCACCAGGGAAGTCCCATGTTTGTTTTTTGGTTTTGGGTTTTTTTCTTCTTCTTGTTTTTGGCTCCCTCTTACATTGGAAATTTTCTTTATTGAGTGCTCTGGGCTATCTATTCATATTTAAGGGCTAGGTACTAACAATCTGGTGCTATTTGGAAGTAGCATGTGATTGACACTGGGGCTCACTGGTGGGTGACATGCTGTAAACTGGTTTTATTGTTGGGAGAAATATCTACATGTTGGTAATCAGAGACCTAGCTGCCAAGTTTCTGGAAGCAGGTCTGAGAAGGACTGCTGGAGGTTCCACTGTTCACTGTGCAGAACATCGCCTAATCCTGCTCTGTTTAGTCACGCACTTTACCCTTCTCTCCTGTCTTACTGTGCTTGGTTTCACCCAGTTTGAAGCCTCATTGGCTCCAGAAAATAAACCTCTGTTTCTTCAGAGGCTATGTAAGGTGGGACAGGGGACCTGGGGAATCTTTCGACCAATCTTCCTGGTTTTGATCCTGTCTCATCTTGCTTTATAACTTTAGCTTTAAGTCCTAAGTCTTTTTAGGGTTCTGGGGATGAAAATAGGCTTCTTCTCATCACTATTCCCTTCTCCATGGGGTTGTAGTGGCTGTCCAGCAGTACTGTTACTTTAGTATTCTTTCACTCACATCCAGTATTCTGAAAATTGGTTGAAATTTAACTCTTTGGGAGGGAGAGAAAATAGGAACATATGCAGCCAATCTACTATGTTTAACTAGAAGTCTCCTTAAATTACTTTTGAATGAGTGGATTTTGCCATATTGAAGGGCTGTTTTTGCGAGGTAAGCATTTATAACATGAACAGCAATATTTCATTTCTGGCACTACTGTTTAGATGTCAGGATGTGGAAGGTACTTTATTACAGACATAATGGAAAGCTCTAATAATTTTGGTAACTAGTATACAGAGGTTTATGTGAAGCATCAACTCCCAGTTACTTTGGCCATTCCTTTATAGCTGGGATGTCGGATGGATTTGGCAGAGACTTTCAGGAGTGCCGTGGTGAGAAGGAGTCTACGGCTTTGTCCTTGCCGTTATTGATTACCATGGGTGTGGGAGGGAGAAGTGAAGCCAGGTGTTTGTTATGCTTGTGTAAGAATAACATATCATCTATTGGGGGCATAACTTGAGAACTGAGTAGTGTCAAAAGGCCTCTAAGCAGCCCAAATTTTAATGTCACTAACTTCACATTCCATAGTTAATGTATGTTGTTCATAAGAATACTTTAAAAAATCCCTCGCTTAGAGCTTCCTTATGCTTATTTTGTCTACAGTTCCAGTAAATGTAGTTATCTAGTTTCTAAACTAGTAGCAGGCTAAAATGGACAGAGAAGATAAACTACAAGTAGCATATTGACAGGAATGACAACTGACCTAGAAAATGTTAAATTATATTCAATTTCCTTTTATCTTTGGAAACTAGAATTAGTTATTTTCGGAAAGGTGAAACCTGATTTCAGAAAAGTGTAGATTCAAAATGGTTAAACCTCATTGTTATCTCCAAACCCCTTCAGGTATTAGTGAGGTTTAACCATCTTGAATCTATAACTTTAGATAGATATCTATCTAACAATTCAGCTATTTTGAGTAATTCTTTCTATGAAAACTCCCAGATAATAGAGCCCCTTATGGAATAAACTATGATTAACATAGTTTTGACTTTAATGTAGAACTTCCCAGTAATGTGAATGTCCAAAATTTGTGTTTTTGTTATCTTTAGATTTTGTTGTTCAACGTAGAATTAATGCTTTTTAATTTCTGTTTTGTGATATATTTAAAATATATTAGATATATTTGATGCATTCTAGATTTAATAGTGGCCATGTTTATCAACATTGTTCTTATACAGACAACATGGTATGATGAAAGCAGTTCAGGTGGGTTGTGGAATCTGTGGATTGGGATCAGCTTTTTTTTTTTTTAAATGAAAGACTAGATTAGGTCAAAATGTGGCATCTTATGTTGTAAAGGTTAAGGTTTCATAAAACTTTTGTTTTAGAAGTGTCTGTGTGAAAAGGATGTTGTTGTTTTACTGTGGGTCCCAGTGAAAAAAATTTGAGAAATAGTGATCCAAAGAATACTGGGGAAGTGGATGAGGGGCTCAGAAGACCTGTTTGCTAACCCAGATCTTGCAGTATGCAACCTGATCAAGCCACATAAGCACTGTGAGCTTCTTACTTTCTTGTCAGGAAATTGGGGATGATAACTGTCCTGCTTACCTTTCAGATTGGTTGTGAGAATCAAAAGAGAAAGTATTTGAAAACATTTGTAATTACAGAACGCTTCTTTACTTAACAGAGCCTGCTAAGGTGCTGTGCTGGTGTTGCATTTGTCTTGAAGGGTAGATGTAGTCTCTGTACCGTAGGGTTGAGAGACAGTTACTCCTGGTGTGGTGAGAGTGTGAGAGGATCAGGGTGACATCTGATAGAGTCTTGATGGGTAATGAAAAGTCATGGTGTTCAAGGCTTATTATTCCTAAAGGTGACTGTACTAGCTTCCTAATGTTGCATAACACATTACCACAACCTTGCTGCCTAAAAACCCAGTTATTGTTTCACAATCTGTATGTCAGAAGTCTGGCATGACATGACTGGCTTCTCTGCTCAGGGTCTCATAAGACTAAGATCAATTATTGTCCAAACTGTGTTCTCATCTGGAGGTGAGGGTCCTCTTCCATGCTCATGTGGTCGTGGTAGAATTTAGTCCTTTGTGGTTGTAGGACAGAGGTCCTTATTTCTTGCTGGCTGTTGAACGGGACCGCTTTCAGCTCCTAGGGCTGCCCACAGTTCCTTGCCACTTGGCCCCCACATGCCTTTTCTTTCAGGGTAGCAGGAATACATCTCTCTGCTTTCTGCTGCTGCCTCTGCACTCTGGACCCATTTGAAGGGCTTGTGTGATTAGGTTGGACCCACCCAATTTCCTTTCAATTAACTCACAGTCAACTGGTTAGTAACCTTAAATATACCTGCAGAAACCTTTTTGCTATGTAAGGTAAGATAATCAGGGCAGTGATATCTCATATTCACAAGGTGAGGGTCATTTGGGGTCATCTTCAAATTCTGCATACCACAGTGACTAAAATGGGTTTTTTATACTGAAGTTGAGGGCTATGGTCAATTAAAATCAGTTAGTTGGCAATAAAGATATAAATTCTGAGCCTGGTTATAGCCATCAGGTTTTTTTGGTAAATAGCCATGAGAAATCTGAAGACAGATTTCTAAGCTATAAGAATTAATTAGACCAAATTTAGTTTGAAGGAATCTAAATCCTTATATATTTTGAAGTGAGAGGATAGCCTGTTAAAGATCCAGGACTTTGGGATAAACACTCAAGTACAGTTAGTTTTTTATGCATGTTTTATACTTTACAGTCATATCCATTCCCTCACGTGATCCTTACTTTTGCAACTCCAGAGGAAGACCTACAAGCCATCAGGCCAAACCTTGCCACGTGGTACTACTTTTCGGAGGACAGTGTGTGTTAGAACCTATTCTTTAACTTTATAAACCCCAACATTTGATTTTGCCGGCTTATCCAGAGCTGATGAGGCTCCAATTATGATTAGGCTCACATGAGGCCAAAGTAAAAAGACATAGTGCCACTTAAAAAAATTCACAATGGAGGTGTACTTTTCAAGTGATTTCAAGGTCCCTGTCTGAAGTAGCCCTGTCCTGGCATCTGGGCATTTGGAAAGCTGAATTATTAACCCCCCAATTTTTTGGATATTATGACATCACAACAGAGAGGGTTAGCTAAGAGCTATATCCTTTAGCCTAGTGTTACTTCTCTAATTACTTTCCTAACTTTTTGCCCTCTCAGTGACCCTTTTGTTTTATTTATTTATTTTTTGGTCTGTTTTAAAAAATATTTATTTATTTATTTTTTGCTGCATCGGGTCTTAGTTGCAGCATGCGGGTTTCTCTCTAGTTGTGGCACAGGGGCTCCAGAGCATGTGGGCTCTGTAGTTGGGGCACGCGGGCTTAGTTGCCCTGTGGCATGTGGGATCTTAGGTCCCCAACCAGGGACTGAACCCATGTCGCCTGCAATGGAGGGCAGTCCTGGTGGCTCTCTTTTATTAAAGGAGATATTACATACAACCATTTAAAAGTAGATGCAAATGGAGTTTCTCCTGGTCATAGTGGTAGCGTTTGAAACATCTACAGCCTTTGAAGCTGGCCTGGTTTGAAATTTATGGCTCTAGGTGTGGGAAGGGTTATTGCACTTCCCTCAACTTCAGTGAGAACTGTTTCTGAAGTGCTCTGAATACTTGTGATTCTTGTTTCAGTCCTGGGTAAACACTGTCCCTGCTTTCCCTTCCCATTTTCTAAGCGCAATGTTGGCTTCATACATTTTCTAGGCATTTAAACATTGATAAGCTTCAGCTTTATTTCACATTCAACCATTTTGTTGCTTAAAATTTTAAGGCCTTCCTGTTTCTGTTTTATCTTGATTGAGAAGGGATATCTTATCCCCTAAGGTAACTGCTGCACATAGCTAATTCCTTCTGTCACATGTTGATTTTTCTGGTTCATCTTGTAGAAGGTATGTGTGTGCTGGAATTCTACGCTGTAAGCAACAGAACTCAGTCTAGCTAGTTAAGCAGAAAAGGGGTCTATTAATCAATAGTTGGTGACTTACAGAATTTTCAGGAGGGCCTGAAAGTCTGGGCTGATCGCTCTGCTCAGCCACACTTGGGGGGGGCTGCACTAATAAGAATGTTGCAGCTGCCTCAGTTTGGCAGCATCGCATCTTGCACTGGACAGCTTTTGTGAACGACTGCATGAAGCTCCGTGTCTCCATGTTCACCAGCTGATGAACTGTATTAATTTTGCATGTCTGTTTTCTCATATTACCCACTTATGACTCAGACTCTCGTGTGGGTATGTTCATTGGTGGAGTTCAGGTCACCTGCCCTAGGTGAAAAGAAGACTGGGGTGGTGAGTTTTCTGAGTTCTGACTTACAAGCACTTACAAGAGCTGTTTAGAAAAAAAGGTTATTAAACTTTGTCATGTTTTGTTGATGTTTTCCCCTCCTCCCCATTAATCTATTCCTTTTGATTTCTGCTTCTGACATAAAAGTCTCTTTCCCATTCAGAGATTATAGAAATAGGCTCTCATATTTTCTCTTATATTTCAATTAAAAATCATTTAAATCTTTAATATAGCTTAAGTATGAAGTGAGGATCTGATTGATATTGCTCCCCCATATGGATGGCCATTTGTCCCAGCACCATTTATTGAACATCTGTCTTGATTAGAAATGTTAGACTTATTGTAAACTGAATATGTATATGTGTGTGTAGAGTGTGTGTATGTGTGTGCAACATTCCTCGTGACCTCTCTGTTCTAGCATAGCCACAGCAGTAGGTACTGACTTGACAGATTAGGGTTGCATTTGTTCATTCAATCATTTATTTAACAAATATTTATTAAATGCCTTTTTAGGTAGTGCTGTACAGACTACAAAAGGGTAAGACATTGAGACATTTCTTTGTGGAGATGAGTTAAGATTGGTCTTGTTATGGGTGATGGGGGGTCTTGAAGTTTTGGTTTTATACTTTTTGGACTGTTTTTAGCTCACCTTGGAGTACACCTCAGACTCCTAGTTTAAATTTGGGGCCCTTTCTCCTGTGGGTTTCTGTATAGGAGTCATGTGTTCCTTTACAGAACAAATGGACTGGCATCTCAGTATTGGGCTATGGTGTGCATGGTGTTCTCAAAGCAAGTTCCTTGATTAGAGAGATGTTTACCTGTGCAGTTCATTATATTGAATATTAGAGCTGGATGGCACTTTAAAGATTGAATTGACAACTTTATTTTATTTTATTTTTATTTTTTTGCGGTACACGGGCCTCTCACTCTTGTGGCCTCTCCTGTTGCGGAGCACAGGCTCCGGACGCGCAGGCCCAGCGGCCATGTCTCATGGGCCTAGCCGCTCCGCAGCATGTGGGATCTTCCCGGACTGGGGCATGAACCCGTGTCCCCTGCATCGGCAGCCAGATTCTCAACCACTGCGCCACCAGGGAAGCCCCGACAACTTTATTTTTTAATGAACTTTTAACTTTGGAATAATTTTGATTTATAGGAAAGTTGCAAAGATAGTACAGAGAGTTTTCATATACTTCTCACCTGGTTTCAGTTTCCCCTAATGTTATCTTCTTCTTTTTTTTTTTTTTTGTTATCTTCTTTTAAATAAAATTTTATTTAGTTTTGGCTACGTTGGGTCCTTGTTGCTGCACGTGGGCTTTCTCTAGTTGCAGTGAGCGGGGGCTACTCTTCTTTGCGGTATGCGGGCTTCTCATTGCGGTGGCTTCTCTTGTTGCAGAGCATGGGCTCTGGGTGTGCGGACTTCAGTAGTTGTGGCACGCAGGCTCAGTAGTTGTGGCTCGTGGGCTCTAGAGTGCAGGCTCAGTAGTTGTGGCGTACAGGCTTAGTTGCTCCACGGCATGTGGGATCTTCCTGGACCAGGGATTGAACCCGTGTCCCCTGCATTGGCAGGAGGATTCTTAACCACTGCGCCACCAGGGAAGTCCTAATGTTATCATCTTATGTTATCATCACGACCTTATTTTTGAGGTTAATTTTAGCCCTCAAAATGTTAATTTAGCTAAGATCATAGTTCTAGTTGGTGGCAGAATCAGACCAAGGACCCAGTAGATAGCCTGGGTCTGCTAGTTGATTATGTTTCAGTTATCCTTTTCTGTTTTTCATGTATTTGCTCTTTTCCTTCCTTTCACTGGGTTCTTTGGGCATGGACTATGAGAAGGACTACTTAGTACATAGTGCGCTCATCAATGTAGTCTTTCTAATTTGTGCAATAATTTTTAAATCTAGGCTTCCTCCAATTCTTCAACGCCAACGAGAATCAGGAGCAGGACGTCTTCATTTACAGAGCAGCTTGATGAAGGTACACCCAATAGAGAGGTAAGTTTGGAATTTCTTCTTCAATAAATCTTTTACAAGAAGCTTATTAATTTAAAATGTAATGCTACTGTTGATAACAAAATGGGAAATTACTTAATTCCTAGGTATTTTTTTTTAGTACAATTTTTTTTTCAAATAGTACTGTTGCTTTTGTAAAGTGTTTTCTTTGAATATCTTAATTTGAGAGGATAATATACTTTGCCTTTAATATTTGAAATTTTCAGAATGATTTGATAACAATTTGTTCAGCATAGCATTATGTGGGGAGAAGTCCTATATTTTCAAGCTAGTGGTTGGAAACTATGAAGTAACTCCTAATTCCTTGTGACTTGGAGCTGGCACTATAACTCAGATTAGATTTTTTTTCCAACTTTCTTTCTTTCTGTGAAGGATTATAAGAGTCATGCAAGTAAAACATAAGTACACAAATAAGGGTAAAAAGAGGGTAAGAGAAAAAAGGATAAAAAATACATGCATAAATCAGTGAATTATTATGAAGTGAATCCCTATGTGACCACCACCCAGGTCAAGAAAAGGAACACTGCCAGCATTAGAGTGCTACTTCCCTTCCCCACAGAAGAGCACCATCATCCTGACTTCTTGATATTTGCTTCCTTCTTTTTTTTAACTTTTTAAATTTTTATAGTACCACTTAAGTATGCTTTCTGTTGTAAACCTTATAGTTAAACCTTTGGGCTGTCTAATTTTTGGCTATTATGAATTATGCTGCTGTGAACATTCTTGTATATTTCTTTTGCTACACATCTACCAGCATTTCTTTTGCTATGTACTTGGGAGTAGAATCACTGGGTTAAAGGGTATACATAGTTTTACCATTGAAGGTAATGCCCATTGTTTTTCAGAATAGTTGTAGAATTTTACCTTCCCACCTTCCCAATTTTACCTTCCCAAGTTCTTGTTGCTCTATATCCTTGCTAGTCTTTAATTTCAGCCATTCTGGTGGGTGTGTAATGTTCTCTTATTGTAGTTTTAATTTGCGTTTCGCTGATGACTAATAAGATTGATCATTTTTCATCTGTGTACTGATAACTTCTTTTGCGAAGTGCTTACTTAAGTCTCTTGCTCATTTTTCTATTGGTTTATCTTTGTCTTATTGATTTGTAGGAGTTCTTTTTTATATAGTGTGGATAGGAGTTTTTTATTGGATACATGCCTTGCAAATATCTGCTTCCACTCTGTGGCTTGCCTTTTACTCTCTTAATGGTGCCTTTTGAACAGAAGTTCTTAGTTTTAATGCATTCCAGTTTATCAATATTTTATTTTATGGCTAGTGTTTTTCAATTTTTAGTATTCTTTTCTTGCCCTTCAGAGTATTTCCCATTATTATCCTGTTTTACCTTTCACATTTGGATCTATACTCCATTTGGAAAAGATTTTTTTCAATATGGTGTGAGGTAGGGATCAAGTTTCACCACCACCCCCTTCACCACATAGCTATCCAGTTGTTCCATTCTTTCCATACTGCTGTACTGTGCTACCTTTTTTTCAGAAACTAAGTGTCCATTGAGTGGATTTCTGGACTCTTGTTTCTGTTCTGTCATTTGCTTTGTCTTTGATCTGATCCCACACTGTCTTCATAACTATAGTTTTATGTTAAATCTTGCCCTTATTAGAGCAGGTCTTCCCTGTCTTAGTTTTAAAACCAGAATTCCATAGACTGGGTGGCTTATTCTCAAGAGTTCTGGAGGCTGGGCAGTCCAGGATCAAGATGCCAACAGATTCAGTATCTGGTGAGGGCCCTCTTCTTGATTTGCACACAGCTGTCATCTCATGATGTCCTAGCATGGCCTTTCTTTGTTGCATGCACTTAGGGAGAGATGGAAGAGTGGGGAGGCAGCTCTCTTGTATCTTTTTCTTTTATAAGGACAGTAATCCCATCATGAGGGCCCTGCCCTCATTACCTCATCTAACTCTAATTACCTCCCAAAGGCTCTGCCTCCAAATACCATCACTAAATATCCTTGGGGGTTAGGGCTTCAATATATGAATTTTGGGGGACATATGCAGTCCATTACACTCCTACCTTGTTCTTCTTGAATGTCTTAGTAATTCTTGTACCTTTCCATATAATTCCACATAAATTTTAGAATCAGATTTTCAAGTCCTACAAAACAAACTCAAAACAAAATAAAATATAGCACTGACAACAAAGAAACAAACCTGTAGAGATTTTTATTGGGATTGCATTGATTCTATAGATTAGTTAGGGAAAAGTCTCAATATTATGAGTCAAATTTTATAATCTTTTCAATATTAAAAGTAGTACTGGACTGAGCATTTTACATAATGCATAAGTTACAATGCTGTTATTCTTTTTTTTTTTAAGTATTAAAAAACATGTATTCTTGAACAGTGATTTGGATGGAAGTAGTATTCTGAGAAACTTTTTTTTTTTTAGGATAATGAAGCTATTTTAGTATTATTTAAAATAAGAACAACCTTTAAACTGTATGAAGTGGGCAATAGGGGAGAAGCACGCCTTCCTGAGAAGGGTCCTCTGAGAAGGGTCTTCTCAGGGGCAAAGGCAGCAAGGGTGGGTGGGCAGGAGGGAGTGCAGGCCTGGATGTCAGTGGTGCTTCCTCAGGGCGGGCTCTGCAGGTGGGAGAGGTGGCTCTGGGGCTTGGCAGCTCCTGGCTGGAGTGGAGGGAGCTGGCCTGGCGGTCCGTGCCAGTGACTCAGGCAGGGGTAGGGCAGGGGTCAGCTGGGGAAAAGAAATGTGGGTTTGAGTGTCAGGAGGAGGTGGCCTTGGCTCTCAGGACTCAAGGGGGACGTCAGGCTGCAGGAGGCCCAGGCCTGGGAGTGCTGATCCGCCCCCATCTCTCCAGCGAGGCTCTGTGACTGTGCCCTGGGCGGGTGGGGGGTGGGGGGGCCTCACAGCAGGGTGGGCGGCAGACAGGGAAGGCTCAGACAGGGCTGCTGGTCAGGCCGGGGCTCAGTGTCCTCTTCTCAGAGGCGCTTGCACCCGGAGCAGATGCTTCTTCTCAGAGGCCTCGGCCTGGGCACAAAGACAGGGACCACTCCATTCCTCATCACGGGCCGGAAGGCCGACAGCCTGGGCTCGGGGCTCTCAGACCTGAGAGGCCCGTCGAGCCGCCTTTGTCCTTCCTCGCATCGGCTGAGGGCCCTCAGCGCAGTCCCCTTGGCACAGGGGTCCAGGCACTCCTGGCTGGACGGACAACTGGACAAGCTGCTTAGGCTTTCAGCGGGGACGGTACGGATGTCCACCAGGCTCTGCGTGTGGCAGGAGAGGTGGGCGTTCCACTGGGACCTCATCGTGAAACTGTTGCCATGGCCGGAAAACCCCAGCCCCGAGGAGGTGCGGAGGGGCGGCCCGCTGGGAAGGCGCCTCCAGCCCTGGGGCACCGAGGACCCACGGGACTGGGTAGTACCTCCAGCTGCGCAGGGCGGCGGGGAGCGGCGCCTGCTGCGGAACCAGAGCTCGTGATCCTGGCAGCGGCGGCGGTAGCACAGGATTGGGCGCCTGTCCCGTCCCATCGGGAGGCAAGTGCCGCGGGCAGGCCCGGTCCATGGGAACCATGGGGACAAGCGCTTCTGGGCGTGGGCTGGCTGCACGGCCTTGGCCGTGCCCAGGTACATGCTCAGGTAGCTGCACATGCTCTCGGGTCAGCGGGGTCGGACCTTCGACGGGCTTTGGCTTCTGGGCGGCCCCGAAGTCTGTAGACGCGAAGCTTACGGCGCTGAGGCGACCGTTGGCATCAGGATGTGGGACGGTTCGTGGGGCGTCGGAACCTCTGGGCACGAGGTCCTGCGCGCGCCAGGCCGGGGCCTCAAGGACTCACTCGGGGCCTCGCGGACCCACCTGGGGCCTCGCGGACCCGGGGCCTCGCGGGGCGCCCCTGTGTTCTGAGCACAGGGGATCCTTCAACTCCCACTGCTGGCCCAGGCGCTTGGCTCTGGGTGGCGGGGGAGCCCTCCACTTTTTGCCCTTGACATTTAAAGGGAGAAAATATAATAATTTGTACCAGGTCCTGAAAATTGACTGAAGGGCACTCTCTTTCATTACTGTAAAAATGAACAAAATGCACTTGAATGCTCCTTTAAGGAAAAAGAGCGAATTTACTTGTATTTCTATAGAGGCTGTGTGCTTCTTCTAGAATGGTTGCTAATGTCACTTTTTGTAATTTTATTCTTTTTTTTTTTTTAACGTCTTTATTGGGGTATAATTGCTTTACAATGGTGTGTTAGTTTCTGCTTTATAACAAAGTGAATCAGTTATACATATACATATGTTCCCATATCTCTTCCCTCTTGCGTCTCCCTCCCTCCCACCCTCCCTATCCCACCCTTCCAGGCGGTCACAAAGCACCGAGCCGATACCCATGCGGCTGCTTCCCACTAGCTATCTACTTTACGTTTGTTAGTGTATATATGTCCATGCCTCTCTCTCTCCCTATCACAGCTCACCCTTCCCCCTCCCCATATCGTCAAGTCCATTCTCCAGTAGATCTGTGTCTTTATTCCTGTCTTACTCCTAGGTTCTTCATGACAGTTTTTTTTCCTTAAATTCCATATATATGTGTTAGCATACGGTATTTGTCTTTCTCTTTCTGACTTACTTCACTCTGTATGACAGACTCTAGGTCTATCTACCTCATTACAAATAGCTCAATTTCGTTTCTTTTTATGGCTGAGTAATATTCCATTGTATATATGTGCCACATCTTCTCTATCCATTCATCCGATGATGGGCACTTAGGTTGTTTCCATCTCTGGGCTATTGTAAATAGAGCTGCAGTGAATATTTTGGTACATGACTCTTTTTGAATTTTGGTTTTCTCAGGGTATATGCCCAGTAGTGGGATTGCTGGGTCATATGGTAGTTCTATTTGTAGTTGTTTAAGGAACCTCCATTCTGTTCTCCATGGTGGCTGAACCAATTCACATTCCCACCAGCAGTGCAAGAGTCCCTTTTCTCCACACCCTCTCCAGCATTTATTGTTTCTAGATTTTTTGATGATGGCCATTCTGACCGGTATGAGATGATATCTCATTGTAGTTTTGATTTGTATTTCTCTAATGATTAATGATGTTGAGCATTCTTTCATGTGTTTGTTGGCAGTCTGTATTATCTTCTTTGGAGAAATGTCTATTTAGGTCTTCTGCCCATTTTTGGATTGGGTTGTTTGTTTTTTTGTTATTGAGCTGCATGAGCTGCTTGTAAATTTTGGAAATTAATCCTTTGTCAGTTGCTTCATTTGCAAATATTTTCTCCCATTCTGAGGGTTGTCTTTTGGTCTTCAATGCTGTTATTCTTTAGGATAGATTTCTAAGAGTGGGATTGCTGGGTCGTAGGGTGTATGCAAATTAAAAAATCTGAAAGATTTTTCCAAACTGCCTTGATGTTATTTTAAAACATAATTTTAAAAAACCTTTATTTAATAGATGTTGATAGCAAAATAAACTTAAAAACTTCATAGTTTTTGCATTCAAAGTTAATGGCATATATACTGTGTCCTTGGTTTATGTATTTAAATGATCTGACAAAGTACATAAGAGTATAAAGTATATGCATACTTTCTTTGAGATCTTATTTTCTTATGCATTATTTGCAGTATTGCAATTCTTTAACTTTATGATTTCAAGTTTAATGCTGTTGAACTTAGTTTATATGTGTAACCAGTTGGAATGAAAGCTGCAGTACTGAGTAGTGAAAACACTTTTTGCAGTCAGTGTTAATGGCATCATTCCTACACTTACTATATTGGTTGATATTATGGTATATTGGTTTACATATAATATAGTAGAAACCTTGAAAACAATTGTTGATTGCTACTATTGCTTTTTAAAAAAGATTTATCTAGGATGCTTTAAAACATTAAAATTGAATATATCTTTACAAAATAATCCTTTCTGAAAGGGTTGGTTTGAGCATTCTTTTACAGCAGGCTAAGTAAGCTAAAGGTTAGTTTTTATTTCTTCCCAAATTTCAATACTAAAGGTCCTGTGCTTATAGGTATAGTTTAAGGAATGGTTTCTGATTGAAAGCCAAAGCAGTATCATCACTTCATCTCCTTGCTTTTTTTTAAAATTAATTAATTAATTTATTTATTTATTTATGGCTGTGTTGGGTCTTCGTTTCTGTGCGAGGGCTTTCCCGAGCTGCGGCAAGCGGGGGCCTCTCCCTATCGCGGCCTCTCTTGCTGCGGACCACAGGCTCCAGACGTGCAGGCTCAGTAGTTGTGGCTCACGGGCTCAGTTGCTCCGCGGCACATGGGACCCTCCCAGACCAGGGCTCGAACCCGTGTCCCCTGCATTGCAGGCAGATTCTCAACCATTGCGCCACCAGGGAAGCCCCGTCTCCTTGCTTTTTAAGCATTTTCTAACAACTCTAAAAGATGTTTTTGACCACAAAGTGAAATGTAAACTTTAGTTCAACTTATTTTACAATAAATAAAGGACTTTGAAATTTCATGGTTAACTTATAAAGGACATTACATAAAATTATCTTGTTATAGAGAATGGACCTGAGGACATGAGGAGGGGGAAGGGTAAGCTGGGACAAAGTGAGAGTGGCATGGACTTATATACACTACCAAATGTAAAATAGATAGCTGGTGGGAAGCAGCCGCATAGCACAGGGAGATCAGCTCAGTGCTTTGTGTGCACCAAGAGGGGTAGGATAGGGAGGGTGGGAGGGAGATGCAAGAGGGAGGAGATATGGGGATATATGTATATGTATAGCTGATTCACCTAGTTATACAGCAGAAACTGACACACCATTGTAAAGCAATCATACTCCAATAAAGATGTTAAAAAAAAATTTAAAAGCTTGATGGATAAAGTCTAAGACAGATCCATCTTGTACCATAATCCACCTTAAGGTAAATGGTAAATACAGATGTATCATCTTAACCTAATGTAAAAATCCAGATTTACAAAACAAGTCAATGAAAATATAATTTCTTTTTCCTGTTGCAAAAAATAGAAAAAAATTGTTAGTCACCATGCCGCACCCGCCCCCACTCCCAGCCTCAGGTTTTTCATCTTGTTAAACCTCTAAGATGGAAGATACTCTGTCAGTGATGGGATCCTCACTTTTAGTTTTAAGTTTATTTTTAGCAAAATGTGGAAGTTTAATTCAAATTATAAATATTTGTCCCATCTCTCCAGTAGGTACAGTAAAGTCTATGTAATCTAGAATGCTTGGGAAGTAGAATGGTTTCATTAAGTTGATATTTCCATCAATTAAATGTTTTACCTTTTTTCAGCTATTGCTGAAAATCCTAATGTCTGTTTTCCCATATTAGTAAATATTATATGTAAATCTAAATAAGTCTGTCTTTGATTGCAGTGTCTCAGGCTTCCTTATAGGGCTGTAAAAAATCATCTATATGATCGTAGACGTTAAAGGCAAAGGAGAGTAGGGTGATGTGCACTGACCCTGAGGTCTGCGGCTCTGTGGCGCTCTTTCATCCTGCACAGATGGCTGATCTGTCCAGTTGACCTGGTACTCTTTCCTGGGGATCCTAGGCACAGCCTCAATACCCTCATCAATCTCTTCATTTTTTATAGTTCTGTTGATATTTTCTGTTCCTCCCTGCATCAGTTTTGGTAATATGTGTCTGTCTAGGAATTTGTCTGTGTCATCCATGTTGTCCAGTTTGTTGGCATACAGTTGTTTGTAGCATTGCCTTATAATCCTTTTTATTTCTGTAAATGCAGTAGTAATTTTTCCTCTTTTATTCCTGATATTAGTAATATAATATGAATCTTCTCTCTTTTTATTTTACTCTGTCAAACAAAATATGAACCAGTGTTTGATTCCACTTTCTTGATGAGTGTAGTGAGCATTCTCAGGATTGGAGTGGCATGCTGATCTTTGATGACTTATTTTTCTCAAGTCCCAGATGCCCTGGGACTTAGCAGAAATTACTTGAATCTGTTTTGTTACTTTCCTGGTTTTCTGGCCTGATATCTGTTTTTTGCCATCTTTATATAGCCTTGGTCTTTTCAGTGCTCATCAGTCCTTTTTTGCTATCTTTTTTGTTTAATGGCTTTGTATGTCTTTAACTTTATGTATAGTGGAAATATCCATATAGACAAAATAGGGCCTTAATTCATGACCTTCGATTTGGTCAAAATGATTTAACCACAGTCTGTACTGCATATTTTCTCACCTGCTGCTACTATAGGCAGTTTTTTTCTTGTATCTTCTACTGAGTATATTGTGTACTTCTTAAGGTATACATTATTGCAAATAATAAGGAAGTGAATTTGACTCAAAAAAGTAGGTGTTGCTACTAATAGCTGTATATAACAGTGTCTGTGAAGATAGAAACAGGACCTCTTCTCTTCAAGGCAGAGATACTAAAAGATACTAAACTTTTTAGGGTCCCTCTCCTAATAGGAGGTACATTAGTACATAGGAAACATATTAATTCATTACATACAGTGGATGCTAGATAGCAGATGCCTTTCTGCTGGCTTTAGACTTAATTTTCTCTTTGAACTCTGGTTGAGAAGGACTGGGAGGGTTCTGTGCTGCCAGAGTTTGATTGAGTGCTGCAAGCCAGAGGCTAAAGTGGGGCTCATGGCACTGGTGAAAGGAGGTTGAAAAAAGCGTTTCCCAGCTGATGCATAGAGCTCTCTGTGGCCCATTGTGAGTAGCTGCTGTCTCTAGGGAGGCTTCATGACCAACAACTGAACCAAACCTCGCATCAGCTTAGTGACTGAATCTGTGATAACCTCTGTGTTGTGATAGGGCAGGAAACCCAAACTGGGGCCCAGGGAATCAGATTGACTGGATAAGGAGGGATGAGCACAGGAGGAAGGAGAAGGAAAATACCTTCCTCAAAATAAGCCTGTAAATGAAAATGCTAAAATAAATGCTAAGAAGACAGCCAATAAAAATAGGAATTGGGATATCAGTTTATTCCAGGTGAAATTAGAATAATTAAAAGGGCAGTCTGGATAAGACTTTGAAACAAGTATTTTCAGTAGGATAAATGAAGTAATAGTTTTCTTAAAAAGAACAGAGAATTGTGGGGAAAAAACAGGCCAAAAAATAGACTAGGTAGATATGAAAAAGAACCTATTAGAAATCCTGGAAATAAAAAAAAATGATATAAGAATGTAAATCAGAATAAAACTCAGACTGGTCCCAGTTCAAGGGAAAATTAGGGAGTTTGAAAAGAATACTGAGTAATCCCACCAAAAACACAGAGATAGAGATAGATAATTATCTAAGAGTAAGAGACATGGAGGATAGATTGAAAGCTTTCAACACATATTTGATCGGAGTTTTAGGTAGTCGTCATGAATGTTGAGATACATAAAACTTTAGTCAGTGTTAGTTCAACTGATGGGACCACACAGAAGAGGCGAATTAAATTCTTAGCAGATTTGAATTAGTATTTCAACAGTTTGAAAGAGTTGAGACAGACTTATTGAGGATATTTGAGAACTGAATCTTGGGAGACTTTGATAGGCATAAGAAGCAAATGACAAGGACCACAAGTGGGGAGGAAGCCTCCTTAGACTTTGAAATAGCTGTCAACGGAAACTAATTTGGACATACTTTGCTTTTTTACTTGGGCTATGGCATGGAATGTAAATCGTTGTTTGGTAGCACTTTCTTTTGAAATGTTTGGTCAGCATGTGTGTACTGGTTTCTATACAGCTTTTGTGTTTTTCTCTTAAAATTCCAAATCTACTTTTTTTTAAAAAAATAGATTTATTTATTTTATTTATTTTTATTTTTGGCTGTGTTGGGTCTTCGTTGCTGCGCACAGGCTTTCTCTAGTTGCGGTGAGTGGGGGCTACTCTTCGTTGCAGTGTGCGGGCTCCTCATTGTGGTGGCTTCTCTTGTTGTGGAGCATGGGCTCTAGGCATGCGGGCTTCAGTAGTGTGGCACTTGGGCTCAGTAGTTTTGACTCGCAAGCTCTAGAGCGCAGGCTCAGTAATTGTGGCACACAGGCTTAGTTGCTCCGTGGCATGTGGGATCTTCCCGGACCAGGGCTCGAACCCGTGTCCCCTGCATTGACAGGCAGATTCTTAACCACTGCGCCATGAGGGAAGCCCCAAATCTACTCTTAACTGTGAAATTTTAAACTATTTTCTTATGTGATATGAAGAGTGACTTCATTTCAGAAATTAACTTTGGAAGCCTAAGAAGAGTGAATTTGTATAGCATTTAACTTAAGATAACATCCACTCAAAAGATGACCTTTCTGAGTTTCTGGGAGAGTAAGATTTTCAGCAGGAGTGGAAACTTTATATGATACCCTAGAGCCAAACAGGCATCTAGTGTATTTTAGTATACTACTGACACTAAATTTTAGGGTTTAGTGTAAGATCAATTCTTGAATCCTACCCAAAGAGTACCAGTTATTAACATAACCAAAAAAGACTTTAAAAAAAAATTTGTCTCATCTGTAAGGTGACCTCTAATGTAGGACCAGATGAAGAGTTAGTGAAGGCCCTAGTCATCCATAACTCTAGAGCACTGAGATGAAAAGTGTAAGTTTTTAAACTTTTGCAGACATTTATTTTATGACATAATTCTTCATTATATATTATATAATAACATACATTAACTGCTAAGTTAATGTTTCAAAACTTTTGTTTTTTAAAGTTTTTATTTTGAAATAATCAGATTCATGGGAGGTTAAAAAATTTCTTTTTAGGGAGGCTCTGTGTACCCTTTATCCAGTTTCTCCCAAAGGTAACATCTTATATAACTATAGTACCCTATCAAAACAAGGAACTTGACATTGGTAACCTCTGTGACATTAACAGAGCTTACTCAAATTTCACCTGTTTTATATGTGTGTGTGTGTGTATAGTTTTATGCAGTTTTATTACATATGTATGTTTGTGTAACCCCCACCATGAAAAATTCATTTTAATTATAATTTCTTATACATCTAATTCATGATAGCTAGTATTTTGGTGTATAGTATACAGTTTCTGAAAGAAAATTGAAGCTCAGAAGAGAATATATATCAAAAGACCTAGTATAATAGAATTTATCCTTAAAACTTAATATAAATTTGTTTCAAAAGTTTCTTCTGTGTGTATTGGAGAAAACTGTATTTGTATATAAGTAGAAATAAATGATTATTTAAAGTTTTATGTGTTTATACTCCCCATAAATTTCCATGCTGTCTTTTTGAATATATAAAAATGAGTGGCTCAATATTTGTTATACTAAGGCTTTGTGTTCTTTACCATGTATTGTTCTTACTGGTATAGGCTCTCATACTGAATTGCCAGATGTGCTGTGTGCTGTGGTGCCTGTTGCATATATCATTTGTATGCCAATAAGCAAGTTGTTTAAAGTTGAGTTTTGAGATCCAAAACAGCTCACCTCATTTCCCTTCCTGACCTTTCCCAGCAACTTACTATTTCTATGGGTGGAGTGATGGGTGGCAGCAGTGGTGGTAGCACAAGGCCATTATAGCGTTGTGTGTGCTGTGCGGTGAGAACACTTTGCAACATTCCCTTATGATTTGTCTTTCATCCTTTGTTTTATTTTTATACCTCTGCTCATTACACTGAATGAGACAGCTCCTAGCCGGGATGATAGCAGAGCCTGCTTTTCTCTCTGAGTATACTATCTTTGCTTTGGATTCCTCCAAGCAGCCTAAAACCCAGACTGACGGTGTGGTGAGTCCTTCCACCGCTTTCTGCATTCCCTTTGTGGGGAAGCAAAGTAATTTGGTAATTCTAGAAGCACATCTCACGTTGCTTGTCACTTACCATCTCTCAAAGCATCTTCAGTGCCCTGTTGCTAACCTCCCTCTAAAAAAATCAGAGAGTAAATTGCTAAATTCTGATGGCTGGTGTGTTTTTTGCTAGCTTTTTAACAGCAACAAAATAACACTGTTTTCCTTAATGTAGTGAAGAATACTTTCACTTGGTCTAAACGCTTAAGTTTTCTCCCTAGGGAATGTTTGCTCATTAACTAAAAGAGGTATGCATTGCTAGGAATCTCTGTTGGTAGGAGGCCAAGAATATTTTGAGACTTGACTCACATTTTTAGGAAAGAAAAATGCATTTTATGTAAATCCATAATTAAACAACATTGAGTAGGCAGGTGGAGTCTACTGTAACAAGTAATTGCATCTTATTTTGGGAGAGTACCAGTTTTCTGTGTATTAAACATTTGAAAGGAAATAGTTACCTGTTTGTTTTTCAACTGAGTGAATTCATACAATTTTGAATCTTGTATATATTGATAATTTCACTTGGGGAAAGTAGACTTACTTCATAAAGTATCTGAGTTCTTAATTTAGCAAATTAAAACTTAGAGATGTTTGATTGCCTAGTAAGGATGCTTTTGTTGTTAGAATGGACACCGACTGAAATGGGATTGGGGTTTTTTTAAACAGTGAGAATTGGTTTAATTTATTAAGTGGCTAGTAATGAAGTTAGAACACTTCTGTATTTATCCATGCAGCCAGTAAAGACTTGGTCTGCATATGGCCAGTATCAGTCTTATATTACATTCTAAACTTGGTTTTAGAAAAGGAAGCAGCTCAGAGTTCTCATAATGCCTTAGCTTGGCTCTCAGGTATAGTGGTCTCTAACACCTCACTGTTTTCAATACTGGTTTGAGAGGGAGACAGGAGTCCCAGTTAGAGATAACTTACCAACTTATTTTAAAAACATAAAAGGATATTACACTTCATGTAGTAGTAATAGAGCCTTAAAAAACCACAACAAAAAAGAGCTTCTCTCAGGCCCACTTCCGTTAGAACATAAAATGATTTGTATTGAGTGCCTATCCTACTGTGACAAATGCTAATAATTTTAGAATGGAGGCTTTAGAACTATTTAAAATAATTTAAGTAGGCTGAAAGTCTACATTAATCTTATTTAAATTTTGTTTTGTTCAGATAAAAACTTATTTCTCCTCACATAAAACCATAGCGTAACCTATAGTAGAATAAAAATTTAGTGAGCGTCTAATTCATTATTTTATTTCACCAATTGCTGACTTTTCCTTAATTCAGTTTTTGGAAAAATGCCCCTCTTTACCCCAAATTCTAAAAGTTGCTGTATCCTTAGTGCTCGGTAGTCAAAAGTAGTTGTTGAAAGGCTGAACAAAACGTAATTGAAGGGAATTCCCTGGCGGTCCAGTGGTTAGGACTCAGCGCTTTCACTGCTGTGGGCACGGGGTTCGGTCCCTGGTCGGGGAACTAAGATCACGTGAGCCACGCAGTGTGGCCGAAAATTAAAAACAAACAAACAAAAAACAAAAAAAAAC
Organism: Aethalodelphis obliquidens; assembly: GCF_003676395.1. Taxonomy (NCBI): domain Eukaryota; kingdom Metazoa; phylum Chordata; class Mammalia; order Artiodactyla; family Delphinidae; genus Aethalodelphis; species Aethalodelphis obliquidens. The sequence continues at coordinate 8,462,750 of NW_020838006.1, forward strand.
CCACACATACACAAAACACCATAATTGAAGACAAATCTGGCAGGGAACCTGTGTGTGCTTTTAAGTTAAATGCACTTTAGAAACGTTTTCCTGTTATCTAAGAATTGCCTCCAGGAGAAAGTGTTGGTGACTGAGTAGTGACATGTGTTGAGCTAGTTCTTTAGGCTTCTTTCTTGGGGGAGGCCTTCAGAAGTCTCCTTACACTGAAGGAAGTAACTGTATAAAGATTTAACAAGCAATTACTGAGCCTCTACTACAGTCAGGCAAAATGTAGGCTTCCTGCCCTCCGAGCGTTTATAGTTTAGTATGGAGACAAAGATGTCAGAATACACTTAACAATGCAAAGGAATTAAGTCTTCATAGAAGAAAATACAGGCATAGGAAATGTGTTAGAACCTCAGGCCAGCCATATGAAGCTTCACAAAATAAGGGGCATTTGAAAGTTGAAAGACAAATAAGAATTTGCTGGGCAGAAATGGAGAAGGCATTACAGGTAGTGATAAAATCTATAATTTTGTTTCTAGATATTCTTAACTTAGATTTACATGGTAACAGAGGCCAATACTTTCCTTAGCTGCCTTGCATTTATTTAGGTATATAGTATAACAAGTAAATTGAAACATAGATGCAGAGATGGAAAGTTTTAAGATGTTATGCTGTTCGTTTGGTAGGGTGATATTTCAGACAATTGTAGAATAGCTTTTTTTGTATGGACCACAATCATGTGTGAAGTAATTTACTTAAAATAGAATATGGACTTTCTTGCCACTCTTCTTCCTAACCTAAATATTTTATGGAGCCCTTTCATTTGCTTTCTCCATAATTTAACAGTAACTTACTTTTCAGTATACTGCGTGGCAGAGAGACTTGCTGATTTCTCTGAAGTATTTTTTTTATTTTATAGTGTGTAGTGTAGGATATTTTTAGGGCTGGAAAGCATTAATTATGATGCTACACAAATAATATGCCATGTATACGACTTCTAATTCTTTGAAATGGCAGAGAGCAGGAAGATAAAAGTTAATTCCTATGTTTCCCCAACCATTCTCCCCTATTTAACTTTAAGGAAGTGTCTTGGACTGATAAAATTTGATAACTTTTTATGTCAGAGGGAGAAGGTATTTAAACTTTTATGAGGAAAAAATTCAAATGTATTGCAAGAGTGAAAATAGTAATGAGTCACATAAGATTTCTTCCCCCTTCCCCAGTATCCATTATCCAGTGTCAACAATTAATAAGTCATGTCCATCTTACTACCATCCCCCCATACCTCCCTAACCACACCACTCCCACCCTCCCCACACATACAGATACCCTCTGCCCATTCCTGTGGGATTATTTGAAGCAAATTTCAGATATCTTATCTAAGTATTTTGGTATATATTTCTAAAAGATAAAGACTAAAAATATATAACCACAATACATTTATCACACCTAAAATTATTTCTTAGTATCAAATAACTAATGAGAGTTCAAAAATTTCAGAACACTTTTGCAAAGCTGAGTGCCTTCTCCACTTGTATTTAAGAATAAGAAGAGTCATATATTTGACCCTTTCTTGGTTAGCCCTAGAGTTGCAGGGGAAATGTACTTTCAAGTTACTGAAACATAGTGGCTGGTATTTCGTTGAATGCTTTTGTTTAAAACATGGCAGTTATTTTATCATGAGCTGCTTCTATAGCTTTAATTTTAGTTAGACACTTAGTATATTATGAATGCAATGTAGAATTTTGAATCTCGAAGAATATCATCCATTATGGAACTCATGCCGGTATGATAGTCAGTAGAATGTTGTGTAACTTGGAGCGTTTGTCATACCAACAAAAGAAAACAAAAAGCTTTCATATGTAGAAGAAATTATTTTTAATTATAAGTTTTTCTGAAAATTGTCATAACAATTTCATTTAGACTGCTGGCTTCAAATGAATGAGGCATTTCCATTTCTTGTTGCCAAGATATTTTTCAGAGCTTAGCCCAAATAACTTTAAATATTATTTTACTGTAAGGAACAACTGACGTTACTTTTTCTGGATAGTTTTCTACTTGAATGAGTTTTGCTAATTGAATCCCTGATGTTAACTTCATATTGAGGGAAAAAGCTGGGGAGATTGTAATGGGGAGAGATATGTGATTAGCTTGAAATAAATTTGGCTGCATACTAATCTTTGCTATTTGGTTACAGATATTATAGCAAAATGAATTTTCTAAAATACTTACCATACTAGTTTTGCCTTGCATGAAAAATTCTAATAAGTGAACAATTACTAATTTTGTTTAACAGATAAATGTATCTAATAGGTTTTGGTACTTGGCCTTTCTTTGTTCTTAACAGTTTTAAAATTTTAGTTTTCTGATCCTTTCTTTACAATGTTTCTTTCTTTTTCTTAGAATGCATCTATCCAAGCCATGAAATCTCCCGACAGTGTTAATGGAAGTGAACCCACAACTCCTCAGGTCCGTTATTAATGTTATTTAAAAGAAATAGCAAGTCATTTCAGGATGTCAGTCAATCAGTATTATTAGCATTTGACTTTACATTGAAACAGTGATGTCTGAACATTGATACAATGTCTATGGTAAATCCAGGTTTGTTGATGGTTTCTTGGAAAAAGTTTGAAATGAAAGCAATACATGTATATATATACCAGTCATGTAAGATTCCATTATTACTCTTTTAAAAAACTAATGGCACTGAAGAGAAAACTTCGGGAAAAAAGACTGATTTTATAGTAAAAGATTATGGAGTAAGTCATTTTGAAAGACATGTTGAGTTACATATTCTAGAAGGGAGATGTGAAGAAAATGGGATTTCTTTTAAAGTTTGTTCTAATGCAGAATATCTTACTACTAGAGAATTTAGTTTATCTTTGATTTTAAAAAGTTATTTGGAGAGTGGGGCTCATGTAACTTTCTTTTGACTCCTTCCAAAAAAGAAAGAAAGAAAGAAATTCATTAAAAAAAATCTTAATGATAGCAGTGTCTGAGATGAACATTTATTTTCTTTGGCTTTAGTGATTATTATTATCATTAACCTGGCTGTTCTCAACAGTCTCTGTGTAGAGCAATAACATTTCTGATTCTGTGAACCTGGAGCAGGAACATGGGCGATTTCTGAACTAAATCATGTAGATTAAACATTCTAAAGTATTGTCTAACTTTCCAAACTCCATGAAAAGGTTACCTGTGAGCTGAGAGTGTCATTCTTTTCAGGGAGGCCGGTCAGGCTCTGGGCATAGTCCACGTCCCTGGGCTTTGAGCAGCATCCCCTAAGTCCTCTACAGATAAATCATTTTCTATGAGTGCCTTGAGGTAGGGGTAAAATATTGGGAGGCACCAATTTAAATGGTACTGGACAGATCCAGTGATCTTGAAGGAATATTAATTAGAATTAATTAGATAACCAGCTTTATGATCAGATTCAGGAGAGATTTAAGTTTAATTAAGGTGAAGAATGAACATGGGTGATATTCAGGAAGTTAATTGTGTTTATTGAGTTTACTGTGTGTCAGGCATTGTTAAGCATTTTATGTATATGATCTCATTTAATTCTCATAACAAGGAGACACCTTCACTCAGAGACTGTTTTTTACTTTTATACAAATTTCTGACAAGTTGGTTGTTGGTTGTTGTTAGCAAATTAGGAACACGGGATATCCCCAAAGTGGGTAGAATGCTTACTGTGGATGGGCAGCAGGAAATCAGAGTTGACACCAAGGTAGAAGAGATGGTGAAAAGCAAGCCCAAGAGTTTATAAAGTGTAGCTGCCTGTGACCCCCTTACTACTGGGTAGAACATCCTCTGTAAACCAATAGAGTTTGGCACACAATGTAATGATTGTGGTGGGGATGTCATTAAAAAGGGTTACTCACTGTCCTTATTTAAGAAGGCAGAAAAGTGCAGTATACCTATCTCAGAAAAATTTCTGTTAAATAGTTAACTCTTAAATTGTTTAATGCAGTACATAAAATTCAGCTAATCAAAATGATTATTCATTCATTTCCAAAGGAATGCAGGTAGTTGACATTTTACCTCAAACAGACTTACAAAACTCAGATATTTGAAAATAATTAGTGTATACCACCATGTAATAGAGAAAAATATATTTTGCAAAACAGGTATGTATGAGCATTCATCCTTATCTGAGAAGCTGTGAAATAGTTTTATTGGATCATAGTTTTAGTGTTTTAGCAGTTTAGGATGAATCTAGGATCTAGTATTACCCTCTTATTGTATAGATGCGCTATCAGGCATGAAACTTTAAATTATTTGCCCAAAGACCAGTGGCTAGTTATTGATAGTGGGATTATCATAGATAGACAAAAACATTAGTCTACCCCACTATAATTTTTTGCCATGTATTGCCTCATTTAAGTGTATATGCTGTTAAAACAAAATGAGAATAAACTAGTGGTTGCCGGAGCTGAGGAGGGTGGGGAGGATGGCGATATAGGTGAAGGGGATTGAGAGGTACAAACTTCCAGCTATAAAATAAATAAGTTACAGGGTTGTAATGTACAGCACAGGGAACATAGTCAGTAATATTGTAATAACTTTGGTGTGTAATCTATAAAAATATTGAATTACTATGTTTTATGCCTGAAATGAACATAACATTGTAAGTCAACTATACTTCAGTAAAAACAATAAAAAGTAACAACAGAATTTTGTTAAATTGAATAGAGCAAATCATAGGGATTTAAATGACCATTCTCATATGCTATTATTTTTTTTTAACTATAGGAAAAAGTCTGGTTTTGAAAATCATTTATGATTTTTTTTAAAAGCAAGTCAACCTCTGTCAATTTTTTAAATGTATTTATTTATTTTAATTTTTGGCTGCTTCGGGTCTTAGTTGTGGCACGCAGACTTCTCTCTAGTTGTGGCGTGTGGGTTTTTTCTCTCTCTAGTTGTGGCACGTGGGCTCTGTAGTTTGCGGCACATGGGCTGTCTCCTTGAGGCACACGAGCTCAGTAGTTGTGGCACGCGAGCTTAGTTGCCCCGCGGCATGTAGGATCTTACTTCCCCGACCAGGGATCAAACCTGCATCTCCTGCATTGGGAGGCGGATTCTTTACCACTGGACCACCAGGGAACTCCCTATGAATTTTTTAAAAAAGAGAAATTATAGTAGTGTAATTAAATTTTGAAATTTCTGTTGCCATTTTTTGAATACTGCTTTTAATTTTGTTTTCAACAGTTATGAAAAATTTCAATCATACAGAAAAGTTGAAAGAACTTTATAAAGTGAACATGTGTATACCTACCACCTAGATTCTATCATTGATATTTTACTTTTCTTTTCTTTTTTTTTTGGCTGCACTGCACGGCACATGGAACTTCCCTGACCAGGGATTGAACCCATGCCCCCTGCAGTGGAAGCTCAGAGTCTTAACCACTAGGGACCACCAGGGAAGTCCTGTACTTTTTTTTTTTTCAATCACAAATCTGGCCATATGTTCATTCCTCTGTTCGTCCCTCAATCCATTTTATTTTTCTGATGCCTTTCAGAGTAAGTCGCAGGCCACAGTACTAATGTTTTAGTATGTATATCATTATCTAGAGTTCAGTGTTTGTAATTTTTATTTTGAAGTGAATTTTATATAAAATGAAATATGCAAACCTCAAATGTACATTGATTGATTTGTACATCGACACATACATTTGACAAATGTATGTGCCAAACCCATGCACAGGTTATAGAAGATTATCAACACACCAGAAAGTTCCCTTATGGTCTTCCCTCTCAGAGGCAACGTGTTGTAATTTTTTTCCACCATACAACACATTAGTTTTGCTTATTTTAGAACTTTATATAAGTGACCTTATAAGTATGTGCTCTTTTATGGAAGACTTCTTTCACTCAGCATTATGTTTGTGAAATTTCATCCATGTTGTGGTTATCAGTAGTTTGTTCCTTTCTATTGCTGTGTAGGATTCGTTTGAATAAATATTCTGCAGTTATTTACCTATTGATGGACACCTGGGCTGTTTCCAGTTTTCTGCTATTACGAATAAAACTATCATGAATGTTATTGTAGAAATCCTGTGGATGTATGTTTTCATTTTTTTCTTCTTGAGTGTTATTGATTATGTATTAATGCTTTTTGATGATTCTAGAATAAGATATACTATATGTAAAAAGTGGTACATATCATTTTGATCAAGCACTGAGTATTTAAAGATCTCCCATTAGATCATCATTAGCATATTGCCAGGTTAAGGTTCAGCTGAACAAATGTGTAATAACTACCTACTTCGTGGAAAGCACTGAGGCAAGACTACAGAGATAGAGAATATGAATTCTGTTCTAAAAGAGCATAAAGTCTGGGATGAGGGTGTGTTGGCAGATATAATGATAAGAAAATGTATTTAGTGCTTCCTGCATATGAGGCACTATTTTAAATGCTTTTACTCATTTAATCCTCATAGCAACCTACTAGAGTACTGTTGATTTATAGATGAGGAAATTGAAACAAAGAGGTCCTAAAGCTAATAAATGGTAAAACTGGGATTCAAATCATGGAGTTTTGGTCAGAGTCTGAGTCTTAACCCCGGTGCTGTATTGTCTCTGTAGTTGTTCTAAGGCATAAACAATTCAGTTAGTTGTTATATCAGCAAGTAAGTAAATAATGGTGAGTCGGAATGCAGTATGTGCTCCAGTAGTGGTCCTGGTAAAGTGCTTAGGCCATTGAGAAGGGTTGTTTCTGATGGGTGAAATCTGAGGTTTCCTGGAAGAGCAGAACTTGAGCTCACTTTTGAAGGATGTCTGAGTTTCCATGCGCAGAGAAAGTTTGGGTGATAGTACAGAGGCACACAAGGATGCATTTATTCAGGGAACAGGAAGTTACCTGTTGGAACTCAAGTTTTTGTTACATGAAGGGGTGGTTTTACAGAGAAATGGGTCTTGGGAAGTGGGAACCTTGAGTATCAGCTAAGGATTTTGAACTTTATATTTAGTGGGAGTTCAGTTTAGGAATTGGAATGAAATAATCTGAATTATGTTTTAGAAAGACAATCCTGGTGACCATGTGGCAGGGGCAGATTGGTAGGTAAGAGATTTGAGGCAAGAGAACAGAAGGCTGCTACAGATATCCAGCTGGTAGAGGATAAAAGTCTGACACTGTTGGGGAAATAAAAAGGAGGAATGCAAACAATGTAAAGTGGGGGAGACAGAAAGGAGCTAAAAGTAACTCTGTGTTCATTTATTTTCATTTATACATTTCTCCTTCTCTAACCCCCATCAGCTTTTTAAAAAATGAGTTATAAATCAGTGAATGTCTTTGGTACCAGAAACCTGACAATAGTTGGAGCCAATGGGAGTTTAGTTTTTCACATAGCAGAAGGGCTAGAGACAGTCAGTCATTAAGGACCCTTCTCCGTTTGGCTTCTTGTCCCCCCCTCCTTTACCTTCTCATCCTTCCCACTGCCTTTCACCCTCACAGTTACAAGTTTGGCCTCCAGGAATTGCATCTCCATTGTTGACAGGACAAAAGGCATATATATTCCTTTTTATCAGGAAAATAATATCTCTCCTAGAAGGTTCCATCCATTTTTTTTTTTGGCCACACCACGCAGCTTGTGGGATCTTAGTTCCCCGACCAGGGATTGAACCCGGGCCCCAGCACTGAAAAGCACGGAGTCCTAACCCCTGGACCACCAGGGAACTCCCGAAGGTTCCATCCTTTAGATTCCCACTTATAGTTTACATTATTGGCTGACCTTAGGCACAGGGCCCCCTCCTGGCTGAAACAGAGTCTGGGAAAAGCTAACTTAAAAAAATCCTTTAATTGAAATGTAATATCACAATGTAATAATGTATACAGAAAAGTATCATGTATTCCTTCTACAATTTACTGAATTTTCACAAACCAAACACAACTTTGTAACCAGCACCCCAAATCAAGAAACAGAAATTACCAGCACCCCAGAAGCCCTTGTGCTCCCTTCTGCTCTCTGCTCTCACCTCTCCCTACCAGGGGTAACCACTATCCTGACTTCTAACTCTATAGATTAATTTTGCCTGTTTCTGACTTTATGTAAATGGAATCACTAGTGGTTATTCTTTTGTGTCTGGCTTCTTTTGCTTAATAACTCTGTTACTGTTAGTGAGATTCATCTATATTCTTGCTTGTGGCTATAAATCTTTAATTCTCATTGCTGTCTAGTATTCTTTTAGTGAGCAGATGACAGTTGACTTACCCCATCTGTTATTGATAGGCATCAGCAGTGGTTTCAGGTTTGGCGCTATTTTAAACAGTGCTGCTATAAACTTTCTAGCGTATATCTTTTGTTGAACATATGTATACATTTCTATTGTGTATATACTTAGTAGTGAAATTGCTGGTCTGGAGAGTACGTGTGTGTTTAGTTTTAGTAAATACTGGTAGTTTTCTGAAATGGAGTGTTCCACATCCTTACCAATACTTGGAATTTTCCATAGTTTTAATTTTAGCTATCCTGGTGGATATGTAGTAGTATCTCATTATGGTTTTTATTTGTATTTGAGAAGGTGAATGTTTTAACCTGGCTGTATTGTCACCCTGCATGAAACTGGCATCTGGTGGAAAGGAAGAAGGGAGGATTGGATATCAGGTGATAGATACTATTGATTGTTGAGCTCAAGCCAGTCATGATGCTAAGTGCTTCACATGTATTAATGTAGTACTCCTCACAAGCGCCCTACGAGGTGAGTGCTGTTGTTTTCCCCAATTAACTTATGAAGAAACAGAGGCACAGAGGGGCTGTGTAACTTGCCCAAGGTCATATTGCCGGAGACTTGAGCCCAAGAAGCCTGGCTGCAGAGCCTGTGCTCTTAGCTACTGCATCTTATAACCGGAAGAATCTGCCACATAAGCTTGCGTATAACATTCTTATTTGTAAGTTTGTCTTTTGTTTGGTTTTAGTCTTCTTTCTTTAATAATAATGATAATTGTTAATGTTTATTGAGTAGTTGCTGCATTGTAAGCAATTTGCATGTACATATTAACTCATTCAGTCCTTGTGGCATCCATATGAGGTGGGTGGTATTATTACCATCATTATTATTTTTATCACCCCCATTTTAGAGAGGGGGAAACAAGACTAATGAGGTTAAGTAACTTGGTCGGTGTCATGAACATCGTGGTGGAGCTGGGATTTAAACTTAGGCAGCCTTACTCAGCAGCCCACAGACTGAATCACAACACTCAAACTCCCAAGCAGGGCTTCCCTGGTGGCGCAGTGGTTGAGAGTCCGCCTGCCGATGCAAGGGACACAGGTTTGTGCCCCGGTCTGGGAAGATCCCACATGCCGCGGAGCGGCTGGGCCCGTGAGCCATGGCTGCTGGGCCTGCGTGTCCAGAGCCTGTGCTCCACAACGGGAGAGGCCACAACAGTGATAGGCCCGCTTACCGCAAAAAAAAAACAAACAAAAAACCTCCCAAGCAGAGTAGATGTGACAGTTACTCAGTTTATGAGCTTCTGCAAATACATGTCTTTGAAATTGTTCATTACCTCCTGGCTCACCCTAAAATAACAACTGTTTCTAGTGTTACTCAAATTTACCTCACTTGTTTGTCCTAAGGCAATTGTCTGTAAGAGCTGAAAAGCACTTTTTGCATGGGTCAGAAGCGGATGGTAATGGAATAGCGGTAAAATGGTTCTTCAAGTTTTTGAGCATGAGGGTCCCTCCTCTCCCTTAAGACTTTCTCTACCCCACCCCAGTATAAAGGTAAAACTTGCACATTATGAAAAAAAAAATTGGGAAGTACAGGAAAATAGAAAAATGAACATAAAAATCATCTAAAATCTTACCACCCAGACCCACTCACTCACTGTTAACTTTTGGTGTTTGTCCTTTAACAACCTGATTCTAAGGGTGTTTATGTAAACATGCATCCAAGTTCATAAGTATGTGTAACTGTGTTAAATCAAAATGAGTTCACAGTGTATGTATTATTTTATAACCTGAGTTTTCCCATTAATAGTATGTCTTGAACCTTGTTACATACATTGTGGTTTATATAATGTATCCTCTAGTGGTGAACATTTGGGTTGTTACCACTTTTTACTGTCATGAACGTCCTGTGATAAATCTGTGCGTATGCAGGGGGTGGGCCCCTCTTACTCCCACCTTGCCAAATACTATTATTAAATCTCTAAAATCTATGAGTAAAGTATTCCTGGTCTGATTTTTTTTCTTGTATATTAAAGAGAATCTTTTTGTTTTCCTGTAATCTTTGCCTATACATGACCTCAGTCTCCCCTGAGCATTTCATTCCTGGCATCTTTGAGATCTTGCAGTGACCCTATTGCACTAATGAGAATGAGTTTCTAGGAAACGCCTGAAATACTGACTGCTGTCATGTGAACAAAAAGTGCAGCTTACAATAATACAGGTTATTGAATTGTATTATTTTCCATTGCTATTGTTCAAAATAATGCATCATTATTAATATTAATATTCTAATTAAGAGAACAGCTCTTGCTTATCACTGTTTCTAACATCAGACTTACTAATCCGTGTAGAGGGACTCTAGCTCAGACTTTTTAATGGTCCTCCGTGATTTTTTTATGCTTATTTTTATTGCCGGTAGACAGTGGTAATTAGAGCAGAGTTAGATATCCCTAGTCAGCTCTGCCTGGTATTCTGTTATTGAGCAACATGGGTTCACTAAACATTACCCTCTACCCGAGAAGAGTAATGAGGAATCTGCGCAGGCCTTCATGCAGACTCCAGATGCAGCCACACACTTCACACTTCACAGTACATACCCACATTTTAGGCACTGGGTATATACTGGTGGTATAGATGACCACTGCCTGCAAGGGTCTTACAGTTTAGTGGACAGATCTCACAGCACACCTGTGAGGTTCGCTGGGAAAGTATGGCTTCCTTCTTTTTACAGATGTGCAAACTGAAGGGAAGTGACTTAGTGAAGGTCATTCCACTGCTCTGTGACAGACCTGGGACCTACACCCCAGTCCTCTGACTCTAGGTCCAGCTCCTTTTCACAAATAAACAGGTGTCTCTTGTTTTTCAGAAAACTGTATTGTGTAAAATGTCAGGAATATAAATTAAATGTGTTAGCTTTCTATAGATTATTGCTGGTGATCAGGGAATTATAGAAGTCTAAATATGTATTTTAACCCACATGTTCTGATGCGTTTTGGTTGCAGTCAGGTGACATGCAGTCTTTTGCACAGAAGCTCCAACTCCGGGTGCCTTCCGTTGAGTCTTTGTTTCGGAGTCCAATGAAGGAATCTCTATTCCGATCTTCCTCTAAAGAGTCTTTGGTACGAACGTCTTCTAGAGAGTCCCTGAATCGACTTGACCTGGACTCTTCTGCTGCCACCTTTGATCCACCCTCTGATATGGAGAGTGAGACCGAAGATTCACTAGGGAATTTAGACAGTCTCAGCAAAGAACATTTGATCCAGTGGTTGCGAAGAATGGAACGAAGGTTGAATGGCTACAAAGGAAAATGTTCTGAGGTAGGAGCATGACTTTTTTGTTGGTATGAAAAGTTCCTCCCCGTATTCTCTAATTCATATTACTCTCTGGCCTTTATGCCTGTCATTGGCTGAACTGTCAATTCCCTGGCTACGCTGGATACTGATGGGGGATAGTTTGTGGAAATATCTAATTAAAGACCTTCAGTGGTACTGAGGCCCTTTGACAATACTGTTAGTAAAATTTTGGAGCAGATTGTTGCCCGTAGCCTTTTGATTCTCACATTCTGTGCCCCTCTCTCCAGGGTTGCTTGGACACCCAGCTCAGAGTTCATTGTCTTGCCTCCTCACATCCCTTCCCTTGTTCATCTTTTAAGTGTTGTGGCTCCAGATTCCATTATTTCTGCCAACCAGATTCCATTATTTCTGACCCCAGATATGTGCACATTTGGTGCATTCTCATTGGACCTACATTTACAGTTTGCCTCAAGTGAATCTTTTAACTGCTGGACCCCTTGACAATGTTTGGTCTAAGAGGAAGGAAGTGGTGCTGCTCCTTCGCTTTGTTCCTTTAGAAACATGGCGCCTTCCCTTTGGGCTGATTGTATTAGTTGCCCTCGCTGTCCTGTGCAGTTAAAATGTTCTTTCTCCGGAAAGCCTTTCTGGACAAAGTTGCCCGTGGCTTCCTTTTTTAAAAAAACAAAAACCAAAAAAACCCCATGGGCTTCTCTGGTGGCGCAGTGGTTAACAATCCTCCTGCCAGTGCAGGGGGTGGTTGTTTGAGCCCTGGTCCGGGAAGATCCCACGTGCCGCGGAGCAGCTGGGCCCGTGCACCACAGCTACTGAGTCTGTGCTCTAGAGCCTGCGAGCCACAACTACTGAGCTCGCATGCTACAACTACTGAAGCCCGCATGCCTAGAGCCCATGCTCCACAACAACAACAAGAGAAGCCACCGCAATGAGAAGCCCGCGCATCGCAACGAAGAGTGGCCCCCACTCGCTGCAACTAGAGAAAGCCCGAGCACAGCAACGAAGACCCAACAGCCATAAATAAATAAAATTTAAAAAAAAAACCCTGTAATGTTTTATTGTCTTAATGCTGATAAATCAGCATTGTAGTTAATTTTAATTAATGAATAATAAAGTTCAAGGTTAGAGTATAAAGTTAGCTATTACTTCTATTTCCAATTTGGCTGTAATATGGGTAGTTTTACCCTGCAGCCAAAAACAACCAAAAAAACTCCTAGATGAAATATATAAAATATCTTTTTAAAAGTACAAAGTGCTCCCCTCTTTGTCTTCTCTGCACTGGGGCCAGCTCTCCTGCCGTGGCCTCTCATCTGAAAACGTACGCTTGTGCCAAGTTCGTCTCCACCTCCTCCTTGATCACGAGAACCTCTGCACTACTGAGCTGATCACTGTCTACAGTGATGCTGAAACAGTAGGACACTGACAGATGAGAGCCACAGCAGCTTGGCAGCCCCGAGTCCCCTGACCACCTCACTTATTCCTAGCCACACCTTCCAAACCAGTGCCATTTCAAGGGACATTGACACGGAAACCAAATTCATTGGAGCTGGGGCTGCCACAGTAGGGGTGGCTGGCTCTGGGGCTGGAATTGGGACTGTGTTTGGTAGCCTCATCATTGGTTATGCCAGGAACCCTTCTCTGAAGCAGCAGCTCTTCTTCTGCACCATTCTGGGCTTCTGCACTCTCGGTAGCCATGGGGCTCTTTTGCCTGATGTTGGCCTTTCTCATCCTCTTCGCCATGTGAAGGAGCCGTCTCCACCTTCCATAGTTCTTTCTCTCGTGTCTCGTCTGCGCTGTATGTTCCTTTTCCTGTACCTCCCCATTTTTTTTTGGCTCAGTGTTTGACAGAGGGAAGACAAATGAATACTGTATTAATAAGAAAAAAAAAAAGTACAAAGTGCTGACAAAATAGGAAAGAATTATTAGGTTAAAATCTGTTGGCTAGCTGGAACCCAGAGATGTACACAGGGCATTAAGGCCATGTATCTCATAAGGCACATGTGGAATCAGGCAACTTTTTTCTTTAAATTTAAAAAAAAAAATTTATCTTTTATTTCTGTCAGAGTTAATAATGGTCCTGAATTTGTTTGTTTAGATTTATGTTATTTTCACTAACCCATGGCTTTTAAGTTTGAAGCTTGGGCAGCCGTATAGTTAGTATTTAAATATACAAGACACTATGCATTTTATGTTTATGGTGCCATTAAATTTTGCACCATCTCTGTGAAGTAGCTATTTATTAGCTCTGTTTTGCAGAGTAGAGATTAAGGACTCAGAGAGTTACTCATAGAGATTAAGTAACAGTCACACAGGTAGCAGTTGACAGACTCTGCATTGATTCTAGGTCTTTCTGGTTGTTCCCGCTATTCTGTACTACCTCAGGTAAAGCTGTGTGGCATTTTAGGGATGGAAAGAGCCCATCGTCTTTGTCTCCACCTTTCCTTGCTACTGTAGGTACCTGGGATGGTAGTGCTGTAAGTGCCATCTGATTGTTGTGTTACTCTTCCACTCCCACTCCTCCCCCCACCCCTCACCCCCACCTTGAGTACCGGTTTCCTAACTGGTCTTAAGTAATAAGAAGGGGAGATCCTGGTTTAAGACCGAATTTTGGTTTTTTACATCCTTATCCCTATCACTGGACTCGCCTTCCATTGCTGCCTGCCTCTTGACTCAAGACATCAGTAGACACATTCGAGGGCACACAGCAGCCTTCCAAGGAAAATGGCAAGGCCAGAATCGGGAGTGCTTTCTCCTGAAGCTGCAACCTGTCTCTTCAGAGCCCACTAGCACCTCTAAAGTGGGTCCAAATAATGCGGTGGAGCCATGTGCTTAGCCTTCCGATGAGAAATGCTATATAATTTATAGGTGTAAAGGTTTATTACTCTGTAATTTCATCAAGTTTTGCTAGAATGTTTAAATATCATTTTTAGGTTAAATGGTTAAATATCTCTTTAGGACCTGACATAGCAGTTTTCCTCTGTTGGTTGTGAGTTGCTTCCCTCAGATTTTCATAGAGCCACAGTCACAGGTCCTACACCAGAGAAACTTTTAGAGATCAGTTACATGGTCTATTACGGCCCAAAGCAAAAAATCACCTGAGGAGCTAGTCAAAACACACATTGTTGCCTCCGCCCTCCCTCTGCTGCTCATTCAGTTAGTTTGGGGTGGGGCCCAAGAATTTCTGTTTCTAGCAGGCTCCCAGGTGATGCTTTTGCTAATGGTATTGATCTGTGACCACAGTTTGAGTAACCTTTAAGCAAGTTGTCTCTAATCCCCACCTATAAATTAGGTACTGAAATTTAAAGAGGTGTGTGTGTGTGTGTGTGTGTGTGTGTGTGTGTGTGTGTGTGTGTAAGGTGAAATCAAATGGAGATTTAATATCTTTCTTTATAGAGTCATTACAGTTTATATTTTAGAAATACATTTCCTGTGTTATTTAGTTTCAACTGCATATACATCTAATTAGTTTGAATTGTCTATAAAAGGATTGCCTTGATTTATTTTCTGACTTTCATAATGAGATGTTTTAGCAGAGTTTAGAATAATTAATTGCATTTATGTAGGAATGACTGATGTTATTAGTGACTTTTTCTTCATTTTAGCTTGTTACAGCTTATCAGACTCTTCAGAGGGAGAAGAAAAAGCTACAAGTAAGTGATTTGTTGGCTGTTACATTGATTCATATATAATTTTAAAAATAGAAAGGATCTTTTAATAAGATAGTTCTAACACTCACTTTTAATAATTCTTCATATGACCAAAGTATTTCAGCTGTTTTACCATTGGGGATTTTGATAAAGAGAATGATTGAGAAATCTCAGATATTTAACCTCTGGTAGGGATGGGCTTCCTTGAGTTCTGGATCCCTGCAGTGTGTAAGAGGCTTGGATTTAAGGCATGTTTGCCTCTTTCAAGCATCATTCCTGGTGTGCCACTGTGCAGGGTGCATCTTTGTTTTAGTGATAAAGAGACGTACAACTTCGAAGCTTTCCCTTCTACTTTTTAAATACCTGCAGAGATCTCTGTTTCTTACTATATCAGGGTCCAAAAATAAGCATCCTCTCTATTTCCTGAGGCTGCTGCTTGTAAAGCCCTTGGTTAAGTGTGTGGAGATAAGAAGGTATTATAGCTCTTCTGGTGACTGAAGGCACTAATTATAGAACCAGGAAGTTATTTGTAAAGTGAGATTTGGTAAAATTAATTTCCCCGTGTACATTATTTTAAAATACCGAATCTGCCATAAATATTAGTCTCCTTTGAGTACGACATTAAATTTTCTGGCTTTGGTCTGGAATATAATCAACTGAGAATGATAACACCAGTTACTTATTGCTGATTCAGTGTTCTAATTGTCCATAACAAGTGTGAAAATTAGATTATTACAAATAAAGTTTTTAGTTTAATATTTTCTTAGACATGTGGTCTATAGAAATTGGGGGTAGTTCTCATTTAATCCATTGTACTATTAATATTCCATAAATTCATTCTCAAAAGGTCATTTTATTCCTAAATTCTGTGAGTACCTTGCTTGTGTTTCCATGAATTGTCTTATGGATTTTTATTTCGAGATTACATAATTCTACCACTAGGTGGCAGTAGAGAGTTTGGGTTGCATAGTTGCAAAAGTAAAGGGTGTTGGAAATAAAATTCAATGATTTGTGATCTTTTGAACTTGCTTTTCACTACTATGTCATGTGGTTGTTTGAACCAGCTTCTTTTTCCTTTTAAATTAAAGGGTATATTAAGTCAGAGTCAGGATAAAGCACTTCGGAGGATTGGAGAGTTAAGAGAGGTAAGTTGTGACTAGTACTTTGAGAAGAGTAACTAAATCTCTCATATTTATCAGAACTATTGTATGTATTTGGGTAGTTTCATATCTACTACATTAGTTACAGCGAAAATTAACCAGTCCAAGCTACAAGAACAGGGATCAATTCTTATAGTTTTTATTTGTGTGGTTTTCCTGACATCTGTTGGTGGAATTACAGGCAGACCTAGTTGTTGTTTTTTTTTAACATCTTTATTGGTGTATAATTGCTTTACAGTGTTGTGTTAGTTTCTGCTGTATAACAAAGTGAATCAGCTATATGCATACGTACATCCCCATATCTCCTCCCTCTTGCGTCTCCCTCCCACCCTCCCTATCCTACCCCTCTAAGTGGTCGCAAAGCACTGAGCTGATCTCCCTGTGCCATGCAACTGCTTCCCACTAGCTATCTATTTTACATTTACACATAGTGTATATATGTCTATGTTACTCTCTTACTTCATCCCAGCTTACCCTTCCCCCTCCTCGTGTCCTCAAGTCCATTCTCTACGTCTGTGTCTTTATTCCTGTCCTGCCCCTAGGTTCATCAGAATCATTTTTTTTTTTTAGATTCCATATGTATGTTAGCATACGGTATTTGTTTTTCTCTTTCTGACTTACTTCACTCTGTATGACAGACTCTAGGTCCATCCACCTCACTACAAATAACTCAATTTCGTTTCTTTTTATGGCTGAGTAGTATTCCATTGTATATATGTGTATGCCACATCTTCTTTATCCATTCATCTGTTGATGGACACTTAGGTTGCTTCCATGTCCTGGCTATTGTAAATAGTGCTGCAGTGAACATTGTGGTACCTGATTCTTTTTGAACTATGATTTTCTAAGGGTATATGCCCAGTAGTGGGATTGCTGGGTCATATGGTAGTTCTGTTTTTAGTTTTTTAAGGACCCTCCATACTGTCTTCCATAGTGGCTGTAGCAATTTACATTCCCACCAGCAGTGCAAGAGGGTTCCCTTTTCTTCACACCCTAGATTTGTTCTTAGTGACCCCAAGGGTCTAATCAGAACTTCCTGAAAGTGGAAGTTAACCCCAGATACTAGGGTCTAGTTCTGGAGCTAGTGAGATCTCTATCATGGTGGTGTTGGATAGCTGGCTAGCCAGCCTGTGGGCTGTAGTCAGGATATAAGTTGACAGTTCTTAAGTTCCTTTCTAACTGTGGTCTTTATTGTTTATGGAGTACTTATTGGTTGAATAGTCTAATGTAGCAGGAGGAGGGAGAAGGGGACATGATTAAAAGATGTTTCTGGGGAATTCCCTGGTGGTCTAGTGGTTAGGATTCAGTGCTCTCACTGCCATGGCCTGGGTTGAATTCCTGGTTGGGGAACTGAGGTCCTGCAAGTCGTGAGGCAAGGCCAAAAATAAAAGATGCTTTTGTTGTATCCAAGGACTTCTTACCCTAAGATGAGGAGATGAAAACGTTCAAAACCTGAAAATCATAATATAAATTGAGAAGTTTTTGTGGGCTGGTAGGGATGCCATGTAACAGAGTCTAGTATGGTAGAATGTAGAAAATTATTTGGAAGAAATGAATTGTAAAGAAAGTAAAGGACTGTATTGCTATTAAGGAGATGTGCAGCTGGTCCTTACTAAAGAATTGGCCTGTGCAGAGTCATGGGAGGGGGAACAGTGCTTTTCAGACTTTTGGATTTCAGGGACTGAGAAATTAATTACCTTCCAGTTCCTTCCAGAAATGGGGGAAAGGAGACTTGTCATAAGGCTACTTTTATTTTTTTCAAGTGAGGACATTGAGAATAAGGAACCAGATTCTTTTATTGTCATTATTTCATACAAGAAAGTTTTTTTTTTAATAATAAAAAAAAGTTAGGAAGGACACAGTCTCAGAATAAAGTACAGTTGTTCAGATGAAAGAAATTTGGATCTAAGAAAAACATGTCTTGATCTGAAGACCAGCATTTGGAGACTCCTACTGCTGGGGGAGGTCAAGCCAGGAGTCTGTAGTGAGAGGAATAGTAAATGTGCTGAGATCTTGGGGCCATGTGGGTGTGGGGAAGAGTAGAGGACAGTTAGTACCTCAGTGTTTTGAGAATTAGTAAGTTTGAAACAATTCAAGAAGGCATTGCTTATAAGTCCTTGAAAGTAGTGTTTGAGGAAAGTTTTCTAGCAAATGTGTGAGGGATGGATTAAATCAGAGGTAGACTTGAGGTAAGAATTCTCTCTAGAAGGCTACTAAAGGAAATTAATCATCAAAATTATTAGAGATTGGGATTATGGTTTTGGATGTGGAAAAAGGGCCTAAACATTGTAGAGAAAGTAATGAAAGAATTTGGTTATATGCAGAGGTCAACAAAAGATAAGTAAAATGTGACTTTGAATATTTTGGGCTTAGAGAATTAGAAAAGTAGGAATCCCAGAAAAATTGTGGGGTTTTGATGGGATATCCACTATGTTCCAGGTGTTATTCTGCAACATTCTAATGGAGCAAGTGTAAGGGAGAAGCCCTGAGGACACAGAACTGAGTGCAGAGGGATAATTGCTGAGAGAATCAGTGCAGGGCACGGTGGAAACTCTGAGAGACAGGAATATAGGTAGGAGCCCTGAAGCCGCAGAAAGCAGGTACCTCAGTTGAGGAGATGATTATTAGTGACTGGTTATAGTGGAGAGGTAAAGACCATTGGATTTAGTTAGGGAGGCTCATTAATGACTTAAGGAAAGCAGCATGTAAGGAAGTTGAAATTTCACTGTTTGGTGATCAACTAGGTCAACCTTTTCATTTGAGGAGGCCTCTGATTTTGACTGTTGATCACTTTCATGTATTGGGAGGAGGAAGGTTCTACTGATTATCTATGTAGTATATAACAATTCAGTTTTAGATCAAGTGAATATAAGATAGCACAAACAGTAAGATGTCTTAAAGTAGGATAAAATTTTACCTTTATCTTAAGTAACTAATTTTTTTAATCCTCTTTACATAATTATCAATTCAGCAGTGATTACAGATCTATAAGTATACTTTTGCTTCTTGGATTTTCATATTCTTTAAGGAACAGAATTATTTGTTGGGGTAAGTACTAATGTTTTAAATGTTGATTATTCTTTAATGTTGCTGATAACTTAATAGTAATGCAAATCTGGATTGATAAGTTTTTAAACTTTGAAAATTTCAGGTTTGTATTTTTTGTTATATACTGAAAACTGCTTATGAATCCTTTACATTTTAGGAGCTCCAAATGGACCAGCAAGCAAAAAAACATCTCCAAGAGGAGTTCGATGCATCTTTAGAGGAAAAAGATCAGTATATCAGTGTCCTTCAGACTCAGGTAAAAAAAGAAGTGTGGAATTTTTGGATAAAGAAAAATAAAAGGGTTTTGATGGGATATCTGATAGGTTCCAGATGTTTAAAAAATGGACTTTTAAAAAAATTTATTTGGCTGCATCGAGTCTTAGTTGCGGCGTGCGGGATCTTCATTGCAGCACACAGGATCTTTCGTTGTGACGTGCGAGCTTCTCTCTAGTTGGGCTCGTTGGCTCCAGAGCTTGTGGGCTTAGTTGCCCTGCGGCATGTGGGATCTTAGTTCCCTTACCAGGGATCGAACCCGCATCCCCTGCATTAGAAGGCAGATTCTTAACCACTGGACCACCAGGGAAGTCATAAATGGCCGATTTTTAAAACTCTTTGCTTTTCCTCAATTAATTTTAAGGATAATTTTTGATTTATTGTATTTTCTGGCTAAGGTATCATTGAAAATAGCAAATATCAAAATCAGCAGCATTGGGAGTAAATTTTTTATTTTGATTTCCCCCCCTCCCCCATTATAGCAAAAAGGGTATCTTTTACTCTATTCCTTCTCTGTTTCAAGGAAAGCACTACTGCCAAAGTTTCTCTTGGTTTTTTCCTAATGAAGGACATTTTTTTTTTAGGTGTCTTTGCTGAAACAGCGGTTACGAAATGGCCCGATGAATGCTGATTTACCAAAACCACTCTCGCAGATGGAACCAGAGGCTGAAGGCGTCACTAAAGAGAACACAGATGGTGATGTAGAGCCAGTAGGTAAGCTTCAGCTTGTCAGAAGGTAGGTTAAAAACTAGAGGAGGATGGTGAGAGATTCTAGGGCAGGAAGTAGTAGACATGGACTGAGGTAGAACTAAAATGTCCCTGACCCTAATATTTCCAGAAAGATTCAACTGAGTCAATTTTAAAGATCTTATTGACTTAATTAGACCATTCATGAATCAGGCAGTACCCCTTCTAGCAGATAGAAAAGAGCTCCTGGGAGCTGTACAAAATGCAAGACTTTCATAAGCAGAAGGGAGTGGGACAAGGAAGTTATAGTAGCAAAAAGTAGATTGGTTGTGACAAGGTCCCTTTCCTTTAGGGGATTCAGGGGTCTGTCAGGCATGTGACCTCCCTAGTGTTGACCAGGTGATTCCTGATGCACTGGTTTCAGATTCCATTTCTGGGAGAGGCTGAAACTGTAATTAAGTCTCTGTTTGGTGATGCGAGGCTTAGCTTAAGCCTCCATTTTGGACCTGTTTTTAGCAGATGCAAGAGTTTTGATGTTTTTTTGGGCTCTTTGTTTATTGTTTTCCAGGAGAAAGTAATTGTTTTGACACTTGAAAGTTTGTGAGTAGCACCACATTTTCATTGTAATTGAAATTCATTATATTATACTGTTTTACTGATAGCAGTAGCTAGATTTCATAGAAAAACATTAAGTCTGTTCAAGATTAAGGACTATGCTCTTTGTCATTATTTGTCTCTTTTAGTTTTTAAGTATTATTGCTTACGTATTTCTACAATCAAAGATGCCAATATTTGCCCTATTATTTGCTTTGTAATTGTAAAAGAAGGAATAATTACATTATGTTTTAAAATCCAATTGTAGCCCTCCCTACTCTTTGAGGCTTTATGGTACCTATTTAGTAAACTTCCCATTTTTTATTTACTAGCTTTATCACAAAGAGATTTGTGATAAACTTTTGGTCCAGCCAGTGCTGGAGTAAGGTGCTGAGCAGCCATTTATCTGAACAACCAACCTGTAAGGGCTCCTGAAACACCCCTGGGCTATGTCATAAATGTAAGGAGATGGAGAAAGCTGTACTTGCCAGAACTCCTCTCTGGATGAGATTAGAATGCTTTGGAAGGAATACATTAGTGATCCTTTGGGGATTGGCGCTAAGAAATGGGAGGCACTTGTAAAGAGCAAAAGAGGTCATCAAACTGTCTTTGAAGGAGGGTGGATTCAGTTAACATTAGTTAACTCTTGAGTGCTGTGTGCCATTTGGGTTGGGGTTGAACCACAGAAGAAGAGGTGAATGTACTACGTAGCTTCTTCAGCTGCAGATCACACAAATAGTGGCAGAGTAGAGGTTTGGAAGGGCACCCCTCTCTTCTCAGTCTGGCTCAGAGTATAACAGAGTGTTGGAATGAGAATACAGTCCTGTGCACTAACAGAGTAGCTGTTCCCAGGGAGCCCTTAGATTCCTCACTGACTGCCCCTGCTTATGCTGCTTTATTAATAGTGGGAGATGGAGCTTCTGCTAAAACACTGGAAATACTTCAGCAAAGGGTTAAGCGTCAAGAGAATCTACTGCAGCGCTGTAAGGAAACCATTCGGTCGCATAAGGAACAATGTGTGCTGTTAACCAGTGAAAAAGAAGCCCTGCAAGAACAACTAGATGAAAGACTTCAAGAACTAGAAAAGATGAAGGTAAAAGAGAAAATGATTGTGGTTTAACGCAACCCTGTGATGCTAGATCCACAGGCCCCAGCGTGGCCTGCACTTCCTTTGGAAAGCCTTCCCCGTTCCTCTGTAGACAGCATGGAAAGGGCCCCTCAGTGCCCTGGGCTTCATAGCATTTACCATCCTTTTGACACATCCTGTGTTCTCTTCTCCTATTAGACTTGTAGGAGTATTCAAATTAGAGAAAATGTTTAGAGTTCTCATATGAGGAGAAGCTTTATTAGAGATGGAAATGAATTTTTAAAATTTTTTTAGGAGCTTCATATGGCTGAGAAGACTAAACTTATCACTCAGTTGCGTGATGCAAAGAACTTAATTGAACAGCTTGAACAAGATAAGGTAAAACAACAAAACTTATGATACTAAAATTTGTCAAGGGGCACCCCAGTTCATTTTTGGAAGCAATTGGAAGCATGCAGACTTCTGCTTTCCAAAATTATTACAGCTGCTTCCATGAAAAATCTTTTTGTTTTAACTTCTAGATTTATATAACCATTAGCATTAGTTTTGTATCATGTGAAGCTGAATCTGTGATTTCTTGATCCCAGTCAGCATTTTGATTTATAGATTAGAATACTGTTGCAAAAGAAATTTGTTTACAGAACATAACTACTTTTTAGAGAAAAGTTAAATTATTTACAGTTAAGGCATTACTAAATGTGAATGATATAAGTATTGTCTTTCAGATATAATGGAAACAGATTAATCTCACAGATAAATTGCCTAAAAAGTAAAGAAATGATAATGTATATGTTAGCGTAAACAGAAATTTCTTCAAATAAACTTTAGAATGTATAGGTGAGATTGGCAGTTTAGCGTTGGAACAGCAACTTTAGCTACGGCAGCAAAGACAGCTAAAAAATTCATGGGCAAAACAGTTTTGACCAAAGCCTTTCAGCACCGGGTTCTTGGGTCCTTTTTTTAAAAGTAGCTTCCAGTTAGTTCCACATCATCCACCGTGTTCTTTAATATGGTACTTTATAGCTGCAGTATTTTAAGTGGCCATGTAATTAAGAACATGTTAGAGCTGTTCTGCTATTGAAATGTATTGGCAATTTTTTCATCCTATTCATTTTGCTGGATTCTATTCCATAAACTTCATGAAGGCCCTCTTTAAAAAAAAAAACCAAAAAAACTTTTTATTATGAAAAACTTAAAACATTTACAAAAGTATAAAGATTAATAAAAGGAATTCCTGTGAACCCATCACCCAACTTCAACAGTTAACATCTCCTGGCTAATTTTGTTTCATCTGTACATTCCCAGCCCCCAGTACCCTCATCCCAGGATTGTTTTAGAGCAAATCTAAGAAATCTTATTTCTTCCATAAGTATTTTAATGGATATTTAAAATAAAGGTCTTTTTTTAATAAAAATATAACCACATTATCATGATCACATCTAAAAATTTAATAGCAATTCCTTAGTACAGTCAACTACCTAGACAGTTTCAGATTTTCCCTTTTGTCCCATACATTTCTTTTCCATTTTTATGAATCAGGATCCAAATGAGGTTCTTTCATTACAGTCGGTTGATGTGACTCTTAAGACTTCTTTTAATCTATAGATTCCACCTCTCTCTCTCTCTCTCTCTCTCTCTCTCTTTTCCATTGTGCTTTGGTTTTTGAAGAAACTGAAGGCCCACAATTTTCTTTTGGAATTTTGTATAATAATGCCCCACTTACCTGGTTTTTAATCTGTTCATTAATATTAGCCATCTGGAAGAGTCATACCCTAAAGCAAGGGTTGACAAACCCTGGAAGTAAGGTAATACTCTGCTTAATATCATAAAATAGCTGTCACAGAGTCTTATGTTTCAAGAGACAAGTTGAACCACCCATTTTTTGTTAGTTGCAGATGACTGATTTAATATATACTATTTGATTATATTTTCCCCCTAGCGACCTTCATTTCTTGTGTAGATTATCCAGAGAGTGGGAAGACAGTAGCAATTAGCAAATTGGAGGAATGCCTCACTGACAGTAATAAGGAGTGGTGTTGGGACCAGAGACTGTCACAAGAGGAAAGAGAAAAACCAGGTAGCTCTGTACCGCAGTCTTGGTCCATCCAGTGTGGCAGCAGTAACCTTATACTCTCAGCAGCCTCTGGGACTTTCCCCATGTTACACAGCGCAGTTCAATAATAGTAGTTCATGATTGGTTCTGAGCCAAGTACTAAAGGTCATATTTTGTTGAATATAAACTGTATACTAAGATAGGGAAAATTATAGTAAACATTTATAGAAAGATTATAAAATAAATCTTTTAACTAAAATGTGTTGTTAATAATTAAAATATTAAAGTTATTATTAAAATAATTTTTTATATTAAGAATACCCTGATATGCCAGGTAACTGAAGTTATTGTAGTATATAATGTAGTATATACACAGGATACAGACTGAATACTAAATAAACTAAATACTAAATACTAAAGTAATTCGTATGCTGTACTTAGTAAGAGACATTATGTTTTCTGCCCTTTAAAGTAAGTTTGATATGTGCTATTGATAATGCAGTTTTGTTACGCAAACGCTTTAGAGTCTGCACTTCTGTTTAGGGGATGGTAATAGCAGAGACAAAACGTCAGATGCATGAAACCCTGGAAATCAAAGAAGAAGAAATTGCCCAACTTCGTAGTCACATCAAGCAGATGACTAGCCAGGGAGAGGAATTACGGGAACAGAAAGAAAAATCTGAAAGAGCTGGTAAGAACTCAGGGGTTACTTGTTTTATGTTAGAAATCAAAAATCATGTAAAGTGCTTGACCAGCCAACATTTAGAAAAATTAGTTAAATATGGATAAAAATGTTTAACTGTAGAGACTCTTTATAAAGACACTGTGGACTGTTCCTCGGAAGAGGCAGGGGTTGGTAAATTATGGCCTATGGGTAAAATGCAGCCCATGCCTGGCCTGTTTATGTATAGCCCTGCAAAGCCTGAAGTATTTATTATCTGGCCTCTTATAGAAAATGTTTGCTGACCACTGCCTTAGACTATCAAAATTCAGGTTTACAACTTTGAAACTCCCCAAGTAGGCACAGCATGGTACATATTAAATAACTGCTACCATTTGGATGCTCTAGGGTAAATAAAAAGTATAAGATGTAGTCTGCTTTTTAAGAGACTGATGGAATAATTCAGTGTTATACATAACTGCATTATGTTTTGACCCAATAAATGCTAGACTGTAAAGTGTAGAGACCAGTATTCAGCAAGGTATGATACTGAATAATGCTCGGAAAGAAAGTAGAGATACTAGAAAGAGGAGAGAGCAGGGTGAACTGGTGCCTTCAGGTTAGTGAGGATGTGAGTTGACTTGGGCCTCAGATAATGAATAGAATGGGCCTAAACAGAGAGATGGGGGCAGCACATATTTCACATTTAAGATCATAAACGGGCCCAGTGACCATAGAGGGGGTGTGTGTCAACTGGAAACCATTCTTGCTGAAGTGGGAAATGAAGTTGGATTGTGAAGGAACTGACTGTTAAAGTCTGTAAAAGTGAGTAGCTGAGTTTAGACTTTGGTAAACAAGGAAACCAGTAATAGGAAAGCATAATGTGATGGAAACCAGTGTTGTAGGTAGAAACGAAATGAAGTGGAAAGTCAAACTTAAAAGCAAGGGTAGAAGTCCAGGCTTTGGGAACTGAGAGCTTTGGCCACCTTGACTAGGATGGTGGGTCTGGGAAGGAGAGGAAGAGTCAAATTTGCAGAATTTGGTATCCAGTTAACTTGGAGGGGCAGAAGAAAAGTAGGAGTCCAAGATGACGCCAGAGTTTTAAGGTTAGGAGGCCGAATGAATCAGGTGAAGTCAGAATGGGAAGTCTAAATGGGGACACTGAGGAATAGAATGAAATGGTGAATTTGCTTAGATTCTTTGAATTTGGGCCTATCATGAGGTTTCCAGATGGAATTGACCTGTAGGAATTTGGAAATAAAAAATCGGAGCATCTTTTAGGAGTCGTTAGCCTAAGGTTGAAGCCTATGGTTCGATCTGTAGAAGAGGCTGATTTCTCTGAAAGATTGTTTTACTGGTAGTGGAAGCGGTGGTAGCCTTAGCGGCTGCTGCTGCTAATAGCCAGACTTACTTTATGCAAGGCTCTGTCATCAGTGCTTTGCTCGTATTCACTTGTGTATGTATTTGTATTTAATCCTCAAAATTTCTGTGACTTGGGTATTACTATTATCCTCATTTCACAAATAAGAAAGGAGACAAGAAAACCTAGGAACATAGAAGTTAAGTAACTTGCTTACATTCACCCACAGAGAGTAAATGTATAGTCAGGATTTGAATCCGGGCATTTTGAGTCCAGAGCCTATGCTCTTAACACAGAGATATTGAGTTTGGCAAAGAGACATAAATGAAAACAGAAAAAGTAACCTGAGAAGTCATAGGAATTGCGGATACTTATGCTTCTGGGGGAATATAGGAGGCATTTCCAAAAGTGGGGGAGGTAGGATGAAGATTTTTTTAAATGTCTTTTAATTTGCATGAGGATTTGATTCCCAGGATGCAGTTTCAGAAGTTATTTTAGAAACCAGATTGTAAGGTTTAAGGAAAGGAATGGGTCTGGATGAGAGAGGCAGTTGGTTGTGCTCGTAAATATCTCCTCATCTCCTTATAGTTGTTTTATTGACAAGTGGCTGGGAAATTTAGAAATGTGCTCCCCAAAAGCCTAAGATTTCCCTTCAGAGAGCATTAATGGGTAGAATCTCTCAGATTATAATCTCTAAAGACTTTGCTGAAGCAGCTGGAGACTCGTGAGATGCTGTTAAACAGGTTTGCTTTCCGTGAGCAGAAAACCTAATGCAAAGTCTCAGCTTCTCATGTCAAGCCTTTTCATTTTTAAGACTGCTTTTGTTGACTCTTGTAGCCAGCTGAGAGAAAATAATGCCGGTCAGGGATTACATTTCCTTTTAAAATTGAGATGCATCTTGTGAGGAGGTAGAAACCCATGAATAACAAGTAAAAAGGGGCACATGATGAAAAGGCAGACAAAATATACAGTTAATTCATATGTAGGATAAAAATTTCCCAGGCTGCTGTTCCAGTCAACTCTTTTGTAATACAGCCTTCCTTCTCTTGCTTCTCCAAGCACAGATGTATTTTGTCTTTATTTATTTATTTCTACAATTGAGGTATAGTTGATGTACAATATTACGTAAGTTTCAGCTGTACCACATAGTGATTCACAATTTTTAAAGGTTATACTCCATTTATAGTTATTACAAAACATTGGCTGTATTTCTTGTGCTGTACAATATATCTTTGTACCATATTTATTTTATGCGTGGTAGATTGTACCTCTTATGTATTTTGTCTTTAAATGTGATTTTTATAAAACTATATTTTTGTAATATTTCATAGCCTATAAGTTGAGAAACTTATCTGTTAATACTGTCAAAATATTTAAAGTTAATAAATACTTAAAGAGAATTAAGATTTACAGTTATTTAATAGATATATTTATTTTGGAAAGTCTTTGGATAACACAGTTACGAGTGCTTTTATAGATATTTTCAAAATTATATTTGTAGTCATAATTATTGAGGTTTATGATAGAAAGTTGTAACAGACTGATTCCATATTGAAGATGTTGCCCTTTAAATCTATAATGAAAGTTAGTTTTGTGCATCAACTGAATTTCATCTAATGGCTTTAGTTGAGTCTGAACAGAATTGTTCTAATGTAATGTGATTCTTAGTTCAAATATAAAATGCATTTGCCAATTGACAGAAAAGTCCCAATTTGGTACTAAAAGTGAGAAAAGGTCTTTGTAAAGGAAATAGAGTTTTCATAAATTTTTATAAACATCATTTGGCTCTTGGAGAATTCAACTGCTCTGTTAAATGTTTCTTTCTTAGATTTAAAATTCAAAGGCTAAAAAACACGTAAGAGCTGGCCATGTGAAGGAAACACTAACATTAAAGTTTGTGGTTGTTAAGGTTTTTAGAAGTAAATGTGTCTACATAAAATAATTATCAAAGGATCTGAACTCTCCTAATGCATTTTTGATTGTAAAAAATTTAACTCATATATTTAGCAGTTCTTGACATGTGGATATTAGTAGACAAATGGCTACTTTTGGGGGCTCACTTATTCTGGAGATCAAAATGTGGCTCAAATACATTCCTCACTACTTTTCTTAGAAAACAGTCTATTTTACTGCTTCTCATAGTTTTTCTAGACAAACTGTGATGATTCTCTTATGTTGGAGGACAAAGGAAATCTGAGTGTCTCTGATTTTAAAAAGAATAATACTGTCATAAAATACCAAGACTATGGGAATATGGTAACCTGCCTACTTGATGCTGTATCAGCTTGTAGTACTTATTCTGCTCTACAGTGGAACTGGTAGGCATGTTTTCTGAAGTACAATACTATAGCACTTTTGTTAAAATTATTTCAGTGAATAAAGAAAACCAAAAATAAATATATTTGTTACAAGCATTTTACTACAACTGTTGATAGTATTCCTTTCTAGGTGTTACTTAAAAACAGATGGTCATATCTTCAAGTAACCAGATTTTAAATTTGGAGAATTCTGGTGATTCAGCTTAAGTATGTGATGGTACTTTTTTAGGTACTAGGTACTATTACTAATTGTCTAGAATATTACCTCTTCAATGCAGCACCGGTGCAGAATGTTAATGCTGCTAAAGTTCACGCTAGATCTTGGGTATTCTTTGTGTGCATGTGTGTGTATGTTTTACCTAGGATAGGAGGTAGAGTAGCCGGCTAATCATTAATGTAGTGTATTACCCAAAAATTGGAAAATAGAGAAAATGAAAGCACGTTGCTGTTGTTTCAATACACTTCCAGTTTTTTCTCAATCCTTATTTTATACGATTGTAATCATAATTGTCCATATAATTTTGTATGCTCCTTTTTCTTTATTTAGCATTATATTAGGAGTAGTTTTACATGTTGCTAAAGTACTAACATTTTAATGGCTTTGTCAGAATGCATGTACATCATTAACCATCTCCCTGTTGATCAGCACCTAGATTATTTTCTACTTTCACTATTCTGAATAATACTGTAACAACTTTGTAATACAGCTTATTCCATCCTTGAATTTTTTCTCTGGATAAAGTCTTCCCCATAGACTTTTAGTCTTTTTTGTTAATTACCTTTAAGAGATTTAAATATAGCCATTACAAAAAAGAACCCATATCATAGTATTAACACCCCGTCCTTAAAATGTTCTTGCCTACAACTGTGCAAAATGCATAAAATATTCTGCTCAGATTAGGAAAGTTTCCAGAGCACACTGACTTTTGTAAAACCTGTTTCCATTTCATGTACCCTGTTTTGCTGAAGTTCTGTGTTTTATGATTGTCTGCATTTTAAAATGTAGAGTAACTCACAACATTCTTTGCTTTTTTATTGTCATGTTGTGTTTGTGCAGGAAATAAGTTTCTTTTTCATTTGTATAGTATAAACCTGATATACCAAAGACATTCAGTGGAACATTTATTTGAAGGACCCTTTAAGATAGAGTTTATTTTTAAATAATGTATAAGATTTATGCATATTTGTATAACACACAAAAATCACATGTGTATTTAAGTGCTTTGTTAGTTGTTGATAATTTATGTAACAAGAGTTTTCTTGGAGTCTTAAGTCTCACAAAACATCTTATTTTTGTGCATCCACACATGCCAATAAGTGAATCATGGTGCCTTTCCCAAGCCTTGTATGAACAGGACTGGGGTAAGGGCTGTTTTTTCTTATCATGGGTACTTTGAATAAGCTTTACAAAGAAAATTCCATGTTTCTCAGGCAAAAGAGTATGAATTAAAGTTGAATTTAAGTATGCCATGTTAGGTGAGTAGTATGTACACATTTTGGCACTGAATGAACACCTGATGGAAAATTTCATTATTTTAAATGGAATTAGATTTTAATTTAATATAAGTTTTTTATTTCATAGTCGTGTATTTGTAGGTGCTTGATATATTTCTACAATAGTAGCTGTACATACATACCTTTAGAAAGTCATTATCAGCCTGCACTTATTTATGTCCCTGGCAATGTCACTGTTACTGGAAAGCACCAGCAACTAGAGGAACACATTTCTTTGCTACACAATCATATTTTCCATTTAATTAAATTTACTTAGCTTTAGCCTAATATTTTTCAAGATCATCCTGATGTTTTCAAAGTATTTGATAGTAAATTTGCATGGTTAATGTAAGGAGTGCATGAAATTTGGATAGATCTGTAAAAATTTTAAAGGTCAAAGCATAGTTAATCCTTAAAGTGAATCCTGTTATGTATTTTGGGAAGTGGCTTGAAAAGTAGATTTCCATTGCACATGTGATATTTAATTTCTGAAGGCCCCAACTATTAAATTTCTGAAGGCCCCAAGTATTGCAATATCTGGTTTATGCCACTAGGTGGTAGCATTATTTTATTTTCATTTATGTAAACTCTAGACCAGTGGTTTTCAAACTTTTTAATCACAGGGATCTCCTTACACTCTTAAAGCTTACTGAGGTTTCCAAAGAGTATTTGTTTGTGTGGGTTATATGGATATTCATTATATTAGAAATTAAAACTAAGAAATTTTTTAAAAGTTCATTTTAAAATAACAATTATAAACCTATTACATGTAAGTATTGAATACTTTTATGAAAATTACCCATATTTCCCAAAACACAATTTAGTGTGAAGAATGGCATTGCTTTACATTTTTGCTTATCTTATTGTTTGGCTTAATAGAAGATAGCTGTATTTTCATGCCTGTTTCTACATTCAATCTGTTGTGATAGGGTCACAGAAAGGGTCTCATGACCCTAGGATTTGTGGACCACACTTTGAAAACTGCTGCTCTAGACTTTTGCTTTTATTCACAAAAGACACTTGATGATTGGATGGGAATTCTGATAAATCTTTGTGTTGTTTTTTCCTGTTAATTTGCATTTCATTCATTTCATAGTACTAGTTGTGTTTTTTTGGTTTTATATCACATGCATTTTAGCAGCTTTTTTGCTGGGATAAAGAAATAAGCACTGGCTTACTTATTAATTCTTGATGTTATTAATCAGCTTCTTAGTTAATCTAGAGGTGGCAGCCTTTCCACATTTCTGCCTCTTTGCTTCTTCCCTGCAGGGGGAGTAGAGTGGGTCTTGTTATTTTTACAGTAAAGTGTCCCCTGGGACAGTGCAACAAAACAGTAATGCTGCCTAGAATCTCAGAATTCCGGCATTTGTTATTTATTATGATTGGTTAAGACATCGAGGATGAGGAGGGGGAAAGACAGTGAAGTGGCAAAAGCAAATTCTTCCTAGCTTAGCCTGAGGATTAGTTCTTTTATACACCTCACCCCCCCACCCCCGCCTGCCTTATTACTTCAACTGTCTTTTTGTGAAATATTTTCTTTATATCACCCAATGCCTAACATATGCTTGGCAGATGTCAAACATCTAATAAATATATGATGAATGAATGGTTGGATTATTGAGCTGTAGATTGCCAACCTTTCTCATGTAACTCATATAGTGAGCATTTGTCCATTTTCATAATTCCCATGGATGTGAGTAAACCTCATCTGAAGGGGAAAGTGATGAGCCAGCAATAAAAGGTCTACCCTGTGTTTTTTCTTAACTGATAGAGGACCATTCTTAAGGTACATTCAATTTTTTCTAGAAATATTTGCAAAGTTTTTTTTTTTTTAAAGCAAAAATTGCCTGAGATACATTGAATTTTGCTTTGGAAGAACACAACGTGTTCTTGCAACACTTGGCGGCAGTTCGTGCTTAGCCTTCCTGTTGGTGTGTGCTGTGACCATGGTTTCTCTGTGCACTCTTGCATGTTGGCAGAAGACTTGTCAGCTGGGGCTGATGCACGCTTTCTTTCTCCCCACTCACTTATCCTGTGTTGGTAATTGGAAGACAAATTATGTAGACATTCAGAACATACTTCTTTAGTACTCAACATTAAAATCCTAGCATAGTTTCATTTTGGAAAGAGTGGGGAATTCACTTGAGAATATTATAGGCTAAGGACACCACTTTACTATGTCTAGTGGTTGCGAGATCAGAAGGTGAGATGTTTCTGGTTAGTAAGTAAGCTCTCAGTATATCCTCCTTGAACATTGAAATGGGACTCGTTGGATGCAGACTTCCTGTAAGGAAGTGGCTTCATTTGTGGTAGAGTGTAGAGTGGGTTTGAAATAAGTTTTCTGTATGTGGATATAGAAATGTGTTTTATTGCCTCTTTAAAATTTTATTTTATTTTGGGGGGACTTAACATTTTCATAAAGCAAGATGGAGGTGGAAAGCAGTGAGTTTTTGTATGTCTGTCAGAGGTATAATAACATGCTGCATTTTGTTGAGAGTTAGAAGCCATCAGTAATTGATTGGTTCAGAAATTCTGGTTTAGTAAGGTATATTATTGCTCAGCTGAGCTTGATCAATGTCAGCATTCTTGGTTTTAAAAAATAATGCAAGGTAAGGATTGTTCCTTAAATCCTATTTAAGTTGATTTATCATCTGAAGGCAAAGTTGGATGACTCAGTTGTTACATTTGAATGAGGACATCTCAAAGGTGTCTTTTTAGGTATAAAATTATATGGTTCTCTGACAAGGTGGCAGAAGGTAGGAAGAAAGGATTAAATTTAGATGAAAAGAACTTTGGAACCAGATCTGTCCTACCTTAATCATAATATGATGGATAATCAAGTGACTTAGGAAAGCTATTTTGGAGGATTAAACACTAAAATTAGAATATAATATAGGAGAATATACTAAAATTTACTGAGTATGGTTAGAAAAGTTAACTATTGGAAAATTATATCCAAATAGGAACTTTGTGGCATAGATTTTTTTTGTTATTTGAGAAAGTGAGAGCACTACATCTATTTTTATACTATATCGGATTCTGGAATTTAAAGAAAACAATGAAAATTCACTTGGTATTGACTGTGTACAGTTTTGTTTTATTTTGCTTAATTGACAAAAGTTTTTCATTTAAAACTGTCTTGCTGGAAGAATATCAAAACTATTTTCAGGTTCTCTAGAGCCTGATTTAAGATATTTCTGTGAAGTGCTTAGAAGTGCTAATGTAAGTGCAATCTTACATGCCAAATATTAGCAGTAAGGAAAAGATTGTGATGACATCTAATAAGCATTTTAAAATATCGTCATTCCATTTTTCCATGTTTTTCTTTCCCAGATTTAAACCTTCAGCTCAAACTAAGCAGTAAGCACTCTGCTACAGAATTTCTTTCCCGTAATTGATCAGTTTACTCCATCAGGAAACTAATTTCTTATTCCTACCAAGAGGAGCTTCTTAATGCTCGACACCAGAATTTATAGGAAAAGAATATCTAACTAAAACAAAGAGCATTTCCCTTTAAATACTTTATTTACCAACATATTTATGTCTAAGGATTATCATCTTGGTGTTTGCAGGCAAATATCAATAAAGTTGGAGTAGGAATCTTTAAAAATAATTTCAGCTAATTAATATGCCTTTGAAATTTAGACCTTATTTGAACTATAGTTTTATACTTTGTGCATATAAAATGAATAAATTGGGTAGATTTTTTTAATATCAAAAACATGGTTGCCAGAGAAGTGTTTTTGTTTTGTTTTGTTTTGTTTTTTAACGTAGTGAGCAAAATAAGTTGTGTTTCTTGGTTGTTACCAGAATTCAGCCTTTCTCTTGCCTTTTTCTGTACCTACTACAGTTCATCATTAAGAAAATGCTTTAGAATACGTGTTTGCTTCAGGTATGCAATTCCTTTGCCCAAACCACTGTCTGTTAAGTCAAATTGTGGTTAATAAAGGGGCTTTTAAATGAGATATCATAGGTTGAAGTTCCACATTTCTTATACCACTGGGAGTGAAAATACTACACATGTCAATGAACTGTCACCTCTGGATATATGTTTCTTAAAAGGATTAAAACCCATCTTGAAAATTGATGTTTTATTTATAGTTCGTCTCTTTGGTAAAGGGAAGTCTGGTGTCTTCTAGTCTGTGAGGACTAAAGGAAATAGTCTAGGATGATAATAGCCGTAGGATTTTCACAGGCTACTGTTCTGTCAGTAGAGAGAGAAAGAAGGGGAGAGAGAGGGAAAGTGTATGTTTGCACACATATGCAGTGCACACAAACATATATACACACACATGCATATACATACAAATATACATAAACACACACACATATATATTTTGGTGTAAAGTTACCCAGCTCTTGCACCCATCATATATGACTTTGTTTGATACTAGATGAGCTGTCCTTAAAGATCTTACTACTCTAGGCTAGATGATTGTTTATTAAGGGCCTGAATTCTTACTTATTTCACCCAAGAACTCCCTGCTGGTAGTGCCTTTTTATACACGTTGAATCAGGTGAAGATTTCTTTCTAGTTAACTACACTAATTCGAAACTTACACAGTAGTAGGTTTCATATCAAAATACATTGTTTAAATATGTGATTCAGACAGTAAATATTAAAAAAAAACCCTGCTGTTATCATATGGTTAAGAGGTTTTTAAAAATAAGATTAGTCAAAGAATAATTTTTTCATTCTTAAAAATGTCCTAGTGAGTATATAATAGTATTATCTAATTATTGATAATAATTAGATAATTATTAGATAATCGATAATAATTAGATAATTA
Source organism: Aethalodelphis obliquidens (assembly GCF_003676395.1). Taxonomy (NCBI): domain Eukaryota; kingdom Metazoa; phylum Chordata; class Mammalia; order Artiodactyla; family Delphinidae; genus Aethalodelphis; species Aethalodelphis obliquidens. Next base: position 8,497,380 of record NW_020838006.1, read on the forward strand.
AATAAGAACTGCATCACAAACAAAAAAGCAATTGGAATTATATACTACAGAAGTAGGTACAAGTCTTCATTTCTTTGAATTTGCTATCTATAAGGACACTTGTGGGGAGAGTGGGCAATCTTTAGTAATTTAATATTTTTTCTAATATTTTTTATAACTTCTGAGCTTAAGTTCATATAAGCAATCTTAAGATCTGAATCCAGAACTCAATGACAAATTGCTTTCAGTGACTGGACATTTCTGTGGCTTTTAACTACTCAAATATCTCTTGGCTTAAAACAGTGATGAGTTTTTTAACCTCTTCTGCTACTGCTGCTCTTAGTTCCCATAAATTGAATGTAAAACACTTTAGCTCAATGATAGTATTTCTTGAGATACTTGTTTTCTGCTGTTTTCATTATAGCTTTTGAGGAACTTGAAAAAGCCTTGAGTACAGCCCAAAAAACAGAAGAAGCACGGAGAAAAATGAAAGCAGAAATGGAGGAGCAAATAAAAGCCATTGAAAAAACAAGTGAGGAGGAGCGTAACAGACTTCAACAAGAATTAGGCCACGTGAAACAGGAGGTTGTTCATGTAATGAAAGTAAGAATAATTCTGGATTGAAATGGGCTACGGCAGTGTTGAAACTTAAGTCTTAGGCTCTTCCTACATCTTTGATAGTAAAGAAGAGTTAATTTGTATTTTGTTTGAGACCTTGATCATTTCGTGATGTTTAGATTATAGGAAAAAAGCACTTTGATAGAGAAATGAATGTGTACCTTTTTGGCTATACTTCCCAGAGATAGTCTCTGCATATAATTTCTCTCTTATGTTTTCTAATCCTCTCTTTAATTAATTAACTAAGTTATTTATTTGGCTACATTGGGTCTCACTTGCAGCACATGGGATCTTCATTGTGGCGTGTGGGATCTTCTGTCGTGGTGCGCAGACTTTTCTCTAGTTGTGGTGCGCGAGCGCGCAGGCTCAGTAGTCGCGGCGCGTGAGCTTAGTTGCCCCGCGGCATATGGGATCTTAGTTCCCTGTCCAGGGATCAAACCCACATCCCCTGCATTGGAAGGTGGATTCTTAACCACTGGACCACCGCGGGAGTCTCTTTATTTATTTATTTTTTAAACACAAAAGATGGCATGTTATTTTTACTGATCTGTATTTTGCTTTTCCACTTAATAATCTGTCATGGAGGTTGTTCTTTATTATTGAGTTGATAATGATGCCCCATTTGTTTTAAAGACTGCTCAGGACTTCATTGTATGAATAGCTCATAATTTAATCAGTCTTCTGCTGATGGATATTTAGGCTTTCAGTTTTTACTGTTGGAAATTGTGAATATCCTTATCGTATTTGCTCACATCTGTGTTTCTTTAGAATAGATTCCTAGAAGTGGAATCTAGGAAAAAATTACGTGTATTTATAATTATTGGATAGTTGCTACAAGCTCAGTGGAGGACAGTTTATACTCATGAGCAACGTATTAGAATATGTTCCTGCCATCACAAAGATGGTATTACCTGAATGTTTTTATCTTTCCAAGCTAAGTTAAAATAATGACATCATTGCAGTTTTTTTTAAAAATAAATTTATTTATTTATTTATTTTTGGCTGCATTGGGTCTTCATTGCTGCACGTGGGCTTTTCTCAAGTTGTGTTGAGCAGGGGCTACTCTTCATTGCCGTGCGCGTGGGCTTCTCACTGCAGTGGCTTCTCTTGTTGTGGAGCATGGGCTCTAGGCACTTGGGCTTCAGCAGTTGTAGCAGATGGGCTCAGTAGTTGTGGCTCACGGGCTCTAGAGAGCAGGCTCAATAGTTGTGGCGCATGGGCTTAGTTGCTCTGCGGCATGTGGAATCTTCCTGGACCAGGGCTCGAACCCATGTCCCCTGCATTGGAAGGTGGATTCTTAACCACTGTGCCACCAGGGAAGTTGTGTAGTTTTAATATGCATGTCTCTTACCAGTATGACAAACATGTTTTTGTATGTTTACAGGAATTTATAGTTTTCCTTTTTGAGTCGCCCGATCAGATCCTTGATTCATTTTCCTCTTGGGCTGTTGGTCTTTTTCTGATTTGTAGAAGCTTTTTACCTATAGTAAGAATTAGCCATTGGATATAAGGTGCGTTTATCCAAATAATTTTCTCAGTTTGTTATTTGTTGTCTTTGTTTATGATTTGCTTTTGTTTTGGGTTTTTTTTTGGCTATGCAGAAAGTTTTCTTTTCCTTAGATGCTATCTGGATTTTGTTCTGCTTTAAAAACACATTCTCAGTTGAGATGAAAAATTTTTTTTATTTTTCTCATCTAACACTTTTTTTTTTCTTTTGTATCCTTTGACCAACATCTTCCCATTTCTCCATCCCCAGACCTGATAACTTTGCCTTCCATCACACCAAGGTTTTTTTTTTTAAATTAATTTATTTTATTTTATTTGTGTTTGGCTGTGTTGGGTCTTCATTGCTGTGCACGGGCTTTTCTCCAATTGAGGTGAGCGGGGGCTACTCTTTGTTGTGATGCACAGGCCTCTCACTATGGTGGCTTCTCTTGTTGCAGAGCATGGGCTCTAGGTGTGCAGGCTTCTGTACTTGTGGCTCACGGGCTCTAGAGCCCAGGGTCAGTAGTTGTGGTACACGGGCTTAGTTGCTCCGCGGCATGTGGGATCTTCCCAGACCAGGGCTCGAACCCGTGTCCCCTGCATTGGCAGGCGGATTCTTAACCACTGCGCCACCAGGAGAGCCCTCTCATCTAACACTTTTATGTTTTCATTTTTTATGGTTAAATCTTTGATCGAACTGAAATTTATTTAGTGTGAGGAGTGAGGTAGGGCTCCAACTTAAATTTTTTCCAAATGACTACCTAGTAGCCTTCAAATCATTTCTTTAATAGCCCATGTTTTCCCTTCTGACATGCCATACTACCTTTATATTACATACTAAATTATTGTAGTGCTACGTATGGGCCTTCTGGATTCTCTGTGCTGTTCCACTGCTTTGTCTGACTATGTGCTGGTATTACACTAATACCAGTTTTATAATATGTTTTAGTTTTATAATGTTCTACTATTTGGTAGCCTCTCCTTGTTATTCTTATTTTTCAGAAGAGATCAGCTATTCTTGCATGTTTATTTTGTCCAGTGGGCCTTCCCTCATTTTGTTTTATTTGATTATATTAAATTTTTGAATTTATTTAGGGTGATTTGACATTTTTATAAGATTGAGTCCTCCTATTCAAGAAAGAACAAGGTCAATACTTTTTTTTTAAATAAATAAATTAATTTATTTATGGCTGTGTTGGGTCTTTGTTTCTGTGCAAGGGCTTTCTCTAGTTGTGGCAAGCGGGGGCCACTCTTCGTCGCGGTATGCAGGCCTCTCACTATCGCGGCCTCTCTTGTTGTGGAGCACAGGCTCCAGACGCGCAGGCTCAGTAGTTGTGGCTCACGGGCCTAGTTGCTCTGCGGCATGTGGGATCTTCCCACACCAGGGCTCAAACCCGTGTCCCCTGCATTAGCAGGCAGATTCTCAACCACTGCGCCACCAGGGAAGCCCAATACTTATTAATAAGTAGTAGTACATGCCTGGAAAGCTAGGCATAAATAGATGGGTGTAGCCAGAACACCTTGACCATGGTGGAGTGCCCTCTCTGAGAGCATCCTTTTTCCTCCTACTGTGCTTCCCTATCCTGATTGGTGGGGAACATCTTTGTATGATGTGGAATTGGAGCTTCAACCCCATAGGAACTGACCCTTGCAGCTGCAGCTCTCTTTGTCTTAAATGAGGAGCAACACTTTATTGGTTTTTCTTTTAACTCTCAAGAGTTTGGTGACTTTTGATTTATGTGGGAAATATGTTCCAATTTTTCCTCTTAAGAAGCTATTAACTTGATTATAATGAAGTATTATTTAGTTGTAGAGTTAACATATTTTATTCTGGGTGTCTCACTTTAACTATTTGGTTGCGTTTCAGAAATCCTCAGAAGAAATTGCAAAATTACAGAAGCTTCATGAAGAGGAGCTGGCCAGCAAAGAGCAGGAACTGACTAAGAAGTTTCAGACCCAAGAAAGGGAATTTCAGGAGCAAATGAAAGTAGCTCTTGTAAGTACCTATTTTGTTTTGGCCACATTATAAAGTTGTCAGCCCCTCACCCCTGCCTCCCAGCTTGAGGTCACGCTACTGGCAGCCTTAACATTTGAGTATGCAGAGAGGGTTGGCCGTAGGCAGGAATGAGGCTGTCAGAGCTTGTTAATTTAGTATTATCTGAAAATTAAATTTTCTCATCTAACAAGCTTTCATTAATCAGTTTGTTTATCATTCCTCTCACCCTGGCTGTAGGCTGTGATTAGGGAGAAGTAAAGGGGAACATAGGGTAACTGAAGCAGCGACTGCGTAACTTAGGAAGAATGTCTAAAAACTCACCAGACTGAATGTATCAGAGCTTAAGGTTCAGAGAGTTTGCCTGAATGCATTTTAAAGAAGACAAAATGAAAATGACCAAGTAGTTTTCATTTTAAGTAGAATAATTTCAGTAATTTTCAATCCATATGATGTTTAAAAAGATAAAGTAAAATGAGAAAACTGACTGAACTAACTAAAACAATAACCAGAAAAGCAAAGATAGAAAGATTTGTTGGAGTAGTATAATTTGGAAGTTTAAAGCAAAAAATTTTTTCTCTTGAACTGTGAAGTATTAATGCTGAAAATGTAGTTTACTGTTTTTATATGAAGCTATTATCCATGAGATAATATGTATAATTAAAAAATACTTTTAGTATGAAAGGATGAGAAATAGTTTTTATAATTTTAATCTCCTTTTTTTTTTTTTTTTGGCTGCATCATGTCTTAGTTGTGGCACACAGGATCTTTGTTGAGACATGCGGCCTTCTCTCTAGTTGTGCCGTGCGGGTTTTCTCTCTCTGGTTTTGGCGCGTGGGCTCCAACGCTTGTGGGCTGTGTAGTTGGCGGCACACGAGCTCTCTCGTTGTAGCACGCGGGCTCAGTAGTTGTGGCATGCGGGCTTAGTTGCCCCCAGCATGTGGGATCTTAATTCCCCTACCAGGGATCGAACCTGAGTCCCCTGCATTGGAAGGCAGATTCTTTACTACTGGACCACCAGGGAAGTCCCTTTAATCTCCTTTCTTTTACACATTTTTTTTTTCACTCTCAGCTGGAACTGGGGCTCTGAGGATTTCCAGCAGCTGTGATCCTTGAACTGAGTCAGGGAGTTCTCTAATCTCTGTGGGGCCAACAGGCACATGGTTTGACAGTGCTGTTGGCTGAGGTTAGTGGTTTAGTCCGTGGTTGTGAAATGTACACCTGTACGGGTACATATTTGTATTCTTTGTTGGTCCAAAAAGGATTTAAAATTGTTTACAAGAGTACTTAAAAACTATAACACGATAGCATACATTTAAAATAGGGACAAGGAAATAAAGGAACAAAGCGAGACATTAAGGACCTAAATGAAGCTGGGAATGATGCTAAAAATTCAAGTCATAAAGACCTGTTGTGGATTTTCATGCTGGAGTAATTGGGGGCACTGAGCCTTGAACATTGGCCTTGTTAATACTGTGTTCGGGAACTGATATATTCAGACATATTCCCACTGGCGAGCACAGGACACAGACACACGTAAAACACGTATGTGCACATGCTCTCACCCCTTTCCACTCCCCTTCCTACCTAGTTTCTCAGAGGAGTTAGCTTGGAGTTGAGAATCAAAATTCTTCAGACTATTAAAATTTCTTCTTTTATATTTATGGACATAGATAGAGATGCATTTAACATATAGTTTACATTAAACAATATAACATTTTTAAGTGATGTTTTTAAATTGATGTTATAGAAACTAATATTTTCTTATCAATCTACTTATAATATGGTACAAAATCTTTACTTAAGGCAGTATGCTTCACCAGAGTGAAATGGACTGAAAATATTACTGTTGGCCACATGAACCCTAAGCAATAGGTATAGAGAAGTATACTTAATTGGAGTCCAAAGTCACTAAATGTCAAAAGTGCTCTCTGGAGCTTCTCTTTTCAGAACAGTAAACAGTATTAATATGAATGCTGATGTATACTAAGGACAGTCAAAGAAGAAGCTTGTCAGGGCCAGACCATCTGAAGAGATATATAGGCTTTTATAAGTATTTCCTTGATCTAATCCATATATTCACATGTAATCTTCTAATTTTGATTTGCTTTTCTGTGTGGGGTTCCCTATTATAGTGAGGTATTTCTCATAAATCATATAAATTTCTCAGCCTAGAGTTGAAATACCAAACTGGCATGCAGAGAACAGGTAGTAACAATTGTGTGACCCTGCACATTCAGTGATATTTTGCAAAACATTTTAAGTAGTGAAAAAATAGCAGACGTAGTAGGGGTTACTGGAACAAAATTTTTCATATCAATAGTGATTGTGGCAAAGATTGGCCAGATCACACGGAAAAAGCCACAGTGCCTTATTTCTGCAGACCAGGGTGTGGGAAGAGAGGTAATGATACTGCCTACCTCGCAGGGCTGGTGTGAGGATCAAATGAAATGAATGATTCCTGTGGCAGTGCTTTGGGAATGCTGAAGATCTACGTGGGTCTAAGGTGGTGTTACTGTTTTTGGCACAGGAAAAAAGTCAGTCTGAATATTTGAAGATCACTCAAGAAAAAGAAGAGCAAGAATCTTTGGCCTTGGAAGAGTTAGAGCTGCAGAAGAAGGCAATCCTCACAGAGAGCGAAAACAAACTTTGGGACCTTCAGCAAGAAGCAGAGACTTACAGAACTGTAAGTTGAAATACTCTTCAGGTTCCACAGCTGTGGAACTGCTTGTATAGGAAAACTGTTGTTATCTCTGCAGTCAATATAAGGTTGTAGAGAAGCTTTTGTTTTAGATTTACATATACATGCACTCCATTCATTATTAGGTAGTAAGAGCTGTTCATGGGAGTGGTTTTGATGTCTGCTACATGGTGCTCCTGACCTGCCTTTAGCTGGCTGTATTTCTGTCAGCCACTTGCTCTGATTCTTTGCCCTCAGGCTGTGCAGCATCTTAGCTCCACTGCTTACTCACCTTTCATCTTTAGGAAGTGGCCTCATTTTGTACGCAGCACTTGCCCTGACACCTTCCTGCCTGTTCAGCTTCATCTCGTGCCACGCCCTGGACATAATTCATTCTCTGTTTATATCACAGTTTAGTTACCCCATTGCTCTCCTTTGACATTTAACTTTTCCCCAATTTTCCCATATTATAAATAGTCCTATGGTGAGCATGTTAGTATATATATCTCCGTGTGCACATTTTAAAATCCCTCTGTCCTTCCCCTGAACAGTATATGAAATGTTCGACCTATTTTGAATAAACTGACTGATGTTATTTAGACTTTTTCGCCTTTTTGCTCTGATTTAGACAGTGACACAGTCACACTTCTTACCCCAATTTCTATAAGGGATTTGTTTTTTTGTTTTTTTTTTTGTGGTACATGGACCTTTCACCGCTGCGGCCTCTCCCGCTGTGGAGCACAGGCTCCAGATGCGCAGGCTCAGCGGCCATGGCTCACAGGCCCAGCCGCTCCGCGGCACGTGGGATCTTCCCGGACCGGGGCACGAACCCGTGTCCCCTGCATCGGAAGGTGGACTCTCAACCACTGCGCCACCAGGGAAGCCCTCTTACCCCTATTTCTAAACTGTATTTTATTTTCCCACTTCCAACATTTCTGTAAGGTGGCATGGTAGAGAGGAATGGGTACTCAGGAGGCCTAGATCTTTCACTTACTAGCTTTGTGAATTAATTATACCTTAATTTCCTTACCTGTCACCTGAAGAGATTGATATTTGGTAATTTCTTAAGACCTTTCCAGCTTTGACATTCCTTGGCTCTGCCTTACATTCCTTACAATGCCTTGACATTCCTTAGCTCTTTTCCTTTCAGTCAAGGTTGATATTTTCATGAGATAATCATTTTACTATTACTTTTTGTAAATTACTTTGGTAAAATTTGTGTAAGTTCCTTCTTTTTGAAAAATATCTTCTAAGTAATAATTTTTGGGGTAAGAGCCAGATACGTTATTTTTCTTCCAGAATTAAGTTATGAAAGTAATAGAATACTATTATAGGCCTTTTAACAAAACAGAAAAAAATACTCATCTTTCTACCAGCAGTTACTATTATCTACGTTATGATTTATTTCTTTTTCACTATCCATTCAGAATTTTCTTGAAAAAACAGGTAGTTGAAATAGTTACCCAAATAGGTAGAAAGAATCTGGAATTTTGAGTTGTGTAAAAAATAGAATCTTTTCTTTGTTATATGATTCGTTTAGGAATTGAGCACAGATTCTTTGTCCTTTCTAGAGTTTGGTAAGATATGTAAAGTTGTTTATCTAAATTTTAATCTTTAAGTAGGTGTAGACATCATGTCATATATATCATTGCTAACAAATGTACTTTAATAAAAAGACATCTGTTTTCATTAACAGAGAATTCTTGAATTAGAAAGTTCTTTGGAAAAACGCTTGCAAGAGAATAAAAATCAGTCAGAAGATTTAACTGTTCATTTGGAAGCTGAAAAAAATAAACACAATAAAGAAATTACAGTCATGGTTGAAAAACACAAGACAGAATTGGAAAGTCTGCAGCATCAGCAGGATAACCTTTGGACTGAAAAACTCCAAGTCTTAAAGCAACAGCATCAGACTGAAATGGAAAAACTTAGAGAAAAGTATGAACAAGAAAAAGTAACACTGTTGAATGACAGAGAGGTTCTCTTTCAGGCCCACATAGAAGAGATGAATGAAAAGACTTTAGAAAAGCTTGATGTGAAGCAAACAGAACTGGAATCACTATCGTCTGAACTGTCAGAAGTATTAAAAGCCCGTGACAAGCTAGAAGAAGAACTTTCTGTACTAAAGGATCAAGCAGATAGAGTGAAGCGGGAATTAGAGGCCAAGCTGGATGAACAGAAAAGTCATCACCAGCAACAGGTTGACAGCATCATTAAAGAACAAGAGATGTCTATCCAGAGAACTGAGAAGGCATTAAAAGATGAAATTAACCAACTTGGGCTTCTTCTGAAAGAAAAGGACAAGCATTTAAAAGAGCATCAGGCTCATGTGGAGAATTTAGAGGCAGATGTTAAAAGGTCTGAAGGGGAACTCCAGCAGGCGTCTGCTAAGCTGGAGCTCTTTCAGTCACTGCAGAGCACCTTGCATGAGCAGGTAGAAACATATGAGGAGCAGTTGGCCCAGTTGCAGCAGAAGTTGTTGGATTCGGAAACAGAAAGAATTCTTCTTACCAAACAGGTAGCTGAAGTTGTCACTCAAAAGAAAGATGTTTGTGCTGAGTTAGATGCTCACAAAATCAAGGTACAGGACATAATGCAGCAACTTGAAAAACAGAATAGTGAAATGGAAGAAAAAGTAAAATCTTTAACCCAACACTATGAGTCCCAACTTAAAGATAATATAGAGCAGGAACAGACAAAGCAACTCTTAATGGAAAAGGAAAATGTAATTTTACAAATGAAAGAAGGACAGAGCAAAGAAATTGAAATACTCAAACAGAAATTATCAGCCAAGGAGGACAGTATTCATGTTTTGCAAGAGGAGTATGAAACCAAATTTAAAAGTCAAGAGAAAAAGATAGAAAAAATTAAGCAGAAAGCAAAGGAGATGCAAGAAACGTTAAAGAAGAAACTGTTGGATCAGGAAGCCAAACTTAAGAAAGAGCTCGAAAATACTGCTCTGGAGCTCAGTCAGAAAGAAAAACAGTTCAATGCCAAAATTTTGGAAATGGCACAGGCTAACTCAGCTGGAATCAATGATGCAGTGTCAAGATTGGAGACAAACCAAAAGGAGCAAATAGAAAGTCTTACTGAGGTGCACAGGAGAGAACTCAATGATGTCATAGCAGTCTGGGAGCAGAAACTTAACCAGCGAGCTGAAGAACTTCAGGAAAAACATGAAATCCAGTTACAGGAAAAAGAACAAGAGGTAGCAGAACTGAAGCAAAAGATTCTCATATTTGGGTGTGAAAAAGAAGAGATGAACAAGGAAATGGCATGGCTGAAGGAAGAGGGTGCTAAGCAGGATACAGTGTTGAAGGAATTACAGGAACAGTTAAACCAGAAGGCTGCTCACATGGTTTCTGCCTCACAGAATGAAGCTAAACTGAAAGCTGAACTTGAAAAGCTGGAGGTTGACCTGAATCACTCTCAGAAGGAAAATACTTTTCTTCAAGAGCATGTAGTTGAACTGAAGATGCTGGCAGAAAAAGATAAGCTTAAGGTCTCTGAGTTGACTGAGAAGCTGAAAACCACAGATGAAGAATTCCAGAGTTTGAAATCTTCATATGACAGAAATAAGAAAAGCCTAGAAGACAAAAGCTTAGAATTCAAAAAACTGTCCGAGGAGCTAGCAGTTCAGCTGGACATTTACTCCAAGAAAGCGGAAGCCTTATTACAAGCTAAAACAAGTGAGCTCATCAACATTAGTAGCAGTAAAATTAATGCCGTTCTCTCTAGGGTCTCCCATTGTCAACACCACACAACTAAAGTTAAGGAGGCACTACTAAGTAAAACTTGCAAAGTTTCTGAATTAGAAGCACAACTGAGACAGCTAACAGCAGAGCAGTACACACTAAATAGTTCTTTACAACATGCTGCACATCAGTTGGAAGAAAAAGAAAGTCAGATTAAGAGCATGAAGGCTGATATTGAAGGTCTTGTGACAGAAAAAGAAGCCTTACAGAAGGAAGGAGGAAATCAGCAACAGGCTGCCTCAGAAAAGGAGTCTTGCATCACTCAGTTGAAGAAGGAGTTATCAGAAAACATCAACGCTGTCACTTCGATGAAAGAAGAACTTAAAGAAAAAAAAGCTGAGATCAGTAGTCTTAGTAAACAGCTAACTGATATGAGTGCTCAACTTCAGAACAGCATCAGCCTAACTGAAAACGAAGCAGCCATTTCATCACTAAGTAAGCAACATGATGAAGCGCAACAGGAATTGCTGGATCAGGTGCGAGATTTATCTTTGAAAGTTGAAACTCTGAGTAGGGAGAAAACTTCTGCTCTTGAACAGGCCAACAAATTCTCAGAGTGGAAGAAGAAAGCACAGTCAAGATTTACACAGTATCAAAATACTAGTAAAGAATTGCAGATGCAGCTTGAGTTAAAAACAAAGGAAACCAGTGAAAAGGATGAGCAGATAACTTTATTGAAGGAGGACCTTGATCAGCAAAAGAAGAGATTTGAATATTTTAAGGGAGAAGTGGAAGATAAGAAGAGCAAGATGGAGAAAAAGGAACGTAATTTACAGACTGAGTTAAAAACTCAAACAGCAAGAATTGTGGAATTAGAGGAGCATGTTACTCAGAAAACAGTTGAAATTGAGTCCTTAAATGAAGTTCTTAAAAATTACAATCAACAAAAGGATATCGAACGGAAAGAAATGATTCAGAAACTTCAACACATTCAAGAGTTAGGAGAAGAAAAGGACAACAGGGTTAAAGAGGCTGAAGAAAAAGTCTTAAGCCTTGAAAAGCAAGCATCTTCCATGAAATCTGAACTTGAATCTATGAAGAAAGAATTGGAACATGTGAATTCAATTGTGAAAAGCAAAGAAGAGGAGTTAAAGGCATTGGAAGATAGACTTGAGTTAGAAAGTGCTGCAAAATTAGGGGAACTGAAGAAAAAAGCTGAACAAAAAATTGCTGCCATCAAGAAGCAGTTGTTATCTCAAATGGAAGAGAAAGAACAGCAGTATAGAAGAGACAGAGAAAGCCATCTGAGTGAACTAAATACAAAATTGCAGGAAAGAGAGAAAGAAATTCATGTCTTGGAAGAAAAACTTAAGTCGGTGGGAAGTTCACCACAATCAGAAACATCAGTTGCACCCAGATCGGCAGAAAATGAGGCAGCATGTACTGAGCAAGAAGCAGCAGAATCCCAAGGCTGTGTGCAGAAGGCATGTGAAGAAAAAATCCGTGTTTTACAAAGAAATTTAATTGAAAAGGAAAAGCTGTTGCAGAGGCTAGAGCAGGAAAAAGAAGGCACAATTTCTTCTCATTCTGAAATGCAGTGCAAATACCAGGAGCTCTTAATAAAGATAGAACAGGCTGAAGCAAAGCAACATGAGGATCAAGTGATGATAAAGCATCTTCAAGAAGAACTTGAAGAAAAAACCAAATACTCCTTGTTAGTATCCCATCATGTAGAAGAAGAGGGAGGTAAAAATAACATAGGGGCAAAGCAGAACTTGGAGAATGTGGTTGATGGTGTCCAGAAAGCCCTCCAGGAGAAGGATTTGACCTGTCAGATCTTGGAGCAAAAGATAAAAGAGCTGGATTCCTGCTTATTGAGAGAGAGGGAAGGACATAGAGTTGAAATTGAAGCGTTGACCTCAAAACTTGAAAGATTACAGGCTCTACAACAACAGATGGATGGAAAAAGTAAACCCATGGAAGTTTTGGAAGAAAGTGCTGAAGAAAAGTCCAAATCTCATGTGGTCCAACCCAGCTTGCTTAGTAACACGGAGGCTGAGCACAATGACCTGGAGTTTAAATTGGCAGGGACGGAGCAGGAGAAGCAGAAGCTGAGCCAGGAGGTGGTTAAACTGCAGAAAGATCTTCGAATGTTGCGGAAGGAACATCAGCAAGAACTAGATATCATAAAGAAAGAGTATGAACAAGAAATGGAAGAGAAAATCAAGTAAGTTTTTTTCCGTATGAATATTTTTAAGGCAATCCTCTTTAATGAAATCTCTCTTTTTTGTGTCTAATGCAGTTAAGTTTCACAACCTAAATTTGTTAGTATCGAACATAAATATAATAAGTTAAATACCGAAGAGAACTAAAAACAATTTAAGGCAAGAGGCAGTGTTATTCCATGTCAGTTTAAGGGGAAAAAACCCTTTTCTTGCCTATGAGATCATGGTTATTAGGTACATATCCCGGTAATTATTTTTAAAATCATTTTTATATTTTTATTATATAGATGTGTATGGTGAAGAATTTTAAGTCGAAAGTAAAAATTCTCAAATCATCAGGACCATTCCCTAGAGTTAATCATAGTTTACTTACCCTTCCAGAAGTTTTCTGTGCCTGGAGACGCACACGCACACGCACATGCATGTGGATGCACACTCCCTTAAAAATGGTTGATATTGCTGAGGTCATACTATATACACTGTCGTGAAGACCAGGTAACTCTTTACAGCTTGTTTGTTGTATAACAGCAGTTAGCTCTTCATATTTTTGGTACTCAGACAGGAGCAGGAAGATCTTGAGTTGAAGCACAATTCCACACTAAAACAGCTGGTGAGGGAGTTTCATACACAGCTGGCACAAAAGGAACAGGAGCTGGAACTGACCATAAAAGAGACCATTGGTAAGTAAACTTTTAAATTCAATTAAAAAACAAATCAGAATCAGCAGAGACTATTTATAATTTAAGTTTATTCTTTTCACACTGTGCTAAGTGCTTAAAGTAATTATAAACTGGAGAAAAAAATGATTCTTGCCCAAGAAAGTTCTCTGATGGGAAACTGTGCTGCCTGAAAGTGGCTTGCCTGTCAGAGGGGAGGAGCAGGTGGAAGAACCTGAAAGCATTACCTGATTAATTACCTAATGAAGACACTTCTGCTCCGTGAGAAGGGTACATTTGGTCAATTTGATCAATTGATTTTAATCAAATTTAATTTGGAACAAGGGTTCTTACAGAAATTGGGGTACAGATACTAATTCTTACCTAATATGTTTTCTTGTATGTGTCCATTTTTTATTTATTAGATAAAGCCCAGGAAGTGGAGGCTGAACTTTTGGAAAGCCATCAAGAGGAGACAAATCAGTTATATAAAAAAATTGTAGAGAAAGAAGATGATCTAAAAAGAACAGCCAAAAGATATGAAGAAATCCTTGATGTACCTTATTTTCTCTCTTGAAAATTAATTGTAATAGATTTCATGGTAGTGCTAAAGAAGATAGGCTGTCAGATTTCCTGTTTTTTATAGTGTAGAAGGTTTTTTTTGGGGGGGGGAGTCAATATTATTCAAATTAGTATTTCTCTATTGTTTGCAGATTTATAAGGAGTCTAATTGATTTCTGCTAGGATTGTAATTTTCTGATCAGTTTCTGCTAACCAGGCATATAGGCCACTTGAAGCAACAGTGAGTTAGTAAGGGGAAGAATGGATTCTCTTCTATGTCTTTCTTCCAAATTCAGACCAAATTGTGAGAGCACCAGACTAAGAATTGAGAGCTTGTGCTTGGGACAGGTAGTGTATGTATGAGCTTTAGCTGGGAACTTTCCAGGAGGGCCAGTTAACTGTATTTAATCCCTACCCAATTTGCATAGGTTTTGTTGCTCTCAAGGGAGAAAAAAAAGAAAAAAAAAAAAAAAAAAAGGAATACATCAGCCAAATCTTTTATATGTAGTTTGGAGGCTAAATTCAGTGTACTTATTCTAGTGGTGGATTAGTATTGTCATTTTTGTGTATGAAGATAAGCCATGAATGCTAGTGAGTATTTGGACTGCAGAACATTTTTGAATGTAAAGCAGTGTAAATTATTCTTTGCTGGATTGCAGATTCTTTTTTTTTTTAAATCATATTTATTTATTTATTTTTGGCTGAGTTGGGTCTTCGTTGCTGCGTGCAGGCTTTCTCTAGTTGCGGCGAGCAGGGGCTACTCTTCATTGCAGTGTGCAGGCTTCTCATTGCAGTGGCTTCTCTTGTTGCAGAGCACGGGCTCTAGGCGCTCGGGCTTCAGTAGTTGTGGCATGTGGACTTCAGTAGTTGTGGCTTGTGGGCTCTAGAGCTCAGGCTCAGTAGTTGTGGCGCATGGGCTTAGCTGCTCCGCGGCATGTGGGATCCTCCTGGACCAGGGCTCGAACCCGTGTCCCCTGCACTGGCAGGCGGATTCTTAACCACTGCACCACCAGGGAAGCCCAGTAGATTCCTTAGTTACTGCAAGCCTTATTTCACTATGTGCTAAAAACCATTTGATGATTAGGAATGCATAAATTAGAGAATCATGCCTCAGCTGACTATGGCAGCAGTAGAACTCTGAGCCAGGAACAGATTCTAGTAGTAATTATTTTATTTTATTTTTTAAAGTTTTATTTATTTTTGGCTGCACTGGGTCTTCGTTGCTGTGTGCAGGCTTCCTCTAGTTACGGTGAGCAGGGGCCACTCTTCGTTGTGGTGCGTGGGCTACTCTTCATTGCGGTGCGTGGGCTATTCTTCGTTGCAGTGCATGGGCTTCTCATTGTGGTGGCTTCTCTTGTGGCAGAGCACAGGTTCTAGGTGCGGGGGCTTCAGTAGTTGTGGCGTGCAGGCTCTAGAGCACAGGCTCAGTAGTTGTGGCACACGGATTTAGTTGCTCCGTGGCATGTGGGATCTTCCTGGACCAGGGCTTGAACCCATGTCCCCTGCATTGGCAGGCGGATTCTTAACCACTGCAACACCAGGGGAGTCCCAGTTATTGTAAATGTATTTGAAAAAGCTGAAATTACCTGATACATGAATATAAATGTTACCTTCGTGTAATTTTTGAGCTTTAGACCTCACTGTGAAAGAAAATTTGATTTCACATTTTCCTATACTTACCTAGGGTATATTACGTGAAGCTTTAAAAATTACTGTTGTTTCTTGAATGCTTAGAGAATGTTGGGATTGGAAGATACATTACAGCTAGTTTAGGTTCATCTTCTATTTTTGTGTTTTTTTGTGTGTGGCAGAAGCAGGAGAGTGAGTTCAGCATAGTCAAATGATTTCCCTAAAACTACACATGGCGAGTGGTAGAGCACTGATTCTTCATTAGCTTCATATATTTTATAAAGGCTTCTCCCTAAGGAAAGAACTTGGATAGTTAAGTCAGGGAGCTTCATTCACAGGGGATAAACTGTGTCACGGCTGTAGTGTTCCCTTTTGTGAACTACTTCTGTCTCTGAATGTGTGTGTATGGGGGTGTGGAGGTAGCACACAGTACACTTTCCAAGGTCACAACAAGCCTCTGTAGGTGGAGGGGTGAGTGAACAGGGAGACAGGTAGCAGTTAATCTCTGGTATCGTTCCTCCTGGAAGATCTGCTGTTTATTAGAAAATAAATGGTCCTCCCAGCTTCAGGCTTGGAGTAAGTAGAGCAAGCGGGCAGGAAGTAGAGGGTGGGCCAGAGGACTCAGGTGGACTCTTCCCCAGGCCCCTTCCTGCGCCTTAGACCAGCACTGCCCATTAGAAATACAATGCAAGCCACAAACGGGATTTAAAATTTTCTGGTATTCACATTAAAAAAAAAAAAAGAAAGAATCAGCTGACTTTAATTTTGGTAATAATGTTAGCTGACCCGTTATATCCAAGACATTATCATTGCAAGATGTAGTCAATATAAAAATGATATATGTATTAATTCTCTGAGATTCAGTGTGCTTCCACGTTGGCAGCCTGTCTCAGTTTGGATTAGTCACATTTCAAGTGCTTATAGCCAGAGTACAGGGTGGCCAGTGATTAAATCGGCAGTCCCCATCCAAATACATACTCTGTCTTGAAGAGTTTTTTTTAAAACAGCATATATTGCTAAAAGCGGTATTACCAATTCTAGGTAAACACCATATTGCTTTGCTTCTGAGACATATTCTCTTACCATTCTCCAATTTAAAGTTTTCCAGAATTGGAGTTTTATATGGATTTGTATGTATTATGTAGTACTTTTTTTTCCCTCTGAAAAAGCTGTTATCAGATTGATGATTTGTCTTAATGATGACATTGTAGAATGCTATATTTTTCTCATCCATTAAAATAATTCCATGATTTGTTAATAGCACAGTGGAGCACAGAGACATTTTCATTTTCTTGCTTTCACTGTCTTAGCTCACATTCTTACCGTTGCTTGGAGGAAACTGAGAACTTTGTCATCCTAGATTCACGCCTCCCATCTTCCTCAGCCCCTCACACATCCACATCCACACATTTTTTAGGACATGAAATCTGCTTATCTTCCCTGATTTCCTAGGCAGGGAAGTCACCTTTCTCCCTTTAATTGTGGATCTCCAGCACATTCTCCAACATGTAACAGACTCTCAACTGTAGTGTTTCATTGACTCCCATTGCCTGTTCCTCTCCTCTTAACTCCACCGCTTCTGCCATGGTCTAGGCTGCCGTATTCCATTTGGTCTGGCCTACTGTATTAATTTCCTGCCTGGTCTCCTTGCTCTTGTTTTTTTTCCCCGGAAAGTATTCGTCTCTTCCTGTGAGAGTTATTGTCTATCTGGAAACAAAAGGGGATCATATCCCTTCCCCTGAACACCTGCAGTGGCTTCCCTTGTCCTGGTGACCCCATCCTCCGGGTCAGTCTGTGGTCTAGCTGAGCTCAGCTTTAGCTCCTTCTTCGCTGTATTTCACCTCTGCTAACGCTTTTCCTGGTGCTTCAAGAGTACATTCTCACACTTCATGAGTTAGTGCAGCTGTTGTCATCTCTTTTGGCAGTTTTCTTTAAAAGTTTTAAATTTATCTTGTATTCAGAAAAAAAACATTTGAATCAAATGTATTCCATGGTTTAAAGATCAAAATAATATTTAAAAAAGGTATACTTGGAGAATGGTCTATCATGAGAATTGCATCCAAACTTTTCTCTGTATTCTACACCCTGTTCCCCTTCTCCCTCCACAGGTAACCATTAGTTTCTTATGTAATAATGTTCCTGTGTTTCCTTATGCAAACAGAAACAAAAATGAAATATATTCTTGTTTTTTCCCTGTCCTACCCCAGAGTTAGCTTTTTGAATATGCTTTTCTGCATCATATTGTTTTCAGTTAGTTTTTTTGAAACCCCTTAAAATAGAATTAATTGCACCTGTCTTCCTTTGGTACTTTATTACTTCACTTACGACATGTTACTTTTGTCATACATACATATGTGTGTAAGAATGTATTAATGTGTCTGTCCTCTCCTCTAGACTATTAGCATCTTGTAGGCAGGGATCTTGCTGTTCATCTCTAGTCTTGAGGACCTAGCCAAATGCTTGGCACACACTAGACACTTGGTAAAATTTTTTTTTTTTTTTTTTTGCGGTACGCGGGCCTCTCACTGTTGTGGCCTCTCCCGTTGCGGAGCACAGGCTCCGAACACACAGGCTCAGCGGCCATGGCTCACGTGCCCAGCCGCTCCGCGGCATGTGGGATCCTCCCAGACCGGGGCACGAACCCGTGTTTCCTGCATCGGCAGGTGGACTCTCAACTACTGCACCACCAGGGAAGCCCGACACTTGGTAAATTTGAAGGAAGTGACACCTGGTAGGGCAAAGGGAGCATTCATTCGGGGAGATTGGCTGGTGACATCTGAAAGGAGTTGAGTCTCACAAGTAAGGGAGCTGACTGCCTTCGTCCCAACCTCAGAGCAGTCTCACTGGGAGGGAGTAGCTCTTACAGCTACATTAGATATAAAACTGGTTTCTTTTTGACATTTACTGTATTTTAGTGATTTGGTTTTGGCATAATAGTCTTTAAAACATAATTTCCATGTATGTGCATAAATATTCAGTTTAGTTTTTCTTACTGTTTTTACTTCAGAGCAAGCAGTATTGCTTTCTTTCCCCCTTCAAGAAGACAGAAAGCTTTTACAAAGGAAATTATAACTGTGTCTTAAATTAGAAACAACACGTCAAGGATTCTTTTCCAATTCTTAGAGGGCTTGCTTTCTATTGGTATCTCCCAGCTGCCAAAGGCAATGTCAGGCATAGCTGATTGTCATATCAGAATCTGGACCTAACTGAATAAGTAGCTGTAAGAGGTGATCCTTTCAAACAAGACTAGACCACACTGACACAGACATCCACACAGGATATGTGATGGTAGAATGAAAACAGTAAGTAAACCAGGATTGCAGGCAGTTACAGATTTACAGTAGTTTCTGATCAGTGGTGTTTTAGGGGTGGAGGCTGGGTTAGAGTGCCTTGGGCAGATGTTGAAGGAGGCTATTTACTTTGCTTATGTTGAGAGAAGGGGTTCGTTCTTTTTTAGTTGGTCTAAGTTTCATGACAAGTGGTATTTAAAGTTAGATTTTCGAGGTGTCTTGTGGTTTGTTGCTTTATTTTGTGCCTTGGGGCCTGTTTTTGTTTTTGAGAATGATGTTTCTTGGTTCTTAAATCAGATAGCTGCTTGTGGCTGTTTTCCTGTTTAGTCTCTTACTCAGCAAGCACTTGTCCTGTCTTCATTACTCAAATCTGATCAATATTCCAATGTCAAATATTCTTTTAGCACAGAGGTTGTGCTAAAAGGTTATTGCAAGATTTATAAGAGCAAGGAGAGGTCTGGACTGCTTTGTACAGCAAACGATGGCAATTATCAAGACAAATGAAAAAATTTAAGGGTGGGCAACAGCCTTTTACCAGGGCAGTCAGAACAGAAGAGAGAATGATTTGTATGCCAAATTTTATAAAAAGGATTTTTGAACCAGTAAATCATGTATTACTTTTGCAGCCTTGTCTGTTTTCTGCAAAGTTCAGGGCAAATGGATACATTACGTTAGTTACCAATACATTGGACAGTAATTTTTTTTCAAAAATAGATCTTAGTTGAACATTTTACTCCAAAGAACTGCTGGTATGGTTTGCAGGCAGATGTGAAGGGAACGTACAGGTTTGCTAACTAGGGCAAAGAACCATCTTGATTTGTGCAGCCCTTCCCAAGGGGCTGAGAAAAAACCTCCACAACTTCTTGTGATCAGTGAGTTGCCAGCTGGTTGAGCAGTGCTGTGCATAAAGCTAGTTTATATTGGATATTTTCTAGAAATCAAATCCTAGTGTAGAAAAGGCCAAAGTCTTAAAACAGAGATTCTGTTTTACAGTTCTGTCACAACGCTGTTATACACCTAAGTGTTGCTTAAACCTTGGAACCCTAGTTTAAGGGGAAAGAAACAGCTTGATGAGCTTTATGGGGTGGGGGCAGGAGGACTGAGGGTGGGAAAAGTCATCCTAGGAAGAGTGAGCAGCTTTTAAAAGGGCTTGGAGTTAAAAGTGGGGCGTGAAGGAAGGTGTTTAGAGCACAGTAATGAATTACAGTAAAAACAGTGGTTTGTGTTTCCAAAAATGTGTAGGTGTTGGTTTCTCCTACAAAGGTAGTTTTCTCTAGATCATGTTGCCTCTTTACTGCATTCTTTTTGATATGTTTGTTAATATTTTTTTTTATTCTAAAGGCTCGTGAAGAAGAAATGACTGCAAAAGTAATAGATCTACAGACTCAACTTGAGGAGCTGCAGAAGAAATACCAGCAAAGGCTAGAGCAGGAGGAGAACCCTGGCAATGATAAAGTGAGGGGAACTGGACTTGGCTCCATACATTCCTTGAAAACATTGTCGTTTTCACTGGCTCGCCTACTAACATACCTACCTACCTCATCTAATCCTAACAAAAGACTTTCAAGAGGGAGATTCCTGCCTCTCTTTTATAGACAGTGAAACTGAGGTTCAAAGAGGTTAAATAAAATGTTGAAGCTCACACAATAAATATTCTATTGAGAATATAAAACCAATCTTCCAGACTTCAGAGCCTAGGGTGTTTCTGTGATACCTGTGCTTCTCAGTCTTGCCTGTGGAAAGAACAGCAGAGGAGAGTTAACCTCATAGCCCTGGGGCAGAGCCAAAAATGGTCCATAGAAAGTATGATAATTTTAGATTTTTATATTTTGTGCTAAGAATTCATATAAATTTTACATTCTCTATAACAGCAGTTCCCAACCTTTTTGGCACCAGGGACTGGTTTTGTGGAAGACAATTTTTCCACGGACCAGGGGGTGGGGTGGGGGGAGGATGGTTCAGGCGGTAATATGAGCGATGGGGAGCGGCAGATGAAGCTTTGCTTGCTCACCTCCTGCTGTGAGGCCTGGTTCCTAAGAGGCTGTGGACCGCTCCACGGCCTGGGGGTTGGGGACCCCTGCTCTATAATATATCTTTATTTGTAGTTACATAAAAATGTTTTTAGTTGTATACCTTTGAGAAAAACAATGTCTCCTTTTCTCCTTTGTTAACAGACCAGTTGTAGATGCAATGCGATTATTTTGGAAAATTGCACTGAATTCAAAGAGATCTGGCACTCCATATCCAGGCTTTTTTTTTTTTTTTTTTTCTTTTTTTAATAATCCCAATCTTTAAGTAAAACTGATGCTATGAAAGGCCATGTTTACCTTGTGGCTTCCTGTCCTGCTGGGCACCCCAACAAGTGCACACCCACAGGGCTTGTGGGCCCCCATTCAAGAATCCGGGCAGTGTACCGTTGTACATCTAAAATGTTCTCACTCATTCCAGTATGGTCTTCATAGCTCTGTCATAAGGGTCTTGGGAAAGGTGGACACATTCATGGCTTCATCCTTTAGTTATAGAGGATTCATTACAGAAGTCAGTGACCAGAAAGCAATTTTATAGACAACCAATTACATGGATCACTTTTCCAAAATGGAGAGAAGAGGACTTTATAAAAGGCTTTGCTATGCTGTGCTGCTTGGTACATATATCTTGATTATTAGCAACGACCAAAGCTGAGTTGACTCTTTCTCTCTTTCTTTACTAGCTACTAAGTTAGTTCTATTATTTTAGGTGGGTTTTTTTTGCCATTTGGTCACAATATGAATATACTTGGTGCTATTAAATGTTGCCTCCTATGAGCCAAATAAGTGTATTCTACTCTGTAACATGTTCTTTTCCTTAGTATCAAATTAAGTATTAATGTTGCATAAAGTGGCACTGAGGCCTGTGTCAAGATGCCATAGAGTATTGAAACATTATGAAATTAATATTCAGGAGGTCTTTTGAATCCTTTACCTTGTAGCATAAGAAAGGAGAAACTATCCTTAACTTTTATTTCTACTCTAAAAAATATTTTTCTATTTTATTCTTTATGAATTTTTATTCTTTTCCTTTTTGAGCATCTTTTGGTGCTTCTGGGATATCTTGAACTACATGTCAGTGTTGAGTTCAATGGAAAATAATTTGTGATTATTGTGTAGAGTGGATTCCCAGAAATGGTCCTTCAGAATTTTCCTTAAAGGGCCCATATGCTATAAATAGATGTTAATATGTTTAATTTTTTGAAATTGCACAAATAATAGATGAATACATGCTTGTTAAAAAAAAAAGTCAGATAATACAGAAGTATATAGATAAACCCTTCCTGGTGGGTACCTCCTTTTCCCAAGTGGTAATCATTGTTAGGAGTTTGGTAGGTGACTTTCCAGTCATTTTTTTTGTGTGTTTACCTATCTTTATGTATATTTACATTTTAATAGTTTGTATAGCAGCCTAGACCAGGTTTAAAAGCAAATATTTAAAGTTGTCTCATCTCAAATCTAACCACTCTCTTAAGACTGTAACACTAAATTTTTGTTTCCTTGTAATTTCATATTGCTCCATTTTATTATTTCTTGTAGATTTTATTATATGCACTAATATTTTTTTTTCTTTTCCATTTTTAGGTAACAATTATGGAGCTACAGGTAAGACTAGTTTTGCATTGAATTTGAGTGAAGGTAGTCCATTTTCAGGAGCATTCTGTACTTCAGGTTAAAACATAAAGAGACTTGTTCTCAGGAGAAATTTACCAAGCAGTATAGAAATGTGTCCAGGCAATGATGAAACCCATATGCATCTCAGATCTGACTTCTTGTTCTTTCAGACACAACTAGCACAGAAGACTACTCTAATCAGTGATTCAAAGTTGAAAGAGCAAGAGTTCAGAGAACAGGTACAGGTCTAATTGGTGCCTTTTATTTTGAGATGACTTCCTTGATTTCTATTAGTATGTTCTTGGAACTCATTTAGCTAGTTTTTAAAAAAAAGAACGGATTTAATACTCATTTATTAATTGACTTTGCAATCTTGTCTTACACAGGAAATTTTATTCCCAAACCTGAAGGTGCTAGAGCATATCTTTATAAATTTGTGATCACATATATTTAAACAAGAACATTTGCATTCATATTATCTAGTTCCAGAACATTCCATCACCTACAAAAGGAAGCCCCATACCCATTAAGCTGTCACTCCCTATTACCTCCTCCCCCCAGCCTTTCACAACCACAAATCTGCTTTTTGTGTCTGTGGATTTACCTATTCTGAGTATTTTATATAACTAGAATCATATTAATACATGAGCTTTTTATTTTTTATTTTTTATTTATTTATTTATTTTATTTATTTTTTTTTTTGCGGTACGCGGGCCTCTCACTGTTGTGGCATCTCCCGTTGCGGAGCACAGGCTCCAGACGCACAGGCTCAGCGGCCATGGCTCACGGGCCTAGCCACTCTGCGGCATGTGGGATCTTCCCAGACCAGGGCACGAACCCCTGTCCCCTGCATCGGCAGGCGGACTCTCAACCACTGCGCCACCAGGGAAGCCCAATACATGAACTTTTTAATCTGACTTCTTTCACTTAGCATGATTTTTTTTTTTTTTGCGGTACACGGGCCTCTCACTGTTGTGGCCTCTCCCGTTGCGGAGCACAGGCTCTGGACGCACGCAGGCTCAGCGGCCATGGCTCACGGGCCTAGCCACTCAGCGGCATGTGGGATCTTCCCGGACCGGGGCAAGAACCCATGTTGCCTGCATCGGCAGGCAGACTCTCAACCACTGCGCCACCAGGGAAGCCCTAGCATGATGTTTTTAAGGTTCATTCATGTTGCAGCATATATCAGTACCTCTGCTTTTTATGGCAGAGTAATATTTCATTGTATAGGTATACCACATTTTGTTAACTCATTCATCAGTTGATGTATGTTTGAGTTGTTTCTACCTTCTGCCTATTGTGAATAGTGCTGCTAGGAACATTGTTTACAAGTTTTTGTTTGAATACCTGTTTCGTTCTTTGGGTTATGTACTCAGGAGTGGAATTGCTAGATCATATGGTAATTATATGTTTAGCTCTTTGAAGACCCATCAAACGGTTTTACATTGTGGACACCATTTTACATTCTGACCACAAAGTATAAGAATTTCAACTTCTCCACATCTTCCCCAGCAAGTGTTTTGATTATAACTATCCTAGTTGCTATGAAGTGATATCTCATTATGGTTGTAATTTGTACTTCCCTAGTGACTAATGATGTTCAGCATCTTATTATTTGTATATCTTCTTTGGAGCAATATCCTTTGCTCATTTTTAAGTTGGGTCATTTGTTTTTTGTTGTTGTTGAATTGTAAATGTACTTTATATATTCTGGATATAAGTCCCTCATTAGATATATGATTTGCAAATATTTTCTCCCATTCTGTGGGTTGTCTTTTCACTTTCTTGATAATGTCCTTTGAGGCACAAACATTTTATATGTTTTTTCTTTCGTTGTCTCTGCTTTTGGTGTCATATCTAAGAAACCATATGTATTAATTTTTTTTGGCCTATATCCTGTATTCAGCATTAAGAAAATCTAGTGGCTACAGCAGTTTTTTTTTTTTACATATGATTTCCATATGAATCTTATGATATGATTGGAATATTTGTTATTTTTAGATTCACAATTTAGAAGATCGTTTGAAGGAATATGAAAAGAATGTATATGCAACAACTGTGGGGACACCTTACAAAGGTAGGAATGATCTCTCATCATGTTATCTATGATTATCTTGTATTGGTGGACTTCTGGATGATTTTCATTTTTGTCTTTGCTAATCTCATTCTTTACAAGGAATGTATTTTACCTTTGTAATTCACCAGTAACAACTAGTTTTATGGCAAGAATGGTAGTAATCTAAAAATTAATGCATATTTGTTGTAAAAAAAAAATGCTGCCATTTTAAGTGAAACTGCAAGTTTCCACTTCATTCTCCACTCTCCAGCTGAACCTAGTTTACAATTTACATATATTTTTCCAGACTCTTCTGTGTGTATCCAGACGTTTATGTAATCCACTATATATACCCATACAAACTCAGAGTTACATATTTTAGATGCTTCTGTTTTCTACTATTACAATAATGCTGTAATTGCTATTTTTAAACCAGGATTTAAGGAGAAAATAATTCATAAAAGTATTTATTTCAAGGTGGGGAAGGATGATTTGGAAGTATTACTCTGTTGACTTAAGTTATGTATGCCACTTACAAAGGATTCTAAAGATGAGCTTGAGTCTTTATGTAGTTGTTCCCTTGAAATAGTCATGACTTCAAATAATCTCTGAATAATCTAACAATTTCCCATTCTCAGTTTCACTGCCTCACTGCATTAAGAATAGTTTTATTTTGCTAAATGTTTTGTAAACCTTTCTGCTTTTTCATGGGAGGCACTGGGGCATGAATCTAAACCATTTCACATTCTTTTGTGTTTTTGAAAGCTCTTACTGTTGTGAAATAACATAAGACATTATACAGTTTTTAATTAAACAAGGACTTTCTTTAGATTCTTTCCAAAACACACTTCAAAAAGAAGAGAAAACCAACTTGGGAGTTTCCTATGGCTCATTGCAGAGAAAATTCCTGCTACAAAGACTGTTTGCCATAGCTAAGTCAACATATGTGATTCTTAGCATAGAACTGCTAAATCAGTGCCCAGCCGTGCATAGGGAATAGTATTGATTCTTTTTTTTTTTTTTTAGTTTCAACTTAAGAATTTCATACTTAATTTTCCTTTTTTCTCAGTTTTAAATTGTAAAATGAACACATATGTACAGTTTTTAAAATAACTGACACATATATAATACTAAGTATCAGGCACTGTTATAAAACACATTTTGTCTATCAACTCATCTAATCCTGTCAACAATCCAAGCAGTCTGTTTGAATTGGCACATTAATCTCTTTGCTATGCTTTTAGATGTTTCTTGGTGCAGAAGGCTTTTCAGATTACCTAGTGTGCCATACTTCTGGAAGTGGATGCAAGTATAGACTTCACATAATGCATAATTTTGAATTTATTCAAATTAAAGTTTGTCACAGTGTGACTTCATATACCTGAACTGTATTTATTCTTTAGTTTTAGATTGAAATGGAGCTTGATTAATAGATGAACTGTAAATTATATGACAGTCTTTTTAAGATGTTGAATCAAAGTATCTGAAAACCACTATATTGGCATTATTATTTCATGCATTTTCAAGTTATTTTATCTACATTGTGTTTCAGAACTGTTTAGAAAACTTGATTTAAACTTCAGTGCTTTCAGGTTTGGAATACTAGAAAATCTAGAATACTATTCTGAGTTACTAAACTCTTAAACAAAATAAAAATGATCATTTTAGTCATTGTAGGATATCTGAAGCCAACCACATAATATTTAGGAAAGAAATACCAGTTCTGAGGAATCTTTGTATTCCCTAGGTCTAGTATTTTTTTTTTTTGGTGGTACGCGGGCCTCTCACTGTTGTGGCCTCTCCCGTTGAGGAGCGCAGGCTCAGCGGCCATGGCTCACGGGCCCAGCCGCTCTGCGGCATGTGGGATCTTCCTGGACCAGGGGACGGACCCGTGTCCCCTGCATCGGCAGGCGGACTCTCAACCACTGTGCCACCAGGGAAGCCCATAGGTCTAGTCTTTTTAAATTGCCATGCCAGAAAGATGAAGAAGAAGTTTGAGGATGGGGGGAATGTGAGAAATAAAATTGCTATAATAATTCTTGTTTTCTCTTCCAAGGGAAAAATACCAACTGGAATGCTTAGTGTATATGTAATGTAATGCAGTACAATACTTACAGTGTAACACAGTTAATACAAGAGTGATGCCTCTCTCTTTGTTCCTTTGATTGTCTTTTAGTTTGTCTTTTTCTAAGTAATAAGTAGCTTATCTGGGTTTTTTTTTTTTTTTTTGCGGTACGCGGGCCTCTCACTGCTGCGGCCTCTCCCGTTGCGGAGCACAGGCCCCGGATGTTCAGGCTCAGCGGCCATGGCTCACGGGCCCAGCCGCTCCGCCGCACGTGGGATCCTCCCGGACTGGGGCACGAACCCGCGTCCCTTGCATCGGCAGGCGGACTCTCAACCACTGCGCCACCAGGGAAGCCCGCTTATCTGGTTTTGTCTTTACAGTTTGATCTGTTTTTTTTTTTTTTATTTGACAGGTCGCAGTTTGTACCATACTGATGTCTCGCTCTTTGGAGAACCTACTGAGTTTGAGTATTTGCGAAAAGTGCTTTTTGAGTATATGATGGGTCGTGAGACTAAGGTATAAATCATGTCTGGTGATTTGGCATGTGGTTTAATTTAAAAGGAAATATGTCCCATTTTTAACACACATATTGATGTTGTATGTTTACTATTAGCAGACCATACATGCTGATAGTAAGCAATAGGTAATTGTGTTATTGCTCTTTGTTTGCAAAAGTGAATTGGCAGATCTTGCTTATATTTGTTACATTTATAAAATATTAATTTAGAAAATACTGGTGGATGATGCTAAAAAATAAAAACAAAAATTTCATTAACTTAATACTTTGTGAAGCATGTGACTGTTCTTTTGACTTCAAATCTTAAAGGTAGGAGAATAGTTGGAGACTATTTCATGGAGACGTGAGGATAGCGTGGCTAGTATTGGAAATGGTCCTAATTAAGAATGACTATGTAGGGATATTTAGAAATATTTTACTTTAGTCACTGTAAGAAAGTTACTCTTGCACATATGGAATATTAACCGTTTAAAAATAACCACACTGTGTAAGTAATAATGCTTGGTTAATTTGTTTTCTAGAATGTTAAATTTATTATAAGGTCCTTGAGTATAGAGTCTTGTCTTACTGTTATTTGTATCCCCAGCAGTGTTTTTAAAAGAGCCTTATATCAGACATTTTGTAAATATATCTTTAATTGAATTGATTGCATTTAGGGAAATTCATGAGCCTTTTCTCAAAGTTTTTCATTTGAAGCAATTTCTGTTTCTGATATTGTTTCAACTTTTTACCTTCATGAACTTTTACATTGTCCTTATATGTTGGCTGAGAATGGGATAATGAGTTTTCTAAGAAATTATCAGTGTTTTAATTTATGGGTCTGTGGGGGTTACTGAGTGCTAAACCAGTTCAGGAATTGATTTGGTAAATATATTTAAGACCTAAAAATTAGGACATAAAATCTCTTAAGAATGTTATGGGGACTTCCCTGGTGGCGCAGTGGTTAAGAATCCACCTGCCAATGCAAGGGACATGGGTTCGAGCCCTGGTCCGGGAAGATCCCACGTGCTGCGGAGCAACTAAGCCCGTGCGCCACAACTACTGAGCCTGTGCTCTAGAGCCCACGAGCCACAACTGCTGAGCCCATGTGCCCCAACTACCGAAGCCCACGTGCCTAGAGCCCATGCTCCGCAGCAAGAGAAGCCACCACAGTGAGAAGCCCGCGCACCACAACAAAGAGTAGCCCCCACTTGCTGCAACTAGAGAGAAGCCCGCATGCAGCAACGTAGACCCAACACAGCCAAATAAATAAATAAAATAAATTTATTTTTAAAAAAAAAGAGGTTGTTATGAATCGTAGATTCAGCTAAACACCAGGAGCTATAGGGCTAGAAGTCGTTTGAATCCTTGACACTATAGAAGTCTAATTTCACTGTATCAGATAGTTCAAATTAAAGTAATATCTAGTGTGATCCTGAACATGAATCATAGGCGGGATATATTAATTCACAGTAATTCAGTACCTTTATTCTTAAGGACTTTTTTTTTTTTTTTTAATTCAGAGGCTAGCTAAAACTCATTTTCTCCTTATCTTTAAAAAACAAAGCCAATGAAATGTAACTTTCTCTTACTATGTCCTGATTGGATAGCAGCCTGTATTTGAGGTGGGGTAGATAGTTTAAAGTTACCTTGTTATTGCAGGGACGGGGGAAAAGCATTTCTTTATGAACAGTAGCCTTTCAGGAACTTCAGCTACTCTGGTTTATTCATTGAATCTAAAGCTATCATCCCAGAGTTGTTGCTAAATAAATTATTTAGTCTTTTCTCGATTTGCAAAATGAAGAGAGTGTGACTGCCTCAGCCTGTATCTTCTGGATGTTGTGAGCCTGTGTGGGGTGAGATCCCTACAGAGTTTGAGTCCTGGAGAAAGGCCCAGCCCAGCATGAGATACATTCTGGAGTGGTACCAGTTCAGCCAGGTCTCAGGGCTCTGCATTTCCTCCTAGGCTGTGACTTGGGAGACAGCTAGAAGGGACGCTCTTGAGGCATGGGCAGCCCCAGCTAACACATGGCTGGGAATCTGTGTTGAGGCGGCTCTCTTTATCTTCAGCATTCAGTGTGCTTTTCTGGTTACCAAGACTGAGTAGTCTTTTATTCTGCCATCACATTTTATAAGTCAATATTGAAAATTGGCAGTAGATATTCAGTTTAATTTACTTCATATTTATTGAGCACTTACTGTATGTGGTCCTTTGTTTATCACCATGATGGATAAGGAGATGAAAATTTACACCATCCCTAACTTTAAGGTGTTTACCATATAGTGAAAAAGTGGAGCTGTTTACTAAGCACAGTATGATGCAGACCATAGCACAGTGTCCTCATGTTTACTTGTGGGAAGGTCAAGGACATCATGGAGAAGGAGATGTATATACAGGCCTTTACAAGGGGGCAGAGATTTTGATAGATGAGCTCAGAGAGGAGGAAAGCCCAGACAACGTCCAAGACAGGAAATTGAGTGTGGGCTTTGGAATGACACGTAGTCCGCTCCAACTAAAATACCAGCTCTATGAGGTGGAAGTGACTCTGCTTAGGGCTGCAGGGTGTGGAGGGCCTGGAGTGTTCTCAGAGTTTTACCTGTAGGTTGTTGGGGGGCAGCCCTGAAATTTTTTGAGCAGGGGTTGACAGAATCAGAGCTATTTTTAGACATTTGTTGATTTGCCTAATTTCCATACATTCACAAAGAATTTGAAATGGAGACCAGGTTGTGGTTTTAGAACAAGCCAGAGTATATTGTGGCCTTTGTGATTTGATCACCATCTGCCGTTGTTTCTTGTCCAGTAGGATCTGTATGTCATCCCACCTGTCTTTCTTCATCTGCTTTTGCACACAGTGTTCCCTATTTGATGAGGCAGATGATTTTTTTTTAAGACCACATATGTGATACACATTCTTATAGTACGAAGTTAAGTAAATTCCCCTTCTTTCTTCTGTCCTTGCACTTTCTTTTTCTTGGGTTTTGAGCCTCCATGCTATTTTTGATGCTTAAATTCAGCCTGTTCTCCTTTTCAATAGAAAGTGTTTCTCATTCTACCCTTTACTGACTCTCACTAAAGAAAACATGGCAGGAGAGGCCACTTCTAAACCAGGTGGCTCATTTGAACTTTTCCTTACTTCCCAGGACCTAAGGATATTGTACGTAGAGTAGACAGTCTGATTTCTTTCCCAAGGTTCAGCAGAGAGCCTGGGCTTTCCATTAAAGTGTTTTCTGACAAGCCAGGGAAGAGCTTTTAAGTCTTTACTAGGTAATCAACTGCAAATGCTGCATCAGTGATAAATTTAGAGGTGGGTTTCCCATTTAACATTGTCTAGAAGTGTGAAGAGGCAACTAGCCACATTTGGATTTTTGTTTTGTTTTGTTTGTTTTTGTTTTTGTTTTGACAGACATGTTTGTGCCTTGATGTGCACTATGCAGTTTCATAGTGAATATAAATGGGATTTTGGGTTTCTGAACTTGTTAAGCTATTGAAATTAAAGAAATGTTCCCTATAATTGTGAATCCCTGAATTTTAGATTTTTGGTACTTCCTAAAAACAGTCTTCATAGATAGTATACCAGAAACCATTTAAAATTTCCAGAGTGCTAATAAAAAGAATATTGAAATAGTTGCTACTTCATATTTCTCTTCCCATTTCATGCCACATATACGCTTGGTTTCTAGACTTCAGTTTAGCACAGAAGATTCTGTTCTGTCTAGGCAATACAATTTAAAGGATGAGGAAGGAAGGAGGGCTGAAACTAAAATCTTGCTCTTTGTGGGGTTTGTGGTTGAGGAATAGTATTAGTTGATCTGCTAGTTGAAATAAATATTAGAAATATGTAAAATGCCTTGCCTAGGCTTAGCACATAATAAGAATTTTTTTAAATGTTAGTTCTTCTCCTTCCTGGAAATAATTATACTTTTTTTCTAATGATGTGTGTTCCTAAAATTTTAGTTAACTCTATTATGTCATCTTTTGCTCAGTGACCTTCTGTAGTCACACAGTCTTCCCCGCCCTGCCATACACACACACAGTCTTGTAACTATGAACAAAGAATGTTAGATCAGCTTTCTGGTGAGCCTTCCATCCTCTGTAGCACTACAGTAAGTAGTACTACTACTAATCCTCAGGAGAGCACTAGTACCTGAATTTGTATGTAAGCACTGAACTTGTTATCCTACTTATTTCATAAGTGGTATCTTCTTTCCTCTCTGTCTCCCTCAAACCATCTCATCTTGATACAAAATAGGGAATTTCAACCTTTGAGGAGAATTTTCCACGAGCTTATGGGTGACAGTCTGACTTACGGTATATTTATTGAGATCTGCACAGTTTATGATCTTGTTTGCAAGCCACCATGTGTAATGTTCTGATTCATCCTGTTTTCTACCAAACAAAACATCTTGTGTTTATTTAAAATGTAATTTGTATTTCTATTAGGCTGATGTGCTGCATGTATTAAAAAATACCTATAAGCATGTTCATGTTCATGCAGTAGCCCGTGTTTATGAGATATATGATGTGATTTAGTTCAAGCTGAACTTGGGAGTCTCTAAATCTGATTGTTTAGAGCATATGTTTTGGCAATACATCACTTACTAGGTAGATTTCTACAAATAAAAAGCCTTATAAAATGAATGAGTAATAAAGTTTCATTTTCATAAGACAGAGGGCCAAGAGCATTAGAACTGTATATAGCTTCATGCTATTGTAAATACATCTTCTTAAAATAATATCAACCCAGACCTTGTGAGGGATCCTTTCAAATTGATATTCTAGCATTGGCTGTTATTTCCTTGACCAGTACCTTCACATCATACTTCTTTGGTCGTGGCTTCCATTGAGAGCACTAAAGAATTCCACCAGCAGAACATGTCAGAATGGGGTGAGACCCATCTGCTCCACTGTCTAGTGATCGTCTCTTGTCTTTTTTGTAGACCATGGCAAAGGTTATAACCACTGTACTGAAGTTCCCTGATGATCAGACTCAGAAAATTTTGGAAAGAGAAGATGCTCGGCTCATGGTAAGCTTAAAGAATAGGCTACAAATAGAAGACAACTTTATCTCATCCGTTTACATTCTGTCTCATTTACAGAGACTTTGAGTTGGTAAGAGAAATTTAAAAGTTTTCATCTTTATTGTACTATAGCCTGAAAAATGAGAGTGAAACTACATTAAGAAAATTAAACTGAGGGCAGATCTGAATGGATGTTCTCAAGGAAAGAAGAGTCTTATTTAATAGTATATATGAGGTTGGCACCAGTATGTGCTATATGAGATTTCTGGAACTTGGGCTCTTTATGGGAAGGATGGAAAAGGCATTTGTTCTGGTATATCCAGTAATAATTTTTTAAACCGAATGATATCATGACGTTAGGTGTTTTGTAGATTACAATTCCTTATTCTACTTCACTTGATTTCTAAATACAATAATTCTGATATAAGAGTTTAAGCATTTTTTGAGCTTTTGACATATACCCTGCAAGGGAAATGTAGATAACTGAATTCTTAGAAACCTTTGTGTCAAGTCAGCTGTGACTGAAATGAAACAAACACACACTTCATAAATTATGCAAAATTCCCTTTGCCTAACTTCTTTTTGTGCTGAACCAATAATACAGTAAGAAGATCCATTCTAAGCATAGTATGAAATTTGTGCTGTTTTCCTGTCTGGCCCTTAGCTGTCTCTTTCTGCTTCCTTTTCTTGTCTTGCTAATAGCCTGTAGCTCTTCCACATCTTTCCCCCAATTTCTTTACCTATTTCATGATCCCAGTACTGCTGTTTTTTTCACTCTCCTATTTAAATCAAACAAAGATCTACTCTTTAGTGATGGGTTAGCCCATGTCTGAGTATCTCCAGTAAGAAGGACTAAGTCAATAAGTAATTACCCTTAAGAATCCTATCTTGGGCTTCCCTGGTGGCGCAGTGGTTGAAAGTCCACCTGTCGATGCAGGGGACACGGGTTCGTGCCCCGGTCCGGGAGGATCCCACATGCCGCGGAGCGGCTGGGCCTGTGAGCCGTGGCCGCTGAGCCTGTGCGTCCGGAGCCTGTGCTCCGCAACGGGAGAGGCCACAGCGGTGAGAGGCCTGCGTACTGCAAAAAAAAAAAAAAAAAAAAAAAATCCTATCTTATCTCTACAGACTGTGTGTTTCTTACAAAAATTCTGGCTTATCTTGATCCCAAGTCTCCCTTTCTGTCGTGGTCACCAATCTGTTCTGGTTCTAATCCATGGAACTCAACCAAGAACCCACAGATGGCCTGGTTGGAGGGCTTTTACCTTCCAGGCTAAATAACCCCAGCACTTATCAGCCATCTATGAAGTTCCTTTCCTTTGACCCTTGCATGTTCTGACCTCTTTCTGGCTTCCTCTAAAGTCATCCCAGCATCCCTGACTTTTGTCCCAATACTCCATTGTATACTGTATTATTTACCTATTGTATATTTTCTGGGACAGTTGGTTATTTTGGTTAGCCTTTGTTTCTTTTGGTGAAGCATTTCTCCATGGTATCTAGTGGTCTGAAAAATATTGTCATACCTCTGTAGTTATTTCTGGTTATAGATATTTTTGATAAAGAAGTATGTAACTATAATGTATGCCCTTCATCAGTAGAGAGAATGTTGTTTTAAATTACAGCAAAACATCCAATTCTATAATCTATAGTCCACTCAGAGTGGTTTTCCTCTTCACTGAGTAAACAACTGTGTGTTTGTGAAAATAAAAATCTCCAATGCAGTTTGAGCCCGTTGACACAATTCTTTCATTATAGTCCAGTTTAAGAAAATATTTTAAAATGATGGATGTAAATAGAAAGCTTTTATTATCTTTATTCATTCTCCTGTAGCCTCTTTTTTATCTTGATGTTGGGATATAGCCAACCTCTCATCTTACTGTTGGGCTACATTTTGTCAGGATTTAGAATATAGTATGGACTCATCCTAAGTCACTGCTTTGGCAAATGTGGTAGGAAACATTCCCCCTCACCCCACACACACACATACAGCCTTAGATTGGTTTGTCTTGAAGGAAACTAATCGAATTGATTACATGTAAATAGTGAACCATCTAAAAACCTTTTAAGGTGGATGGAAAAGTTTCTTTCTTAAGGTTTTTTTTGTTTGTTTGTTTGTTTGTTTGTTTTTTTGCGGTACGCGGGCCTCTCACTGTTGTGGCCTCTCCCGTTGCGGAGCACAGGCTCCAGACACGCAGGCTCAGCGGCCATGGCTCACGGGCCCAGCCGCTCCGCGGCATGCGGGATCTTCCCGGACCAGGGTACAAACCCGTGTCCCCTGCATCGGCAGGCGGACTTTCAACCACTGCGCCACCAGGGAAGCCCTCTTAAGTTTAATTAAAAAGAAATCTTTGAAAAGCTTTACACTCTTCTTTTGTGAATAAAACGGTATTCATTCTAGATAGGGATGAAGTGGTGACTGACTTCCTGAAATAATCCTTCCTTATCCCAGAGGCTGACCTGCCCAGAAAGAAAGTCCCACTCTTTCCACTACTTTTTTTTTTTTTCTACTACTATTTTAAGCAGAGTCTCATCCATCATTATCTTTTCCTTAATGAATGAGTTCAGTTGACAGTCACCTACTTCTCTTCTGTTGGGTTGGCCAAAAAGTTTGTTTGTTTTTTTTCTGTAACATCTTACTTGTTATGGCAAATGTAGGAAAATTGAAGACATGGACGATACGATTGTTGCCCTTGTGGAACCTTTCATTTTAGGGGGAAGGGGTAGCATCTTCATTCATACATGAATAAAAGATATGCTTAAGTAATGTAATTCAAATAATAAAAATAGATGCTTAGGAAAGATGAACTAAGTTACGGTGAGCATGAAGTGAGGGAGATCCCAAAGATGACTTATCATTTTGAGTCACCTTTTGTCAGCATAAAGAGATTTTTGGTACAAGATAGAGTGACTCATGATTGTTTCCTTATTTGATGGAAAATTAAGATTACTGTTGATTGAGAAAGTTGAAACGTAAGTCACATTTGCCTTAAGATTGTTGTCATTCATAAAATAAGTGGTAAGAATCATTGTCTTTGAACAAGCCTCCTAAAGAAATTATAACTTGTTTCATACCCCAATGAACTGTAGCTGATTAGAGCAAAACACTGCTAAGAATAGTGACTTCTCTTTTTCTATGGAAGTATCCAATAGAAAGATACCTATATGTGTAGAAAGCAGAGCTTTTTAGGGTTTTATTAAATAATTGTTTAAAAGCTATTTAGTCATATTAGTTTTAAATATATGTTCCAGATGGACCATTTCTGTAATTTGTTGTAACTGCAGCTACAGTTTCCCCTCTATTAAAAATCAATAGTATTGACTATTTTGTTATTTTAGGTTTGGGGGCTACAAAGCTGGTGTAAGTAAACCAAACAAACCCCATCATATTGCAGAGCTCCCTCCCCTGTCCGTTAGTATTTGGGATGCTTGAGAGAGTGTGGATTGCACTTTTTGCTGAGAGTGTGCAGCCACGTCAGCATTTACGTTATTTAACAGGTATGAGAGGAGGAATACTTTCTAAAAACTTTGCTTTATGACCCTAATGATTATATGTTTGCTTTGTGGCATTGATCGAAAACTGTCCATGACTGCTGGTAAGGTATTTTTCAGTATGTCCCCTCTTTACCGTATCTCCCCTCTCCTTAGTGACTTTTATACTGTTTATTTAAAAAACCCCACTACAGAATACAATAGTTATTATTTAACAAGTGGTTTCAGAGTTTAACCTAATTTGAAGAATGTATTTCATAGATGAGAAACCATTATCTGTCAAGTAAGAGTAAATTATAGAGCATAAGTAAAGTCTGGTTTATTTGAGGGTCACAATGTGTAGAGAAGGAATACTAGTCCTTCATTTGACAAGTCTCAGAGCCTCTGTTTCTTCACAAAAGTATGTTGGATTATTCTATCTCTAAGGTTCCTTTTCCTCTAAAGTATTAAATTAGTTATAAATTTTAAAGTTTTAGATTTCTTGCAACTGGGAAAAAATTATCTTCTATGCAGCAGGTAGAAGTTAAAGAAAGTGCACACACAAGTCTCAGAGCCTCTGTTTCTTCACAAAACTAACGTTATCTTGTTAGGATTGTTGGAGAACCAAAGTACGTATAGTGCCGGCACTGGGGTTTTGTGATCTCTGTGGGGCTGGTGGTGGTGGTTCCTGAGCCACATGTAGTGATGAGTAGAACGAGTCTTTCCTAGAAGGTGAGACTTGGAAAGGTAAACCAATAATGTGTGTAAGATAAACCATGAAAGACCTCACTACAACAGTCAGGTCACTTTATAGGAATGAAACCAGCTCAAAACATGTCCCATCTCCAGTTTCAGCACCTCTGAGTGCCACCACATGCAGCTTTGCTTGGTGAGAGCTAGCCCTCAACAGCTCAGCCCCTGTGTAACTTTGAGCAAACCTTTTGCATCTTTCTGGCCCTTATTGCTAAAACAAGTATGTTGGATTATTCTATCTCTAAGGTTTTTTTTCCTCTAAAGTATTAAGTTAGTTGTAAATTTTAAAGTTTTAGATTTCATTCAAGTGGGAAAAAATTGTCTTACATGCAGCAGGCAGAAGTTACAGAAAGTGCACATACCAAATGCACATACCTTTGTGTTCCCTAGAGCAGCCTCTTCCCTCCTCTCAGTTTTTAGCTTATTGTGCCTGGTTTGTGATGGTTTAGGTAGTGTAAATGGCAAGAGTAGACTGGATGTTTGAGTTTCAGGGTGGGAGCAAGAGTGAATACGGAAGTCTTTTTTTTTAATTAATTAATTTTATTTATTTTTGGCTACATGGGGTCTTTGTTGCTGCACGCGGGCTTTCTCTGGTTTTGGCGAGCGGGGAGGGGGCTACTCTTCGTTGCGGTGCGTGGGCTTCTCATTGCGGTGGCTTCTTTTGTTGTGGAGCACGAGCTCTAGGCACACAGGCTTCAGTAGTTGCGGCATGTGGGCTCAGCAGTTGTGGCACTCGGGCTGTAGAACGCAGGCTCAGTAGTCGTGGCGCACGAGCTTAGTTGCTCCGGGGCATGTGGGATCTTCCTGGAACAGGGCTCGAACCCGTGTTTCCTGCATTGGCAGGCAGATTCTTAACCACCGCGCCACCAGGGAAGTCGCAATACGGAAGTCTTTAGCTTGTCTAATTGAATAAGACTGCCCTGGAAGTACACCATCAAACTTGTTTTTTTTAAAGAGAGTGTTATTTATTTAGGATAATTACAGTAAGAAAGTTTATTTTAATCAGGTGCTAAATCATCTCTTGGAATTGAGAGGTTCTTTTGTTATATAGAAATCTCTTTTAAAATGTGTTTCTAGGAATATACTTTTCTCTTTAGAGTGTTAGCAAACTTAATGACACGTTTAAACCGGATGGCTATTTTCTTGATGACTCCATTAAAAGAAAATTGTTCTATTCTGATGAGAAAGATTAGGCATGTTTTCATTTCTCATCCACTCTAGTCATTTTTAAAGATTGATCTTCTGTTGACTTTGTTATTGCTTTGCTTTCATGCTGATCCTTTGTGTTGTGTCAAGTTCTTGACCAGTCCTTACCCTAGACCAGTCTTGTACTTAAGTTAATGTTTCTGACTTCTCTCCTTTTGGCTGAAATTTTAAAAATCTCTTCCAGATTAATAAAATCGTCAGAACTTTTCAGCATCGTTAGGTATAAAAGTTCTCCATTCTAGTTGAGGTTTACCTTTCCGTTTGCGTGGTCTCAGTAGATGCATGCAAGGTGGATTCAAGAAACAAATGCACATAAAAATGATGCATAGTGAAAAACACTGCACGTGTAAAACATATATTTGTTATCTTAAAAGTGGTTTTACCTCTTGATATTGTTAGAATTACATGATATGTGATCATTGCGAAAAAACGTTGCAAACAGTTCAGAAACATTACATAGAAGGGGAGATCTTCATGATTTTCAGCCTCCCAGCTGTCTCCACCTTGCCAAGGTCATGTTTGCTAATGGTGTGGTGAACATCCCCCAGCTTTATAATTATGTATTTGTAATTATTCCTTTATCATTTAAGTATTTTATTTTATAAAAATGAGAGTATGCAACGGCTTGCTTTTTTCACTTATTTTTATATAATTCCACCTCATTACAAACTGATTTACCATATTCTTTGATTGGTTGATTATATGGATGTCCTACAGCTGAGTTCATCAATTTCCTATCCATGGACACTTAGATTATTTCAGTTTTTCAGTACTTAACAAGCATAGACACAGGGAGCATACATATATTTCACATGCTTTTGCCAGTTTTCCAATAGGATGTTAGCCTTATTGTGTTGTGTGTTGCAGATATTTTCTACTTTGTCTTTTGATCTTGCTGTTCCTTACTAACTGTACATTAAATATAAAAGATAAATAAAATGATGCTTCTGAGGTTGGTTACACTAAGAATAGACTCAGAATTTATAAACAACTGTTTTTGCTGATGCTGTTTTAAAGCAAATCAGGAAGCTAATTAATAATCTTGGTTTATGACCATGTTAAATAGGACATAGAATTTATTTAAGGAGGTTGCTATAGTAAAAGTGTGTTTGCAGAGATTGGGTCCCCTTGAATAGAAACTTTGGTTTGGATTATCATTCCTGAAACCATTCCTGATATACTGTTGATATACAAGAGTTATTCATTGATAAAATTGACATATTTTAGGAATGATGATTCAACATATAGACACACTGTATTCACATTCATCAACATTTCCCCCCAGATTTTTGGTGGTAAATTGAAATTATGTAAATCAAATTGTAGTGTGTGCTTTAATGGAATTATGAAAGAAATCCTTTTATAAATCAAATAATCATGACTTAATTATGTCTAGCATATAAATATGTACTTAAGGTGTAAAGTACATCTTTAATTGTGTTGTTTAAACTTTTAAATTAAAGTTCCAAGTAAAATCTCCACTACATAGTGTTATATTTACTTAGGATGGAAGGGAGCTATTACAGATTCCTAAGCCTATCCTCCCTTGATTTGGGGAGATGTGAGAAAAATTTAAGTACATTCTGTTGAATCCTTTGAAGTTCATATACACATATAATCTCTGTGTTATGTTGTCTTAAAACTAATCCAATAAGCTTTTTTTCTTCCTGGCTTTGTAGTATACTTCACCTCGCAGTGGTATCTTCTGAGTAAACCGTCAGTCTGTGCTTAGTTAGCATGTGGTGAGTGAAGAATAATATGTCTTTTGTCTTTTCTGCAAAAATTAAATGTATTGCATGATACTAACCATTATGCTGGAGTTCTTTTGCTCTTTTGTTTAATGAAAATATGATTATGCTATGGGTTAATATAGGGATTTTCTGTTAATTTTGCTTTATAGATTAATAATATATAGATTAATAATCACCACCAGTAAATGTTACATAATTCTAGGAAATTTTAGTTCTTTCAACAGTATTTGAAAGTTTCAGAATTGGTCTTTGAAATTTTGCTAAAGAATCCAAAAAAATCTTTATGTATTTTACATTCCTTTTTGTTTTTTATTTCTCAAGAATGGTCTTTGAAGTTAATAAAGATTATGAGAGAAAAATGAAAAATCATTTTCTAGATAAAAGTGCTGTATTTCGCGAATCCAGAATGTAAAATATTGTAAAGCCTTCTTAGAGTCAAGGCTACTCTGAAATAATGAGCACTAGTAAAATTGATTTTAAAATAAATGGCAGTTTTATTACTTCCTGGGATCATGCAGTATGACGAAGTAGCACATTTGTCCTGAGGAGGAGACCCTTAGGCAGCCTGCTCTAATTGAATGTGGCTGTTTTTAATTAACATATTATTACAATGAGGGGGAGGCATCTAAAAAGTTTGGACACAGTTGGCTGTCCTCACATTTAAACACCCCTCCCATCACCTCCACATATTATCCATGCTGTTAGTGTGATTTAGCACCCCTAAAAATTTAGGGTACGTCTTTACCTCAAACTTTGCAAGAATTTTCACAAGTGACAAATAAGCTGGATCACAATCTATAGAACTTAATTATAATTAAACTAAAGGTTCTCTGATTATTAAGCTAGTGTTCAAGTAACAGTATCAAGTTTTAAAATGTTAATATATAGCATTTTTTAACATTTTTGCTTTAAATATCCTTTCTGCCTACATTTGAATCTCATTTTTATTTTTAATGTCAGTTGCCTTAGTGATTGTCTAAAACTGTCATTAGTCTTGTAAATCCCAAATCTAATTCAATAAGTCTTAACATTTACCTTTGTTTATAATATTATAAATACTGTATCATGCTTGTTGTTGCATTTAAATAGTATCATTTATCACTTGAAAGGTATACTCTGTAGCATTTCCGTTGATTGATTGTCTCCTCAGCTTTTAGTTTGAAAAATTTCAAACAAGATTTGTAAAAATAGTACAATGAACATCCATATACCCTCCACCTACATTTACCAGTTATCAACATTTTGCCAGATTTCCTCACTTGCTCTCACTCTTGCTTTCTCTCCATATATATTTTTCCCTCTGTGACGTTTGACAGTTGCTTGCAAACATGGTGCTGCAAGCATTTGACAGTTACTTGCAAACATAAACTAAATACTTTACCAAGTATCTTTAAGAACAAGGGCCTTTTCCTACATACAATACAGTTACGACTCTCAGGAAATTTAATATTAACACAATGCTCTTATCTAATATATAGTAAATATCCACATTTTCCCATTTTTCCAAATAATGTCTCATAATTTTTAAAATTCCAGGATCCATTGAAAGATTGCACATCGCATTTTGTCATCATGTTCTTCAGGTTTCTTTTGAACTAGAAAAGTTCTCCCAGCCTTTTTTGGGTCTCTCATGACATTGACATTGTGCAGCATTATTGAGTCATGCATGAACTTCTTTTCCTGCAACAGTGCAAGCTAACGTTTGAAAGTAATAACTGACAAAGAGTTTTAAATGTCATAGGAGATCTTTTTCTTATCTTCTCTACGTTTCTAGGACTAACATGAATGTTGAACAAGTTTTATAAATAGTAAGCTCTTGGAGATAGATCACGAGTGGTGGATTATATTGTTCATTTACAAGTTGAGAAGACCTTGATACTCTCTCTAGAACTAAAATATATTTGAAAAGTTTGTCTCTATTAATCTTTTTTGGTATTTTATTTTTATGCATTTTTAACCTCATACTTGATTTGACCACTGGCTTTTAGCATCTGAATTAGAGAAACCTTTTTAGGAAGGTTTAGCATCATGTTTCATAGCAGATTACGGTTTTAAAATTAAGTTTGTTAATTTCACGAGGCATACATAGCTTTTTCACACCAAAATGCTGTTATCCTCTGCCACCGTGCCTGGCATCCTGGGAGAACTGCAATATGTAGAAAAATCATTACATTAGGGAAAAAGGAAGAACCTTTTGTCCTCTTAAATCCAATCTGCGTTCTTGTGAGATTCTGCCATGTCAGCACGTTTACTCCTGGCTTTCTCCAGTCATGACCTGGTAGCCTTCAATATGTGCTGAAAGGTTGCAGTTCCAGATTTCACTTAAAAATACTGCTTTCCAGGACTGCTGACTAAAAGGTCATTCCAAGAACAGTAATTTTTAGAAGATTCCTTTAGGATTTAATACTTAGAATATTTCTGCTTCAGTCCTCAGACCATAGAATATAATCTTGATATAATTTTACTTTAACTTGAAAAAATAAATCTCACGAAAGTTAGCTTTAAAAGGTTTTTCTTTCTCGCTCCCTTTCTCCCTCCCTCCCTCCCTCCTTCCTTCCTTTCTTTTTAAATTTTTATTGGAGTATAGTTGCTTTACAATGTTGTGTTAGTTTCAGGTATACAGCAAAGTGAATCAGTTACACAGATACGTATATCCCCTCTTTTTCAGATTTCCTTCCCATTTAGGTCACTACAGAGCATTGAGTAGAGCTCCCTGTGGTATACAGTACGTTCTCGTTAGGTATCTGTTTTATACATAGTAGTATACATATGTCATTTTCTTTCTTTCTTTATCCTAACCCTTTTTCTTTTCCAGTCATGGCTCCGGCCTTCATCTTGAAGAAGTGGGGAGAGTGATGCTGGGCAGGCCTGGAAAACTGTGCACGTTTGCTGTTCTTAGAGAACGAAGCTGTTATTCAGGGCCCCTCATGTAGCCAGAAGACCAAGAAAAATCTGACATTGGCCACAGAAAGATTGCAGACTGCCTTTAAAATAGATTATATCAATGGAGAAACGGTGATAGTTTTTTGGGGGGGGATTCTTCAGTTTTTCTGTTGGGAAGAGTTTTGTGTTGTTTAAAAGATACTTTGAATAACTTAACCTGATTTATGGGCTCATTTAATGTTCCTTTCTTCCATTCTTTTTGTCCCTCTTTTTAAAGAACTGCTTGCCTTTCCTATTTATTTTTAGGGTGATTTTTTTAAAAGACTTGTGCAATACATTTTGAGGTGGAACTTAGTGGACTTTTTCCTGATACATTAGAGCATTTAATTGACTATTTTATCCAGATTGATTTGTTGAATATTTGCTAAAGACTAGTTCTTTAAGCTATGACATATGATAAATCCAAATGGCAGTACCTCATTGTTTACTTAGCTTTTGTACTTATATTTTTCAGAGGAAAAAATACTACTGTAAATTGTAAATAGTCAATACATAACTGTATCGTATGCAAATCTGTGACTGTTGGCAATGTCATCTCAGAAGAACAGATAAATAAAGTTTATTTACTATATAAAATGTGCTTACTGTGTTTTTTCCTAAATTGAAATCTATTTCAAAATAGTTAAGAATTTATGTTGTATCTGGGTGAATATAATGAGGAACTATTTGTCAAGAGAGCTGAATGGCTAAGCATTTGGATTTTTTTTTTTTTTTTTGCGGTATGCGGGCCTCTCACTGTTGTGGCCTCTCCCGTTGCGGAGCACAGGCTCCGGACGCGCAGGCTCAGCGGCCACGGCTCACGGGCCCAGCCGCTCCGCGGCATGTGGGATCTTCCCAGACTGAGGGACAAACCCATGTCCCCTGCATCGGCAGGTGGACTCTCAACCACTGCGCCACCAGGGAAGCCCAATATTTTTTTTTATGCATTTAATTATTGAGTATTTTTCTAGTGTGTGAATGGATGTACAGAAGGATAGGCCGTGTGTGTGTGTGTGTGTGTGTGTGTACATGACTACATTTATAATTCTGTTTATATTAAGGCCCATTAAAATTTCTGTGAAAACTTTTTTTTTTTTTTTGCAGTACGCGGGCCTCTCACTGTTGTGGCCTCTCCCATTGCGGAGCGCAGGCTCAGCAGCCATGGCTCATGGGCCCAGCCGCTCCGTGGCATATGGGATCTTCCCGGACCAGGGCATGAACCCGTGTCCCCTGCATCAGCAGGCGGACTCTCAACCACTGTGCCACCAGGGAAGCCCCTTGTGAAAACATTTTTAATTGCCTAATACTTTACCCTCAATATTCCATCATTTAGCGCCATGTTCTCTACTGTTGAACATTTAGGTTGTGTGTAATTAGTCACTTTCATTCAGTACTCCATGACGGTCTTGCTATTCATATTGTAAGCACACTGGAAAGAACAATCCAGGACCAACCTGTCTTTTTCTCAACAGCCTTTGGTTGCCAAACACGGACACACTTCAGAAGACTGTGTGCCAGGTTTGTCTGGCACCCT
The DNA here is from genome assembly GCF_003676395.1 of Aethalodelphis obliquidens. Classification (NCBI taxonomy): domain Eukaryota; kingdom Metazoa; phylum Chordata; class Mammalia; order Artiodactyla; family Delphinidae; genus Aethalodelphis; species Aethalodelphis obliquidens. Next base: position 8,541,099 of record NW_020838006.1, read on the forward strand.
TTCCCCAAACATTCCAAAGATGTGACGCACGGGTGAGCATTCAGAGTCAGTACACTCTTAGAACACTACGTTTCAAAGCTGGGCTTCACCCATATTTGGTTAAAGTGTTAAAGCTGCATTGAAATAGCTATGCCTGAAGCATACTCTCTGTGGCGGCAGTGCGGGGGCGGGTGAGGGTGCAGGCAAGGCCACGACATTCTTTCCATCCTCCGGCCATTGTAATAATAACAATTTCCTGGTGCCTTCCTTTGGGATCCTCTTTAGTCAGGCTTTGTTGTTTGTTACGTTCTTCAGAAGTGTCCAAATGCCAAACATGTGTGAACATATGACACTTAGTAAACAATATGGCCGTTTAAAATTTTACTCTGACGATTAAATGCAGTTAAAATGCAGCTATGGGTACATCTCTTATAATTTCCCAATTGCTTATTCCCCTGCTGCAGGAAGGCTGTTTCTTGCTTAATCTCACACCCAGATTGGGCTGCCCTCCCCTTTTAAATGGGGAATGTGTAGTGTGTTTCCATGTCTGTCATTTCTCTTTCCACTACTGTGTGTTGGGAGTGAGTAGGACATATCATTTGTCTTTTTCATTCCAGGTTTCCAAGAAAAGTTAACTCAGGATCCAGTGTGGCTCATGAGATCCTGGACATTATGTCTGATGCTATGATTGGGTGAGACTTTTGGGAAGTCTTTGGGAGCATTAATTAATGTAATTTACGGGCAACCAGGAAGGAAATGAATCCTTATGACCCAGTGAGCAGATTGTGGTAGATTGGATTGTTGTTTCCAATTCTTCTCTCCCTCCCTATATTTGGGTTATGCATCCACATACTTCGTTATCTGACTTTGAAGTACCTGCTGTTGTAGTGGGTGGAAATACATTTCTCCACCAACACTGAGATTGGCTGTGTGACTTTAGTCAATGAGTTTTGAGTGGACATGACTTTGCCACATCTGAGCAGCAGTTTTAAGAGCCCTTGCATAGTTCAGCTATTGCTGCTTTATCACTGCCATGAGACTGAGTTAATGGGTTCTCCCTTAGCTTGGACCCTGGGATAGTGTCACATTGACCAGACATGTAACAGAGTGAGAAATTATTATTATTATAAGCCACTGAGATTTGGGGATCGTTTGTTACTGTAGCATAACTTAGTGAAAACTGACACATGCAAAAAAAAATATTTTTGCAGGATAAAGTGATGTCTTTAGTTTTTAGAAGTTTGACTATGTAGTGTCTTGGTGTGGATTTCTTTAGGTTTATCTTAGGGTTTGCCCAGCTTCTTGAGTCTACAGGTTTATGTCTTTTGCCAAATTTGGGAACTTTTCAGCCATTATTTCTTTCCTTTTTTTTTGGTTTTTTAAAAGTATTTATTTATTTATTTATGGCTGTGTCGGGTCTTAGTTGCAGTATGTGGGCTCTTCGTCACGGCATGCTGGCTTCTCTCTAGTTGTGATGTGCAGGCTTCTCTTTAGTTGTGGTGTGTGGGCTCCGTAGTTGTGGCACACGGGCTCAGTAGTTGTGGCATGCGGACTTAGTTGCTCCACAGCATGTGGGATCTTAGTTCCCCGACCAGGGATTGAACCCACGTCACCTGCATTGGAGGACGGATTCTTAACCACTGGACCACCAGGGAAGTCCCCAGTCATTATTTCTTTCTCCTCTCCCTGCTCTCCTTCTGGGACTCCAATGACATGTTAGATCCTTTGTTATAGTCCCACAAGTCCCTGAGGCTCTGTTCATTTTTTTTTCTCCAGTCTAATTTCTCTCTGTTGTTCAGATTGAGTAATTTCTCTTGTTCTGTTTTCAAGTTCACTGACTCTTTTCTCTGTCCCCTCCATTCTGCTGTTGAACCTGTCCATTGAGTTTTTAATTTCAGTCATTGTATTTTTCAGTTCTAAGATTCCCACTTGGGTCTTTATATCTTCCATTTCTTTGCAGAGATACTCTGTTTCTTTGGTGAGACCTTGTTTTCTCATTTATTTCAAGCATGTTTGTAATGCTCATTGAAGAATATGTATGCTGGCTGCTTTAAAGTCTTTGTCCGATAAAGGATGGGATAGAAATCCAGATTCTCTACTAGGCCTTCATTGACACCCAAGGTGGGGAGGGTCTCCTCATCACTGCTGGGTGGGGATGTAGAGTTAACAGTTGCCCACTAGACCTCCACTGAACCATGGGAGGGGTGGTAGGGAGGGAGACCTCTTTACCTTTGGGTGGTAGTGAAAGTCCACTCTCCCCTGGGCCTCCTCTCCCTCTACCCCAGCAGGAAAGGGGAGGGGACCTAGTTGCTGCTGGTGGGGGTGGAAGTCCAGGCTTCCCATATGGTCTCCACTGACATCATGGGGATGGGTGGGATTGGGAGGTCTCATTGCTACCCACCAGGGATGAAAGTCCCTGCTTCCTGCTCAGCCTTCTCTGACATCACCCTGCATGAGTTTTGGGTCCTTCCTTATAGCTTGGCAGTTGTTAGAGGTCTAGGCTCCCCACTGGGCCTTTGCTGACAGGGTTGGGAGGGGGGTCACATTGTTTTTTGCTGGAGGTTTCTTTTGGTGTGTGGCTGGAGTGGAGCCGTGGTTGTCTAAAAGCTTTGTGTCTTGCTAGGCTGCCCCTTTCCTGGTTCTTTGCTACCGGTTTCCAGGTAGCCAGTTTCTTCAGGTCCAAGTCTGTTGTATATGAGGCAGAGAAAGCCTCGGGAACTCATGGCATGTCACTCCTCAGGTCCCAAGCGTCCTGGCCAGTCTGCCTCCTCCTCTCCACCTTTCAGAGTCTTCTTAGGTTTGTTTTATATACAGTGTCCAGGGTTTTCAGTTGTACTTGGGAGGACTAGGGAGAAGTATGTCTACTCCATCCTCCCAGAAGCAGGTCTCCTATGCACTGTGATTATATTTAGTATATATTTATTACATATTGTTCCAGATACACACTTTTTTAATTAATTAATTTAGTTATTTATTTCTGGCTGATTTGGATCTTTGTTGCTGTGCGCGGCCTTTCTCTAGTTGCGGCGAGCGGGGGCTACTCTTGGTTGTGGTGCATGGGCTTCTCATTGCGGTGGCTTCTCGTTGCGGAGCACGCACTTTAGGCACGTGGACTTCAGTAGTCGTGGCTCGTGGGCTCTAGAGTGCAAGCTCAGTAGTTGTGGCACGTGGACTCAGGTGGTGTGGCTCGCAGGCTCCAGAGCCCAGGCTCAGCAGCCATGGCGCTCGGGCTTAGTTGCTCCATGGTATGTGGGATCTTCCTGGACCAGGGCTCAAACCCATGTCCCCTGCATTGGCAGGCGGATCCACTGTACCACCAGGGAAGCCCAGATACACATATTTTTAATAAATATAAACTAGAAGCATATACAGTTAATTCACAATAGTGGTCATAATGGTCTTCCCTGGTCACCTCCACCCAATCTGTATTCCATATCCTCCTTTAGTTTTTTTTATGGCATCAAGTATTGCCTACCCTCAGTAAAAATTGTTGTTTTCTTTGTACTAGAATGAAAGCTCCAAGAGGCCAGTCAAATTGTGTCTTGTCCATGGTTGTGTCCTTACGACCTAGCATATGTAGTAAGCACACAATAAGCATGTACCGAATATAAATGAATGAATGGATGGACAAGTGAATTAAAGAAGAGAAAATGTACCAGTACCTTCTTTGTAATTAAAAACAAAAAAATTTTTTAAGAGTGGGAAAATTTTTAAAGACTTCTTTCTCTCTTGAGGAGGCATGTGGGAACACAAGGGAACAAGAGGAACCGAATTATGGGCAGAACCTGGACTTTGTTTAATTTGCTTTATAAGTCAGTTAGTTACAAATATTAATATTTTAAGGAACCAGTTACTTGTAACACATCACAACTGATCAGGATACACCAGCAGAAATGAGTACAACTGGAAAGAATCGCTTCCCTGTTTTCTTTTTCTTTCTTTTTTTGGAGGGGCGGGGGCCGTACTGTGCAGCATGCAGGATCTAGTTCCCTGACCAGGGATCAAACCCACGTCCCCTGCATTGGAAGCAGGGAGTGTTAACCACTGGACCACCAGGGAAGTCCCCGACCTTCCCTGTTTTCACTCCTACTTTCCTAGATGTGTTTTTCTTTTGGGATTGAGCCATGTTGGATTTGAAGATTAGTTTAGGCCCAGGGAAAGAATCTGTCCAAAGAGCTTAACTTCCCCTAATCTCTTGGGGAGGTGACATTGCATGCTGGCTATGAGTGCAGGCTCTGGGGCCAGCCTGCCAGGCTTCGAGTCCTGGCTTGGCCATTTACTCACCATGCCAGGGATCTGAGATGGGCTGGGACCTGGGACCCTGTGCTGCAGTGCTTGTACCTGGACAAACTCTCCTGGAGCAACAGAATACAAGAAACTATAAGGGACTAAAAAAAACTGTGTGCATGAGCAGCTGGGGCAAACTATGAACAATGTGATACAGAAAGACCAAAACCCAACTGCCCCCTCTGAAGTGCCGGGAGCAAAAGCAGGGTACTTGCACCTGCCCCCTGCGCACAGTGCCACCGAGAGGATGAGCAGATCACCTAAGCCACCCCTCCGGCCCAGCCCACCAGTCTGCCCCTACCCTCACCCTATTTAAGGGGCCAGCCCCCCTTGTGAGCAAGGGCAACTTATTACTTGCTTTCGCTTCCTTATGCTGCAACACGAGTCCCAATAGAGCCTTGCCTGAAATTCTCATCTGGCCTCATCAATTTCTACTGATTAAATGAGTCCAAGGACCCTGGTTGGTAACAAAGGTACAGATGCAAGAGCAGAAATGGCAACCTGCAAGCCCTTTTGGAAGCTTCTGCTTATAGCACAACCTAAGCCAAACTCAGAATTAAGGGGTGGGGAAAATCACGCCATCTCTTGAAAGGAGGATTCAAAAAGTCACTTTATAAGGGTGTGACTGCAGTGAGGGTGTGAAGATTTGGGGCCCTTAATGCGAACAATTTATCAAAATACTTATCAACTCAGTACGGCCACTACGAATCAGTTGAGTTCATACGGTGTATCAGACCTGTTTGCCATCACAACTGTAAGTTTCCCTGACGGGGGTGCTCCAGGGAACCCGGTAGGGGCAGGGGCGGGACAAAAACGCAGGGTTTTGGGCCTCCTTTCCACTTAGAGCTGCTTGACTTTTATTTGTTTTATATATTGAGGTTTTACATTAGGTTTTGTTTGAAAAAGATTCTGCCGTCAAAAGGCTTTTAAAACGTTTCTTTGGATGTATTCAGACCAATAGGAAGAGCATGCTTAGCCCATGTTTCCTTGGTCCCTGCAGAACTGCTTTTGCTCATCTGTGTTTCAGACTGTGCCTTAGGCTTTACTCAAAGGCCACCATAAGAAAGAACTTCAGGGAATCAATAATTATATGTTCTTTACACCTATTTTACGAGTCATCAATATGTAAGAAATCTATTTTACAGACAAGTGCCGGGGAAAGTTTCAGTATATTTTCTCTTTTGGGCAACAAGAACTATTTTATGTATCATGTAACGTTTCCCTTTTTGCTTTGGCCACATGGAAGCTTGGTGTCAAATTTAGGTCCCACGTTTCATAACTCTTAAAACTAGAATGGCCCAAGGAGCTTTTAAAATACAGATTCCAAGGCTTCAACTGCAGAGAATCTGAGCAGCTGGGCTGCCCCTGGTGGCTTGATTATTTGTTCTCTTTCTTTGCCCTGGACTTGTCTTCTGATTCTAATATATGTTTCCTCTGGCCCCAATTGTTCTTTCATACAGTAAGTCAGTTACTCCTAGGTCCAAACTGGCAGTGTGTGGGAGGCTGCTCCCAGGACCAGTGAAGGCACTGAGAAGCCTCTGGCCAGTCTAGGGGCCCAGCCTGGGTAGGGGGCAGATCCTCAGCAGAGAAGGGGTAGAGGCACCAGGACCCTCCATGTCTTCAGGTTTGAGAAGTCAGGTGTCTTTCCCAGCGAGCAGCCCTGGGGGAGGTCTATTCTGGAGCTGGGGGCTGGGCCTGAGGGTCAGATGCCAAAACACCCTGGGCTCTCAGGGAAGCAGGACTCCGGCCGAGAAAGAGCCACAGCCCGCCAAGTCCCCTGCAGCATCTGAACACCTGCTCGCACAATCTCTACGCTGAGATTTTCACCCTATCGGACACCCACAAATTTAGGAGAAACCAACTCTCCCACAGGTTAATTCAACACTCAGGCTTGGCCAAAAATTGTTTAGAAGGACATGATTATTCTCTAGGATGATTCTGAATTTAGAATTGAATATAAATGTCGAAGTGAAGCAAGTTCATGGTCCTAATATTTTGGGGTTATTTGTATATTCTTTTAAATAAGTAAATAGATTTATTTATTTTTGGCTGCATTGGGTCTTCATTGCCGCACGCGGGCTTTCTCTAGTTGCGGTGAGCAGGAGCTACTCTTCGTTGTGGTGCACAGGCTTTCCATTGTGGTGGCTTCTCTTGCTGCAGAGCACGGGCTCTAGGCGCGCAGCCTTCAGTAGTGGCTCGTGGGCTCTAAAGCACAGGCTCAGTAGTTGTGGCACACGGGCTTAGCTGCTCCAGGGCATGTGGGATCTTCCCAGACCAGGATCGAACCTGTGTCCCCTGCATTGACAGGCGGATTCTTAACCACTGTGCCATCAGGGAAGTCCCGGGTTATTTGAATTTTTAAGACAACTTGGCATACTAAATTAGCTAATAAATTAGCCTTGGATTCATTTTAAAAGTTATAATTGAAGAATTGATTTAGATTTGTGATTTTAAGCTGAAACCTTATTAAGTTTATAAACCACATTAGAATATTTAACATAGAAGATACATGTTATTTTAAGTTTTATCAGTTAGATTTATCAACCTTGGTTAAATAAGGAAATACTTAAGTACTTGGAAGGTTTTTGGAGTCAGGTGAATACATGAAATGCTTATAAATAAGATAAAGTATGATAAATTTATTAAAGTAGCAATTTCAAATATAAAGAGAATTTAATGAAGTTATAAAAACGTTCTGAAAATAATTGCTTGAAATTTGGTAGATTTATAATTACAATAATGAGATTAATAAGCTGAACTTAAATAAGGTTCTACATTTGTGATGTTAATAAATTCAGTATTAATTTTTTTAACTGAAGTAGTCTTCTAATGAAACTTACTCTTAAATCTCTCTGAAAATACTAATTAGAATTAAAAAAAATTTTTTTTTCCTTCTTTATCCTACAGCTCTATTTTCTTTGGGTCTAGTTGTCCTGTTTGTGAATGTTTTTCTTTCTGTTGGTGGGGTTCCTGGTGGCTGGCAGTCCTTGGTTGACCATCAAAGGACAAGGTAGGTTGCCCTTGTGGCTGGAATGAGTTTCCCTTTGCATTTGTCTAGATCTGTTTGCCTGACAGGTGTGTCCCTGAATGAAAGGGCCACCTCTGCATCCCGTGGAAGTGGGCAGGGCTGATGTCTTTCCCTTCGATTGCCTCTCTGTTTCGTTCTCCCTCCTTCTCTCCCTCCTTCTGCTCTTACAAAACTATTTGCCTTCTCCTCTTTTACACACGCTAATAGCTAATGTTAGATTCACTTCAGGGCACCCACAGAGCTCACTACTCCCCTTTAAAGAGGGAACACGGAGAAAGAGGAAGTGAGCATTTATGGAACATCTTCTTCTCACAGCATGAGGGACTCAGGACCCACTGACTGGTTCAAGCCCTCCCAGGGGTGTAGGTGTTGCTGTCCCATTTGACTCATTAGGGTTTTACCTTTAGTTGTTTTAAAAGGTGAAACTGGACTTTATGGAGCCGTGACAAGGATAGAAGCTTGAGCAAGAAAATGTGCAAGGATCAGAAAATGTCAGGAGCCTCATGGTCTTGTGGTGGATGATATACAACTGGGTTCTTTCCTTGGGAGTAATGGAATCTGCTAGCACTGCATAACCAGAGAAGGGGTGGGGAGGGAGAGGAGAGAGAGTGCACTCAGGAGACAGAAAGAGCAGATAAGATGGTCATGGAAACTTTTTTTTTTTTTTTTTCTTTGCGGTACACGGGCCTCTCAGTGTTGTGGCCTCTCCCGTTGCGGAGCACAGGCTCCGGACGCACAGGCTCAGCGGCCATGGCTCACGGGCCCAGCCGCTATGCGGCACGTGGGATCTTCCCGGACCGGGGCACAAACCCGTGTCCTCTGCATCATCAGGCGGACTCTCAACCACTGCGCTACCAGGGAAGCCCTGAAACATTTTTGATCATCAGAAGCGGTGGTTGAAACTTCAGGTGTCAGAACAGTAGGATGGAAACAAATTGGCCCTGGCTGACTCAGTTTACACTCTGCACTGTGCATGCCTTATTTTCTTCAACTTTCGTGAACAGGCAGAGGTGAGGAAACTGGGTCACCATGGACGTCAAGAAGCTGTAGGCCAGTAAACCAGGAGGCAGGATTTGAACCCTGAACTTAATGATTCCAGACCTTCCACTGGGCCCTCTCAAATTCACGCTAAATCGTTAGCAAAGTCACCGATATCCTCCATCTCTGCTCTGAAGTCTCCTTTTGCTTTCTTGATTTAAGTGAAACCCATACTCTTGTCTTGTGACTCTGATTCCCCTGCAGCTTTCTCCAGCTTGTGTCGGCAGTGGGAGGTGGGGGAGGGGGTGTTTTTCCCCACGCCTCTTGGATGACTGGCCTGAAGGTCCACCTTGTTCCTCATTGTAGCTTCCAGACTGCAGGACCATGGCGTCCAGACTCTGGTGAACAGGGGGCCTGTGACCTCTTGAGAAGGGGTCATCTGGGGTTGCACTGGTGATGTGAGCTCCAGGGAGCAACTGTCTGTGTGTGTCGGGCTGGTGGGCAGAGGCGTGGGGTCGCAGGCCTGATACGGGGTGTGGTTCGGAGGGCTGCCCAGGCGTGCCGTCCTGCATGTGCACCTCTGGGCCCACCCCACCCTTGCTGGTCCTTTCCTTGGGGCTTTGCCTTCCATTCCCACGCTTGGCCTCAGCCCACACTCTCTTGTGCCAAGAATTGAGGTGTAAAGTCTTATTGAATAATCCTTCACCAAAGATGTGTTGTCAACCAGTGGTGACTGAATTCTTCCTGGTCACCTGTGGACATCGGTTGGATATATCAGTTAATGTTTGCTGCTTAAAGCAGCCCCACTTATCAAGCTCATAACTCTGCAGGGTGGCCCTTTGGTCTGGATCCGCTGGGCATTCTTCCCATCTCAGCTGGGCTCACTCATGCACCCAGAGTCAACTCTGTGTCCACTGAGACTGGCTGGTCCAGGGGCCAGGGTGCCTGGTCTCTGCTGCGTGGTCAGCCCGAGTCTAGCAGGGAGCATGTGCTTGTTCACGGGCAGCATAGCAGGGGGCTGGGAGCAGGTAAGAGCCCGCAGACCTTGAGGCCCAGGCTCCCACCCTGCACGCCATCGCTTCCACTACATTCTATTGGTCAAAGCAAGTCACCGGGCCAGCCTGATTGAAGGGCTGGGGACACAGGCTCCACTTTAATGAGAAGTGTTGCAAAGTCATATTGCAAGGGGGTATGGGTAACTGTGCCCGCCCCCCCTTTTTTTCTTCAAGTGCAGTATCACCATAGGCCAGCATGCAGATCCTGCAGCTGTAAGGAGAGAGGGAGAACTTTTATCCCTGGGCCATCCCATCTCTGAGTTTTGTATAGGTCCTGGCTGTGATGCTCTGCCTGCCAGTTGTGGTGGGTTCCGTGGGGTCCCCTGTCCTCTGACCTTGGACGGCTGTGTGTGAGCAACGTGGCTGCTCTCACAGAGGCTTGGTGGAAGCTCTCAGAGGCTTGCTGGGGCGTAAGAGCCTCCCGATCTTCCCAGGCAGCTGTCAGACCTGGAGCTGGTTGGCAAGGCCTCAGCCGTTCATATCTAATCTGGGTGCTGATTGTTGGAGGTGGTTTTGCTTTGATTGTCCCTGGGAGGCAAGAGCTGCTCCAGGTCTGTGGCCATTTATGGGCAGAGCAGAGGCTGGTCCTCACTGCGTAACACGACGGAGTTCGTGGTGGGGGTCACGTTCTGCCCAGCGACCTTGGCAAGTCACCATCCCAGCCCTTGCTGACTGCCTCCCGAAGCGTCATTTCCCTCCTTGTAGAGGTTATATAATTACACCTTCTCTCTGGCAATCTTGTTTTCCCCTCACTGCTGGACCATCACCATCTGGGTGATGATACTGCTCCTGCGTCAAAACATAAAGCTCTCGGATTCCGCATCTTCCCCCACCTATCGCCCCGTTTCTCTATTCCTCTTTAGAGAACACTTTAAAAAAGAGATAACTGGGACTTCCCTGGTGGCACAGTGGTTAAGAATCCGCCTGCCAATGCAGGGGACACGGGTTTGATCCCTGGTCCGGGAAGATCCCACATGCCGCAGAGCAGCTAAGCCTGTGCGCCACAACTACTGAAGCCCACACGCCTAGAGCCCGTGCTCTGCAACAAGAGAAGCCACCGCAATGAGAAGAAGCACGCACACTGCAATGAAGAGTAGCCCCCGCTTGCCACAACTAGAGAAAGTCCTTGGGCAGCAACGAAGACCCAATGCAGCCAAAAAAAAAAAAAAAAAAAAAAAAAGATAACTATACTCACTGTCCCTGACATGTTTGCTTCCATTCCCTTTAAACCCCTCCTTGGAAACTGCTCTTGGCCAGGTCCATTGCTAAGGCAGGTGGTCTCGTTGGGTCTCACCTGATTCGCACATGTGGCCCCTTTGTCTTTCAGGAACCCCCTCCCCTCACTTGGAATCCACTTCTGCCTCGCTGGCTGGGGCATCCTCGCTTCCCTGACTGCTGACAACCTAGGGCCCTGGGATTCAGGCTCCAGGCCTTTCCTCTCTCTTATCTGCATCCCCTCGGCGATCTCATCCTGTCTCATGGCTTTAAACACCCACTACGTGCCAACGATGCTCATTTTATATCTCCTTTCTGGTCCCCAGACTCACCGAACTGCCCATTCAACATTTCCATTTAGATGTCTAATTGCACCTCGACTTTAGCGTGTCCCAGACTGAATCTTGATCCCCCTAGATCTGCTCCTGCCACGTCACCCCCTATCAGTTGAAGGCTTTCCTTTTTCCCTTGCTCACCAACTCCTAATGATCACTGAATCCTCAGAGCTCTGCCTTCAGTTTGGGGGTTTGCATTTTTTCCTTTCTGATGTAACTATTTTTGAATATGTTAAACATTTGTGCAGTTCCAAGTCAAAACAGTATTAAAAGGTATCCTTAGAGAAATCTCATTTCCCTCCCGACAGTCTTTACCCCGTTTTTCAGTGTTCCTTCTGGCAAAAATAAGCACATGTATTTATTTTCCCCTTTTTCTTACACCAAAATTGGCATACTATATGCATTGTTCCACCTCTTGCTTTTTTCACTTAACAATATATTGTGGAGATCACTCCATTGCACAGAGAACTTCCTCATTCTTTTTACAGCTGCATCAGAATTTCATTGCATGGATGTAATTTATTCAACCAGACCCCTACTGACAAACATTTGAGTTGTTTCCAGTTGAGTTGCTATTACAAATAGGGCTGCAATGAATGGCCTTGTGTATATGTTGTTTTGTGCTTTGGAAGGATGTTTTCAGGGTGGATTCCTGGAACCATGGGGGAAGGACACCATCAAGAGAATCTGGGAGGTGGCACAGGGTTTGTGTCCTAGTGCAGCCCCAGGGAAGGCAGAGCCAGCAATGGCCAACCTAGATATGGCCAAGGAGGACAACGGGGAAGGAAGCATCCCCCAGAGCATGGGGCCAAGATCCCAAAAAACAATGTTTGGGGAGCCCCTTTCAGGGGGCAGACCTGGGGCCCACTCATGGAACATTCTGCCTGCTATTGTCTGTGTCTCCTATTGTTAGCTTTTGGAAATGGCTTCTTGGTGCTGTGGAGTTCAGCTACATCCTGCTGGATGTAGCCTGCTGGACCCGTCCATTTCTAATGGAGGAGTGTTGAAGTCTCCAACTCTGATAGTGGATTCATCTACTTCTTTATCTTTGATTTTCTGCAGTTTGAATACAATATGCCTAGATGTATGGTTTCTTTTATCTTTTTTTCTTTTTTCTTTTCCTTAAGGTGTACACTTTATTGAACTGATCAAGTCAGTGTACAGGTAAGCCCTGGATGTCTCCACACCATAGCCTGCTCCCGGGGGACTCATTCTCTCTTTCACTTCCTTCCTTCCTTCCTTCCTTCCTTCCTTCCTTCCTTCCTTCCTCCCTCCCTCCCTCCCTCCCTCCCTCCCTCCCTTGCTTCCTTCCTCTCTTTCTTTCTTTTGGCATTTTTCCTTCTTGGTGTTCTCTGAGCTTCCTGGATCTGTGGTTGAGTGTCTGACATTAACTTGGGGCAATTTCTCAGTCATTATTGCTTTAAATTTTTCTTCTGTTCCTTTCTCTCCGTCTTTCCTTCTTTTGGTGCTTCCATTATATGTATACTACACATTTTGTAGTTGTCCCACAGTTCTGGTTATTCTGTTCCTTTTTTTTCCCTGGTCTTTTTTCTCTCTAATTTTCAGTTTTAGAAGTTTCTGTTGACATATCCTCCAGCTCAAAGAGTCTTTCCTCAGTCATGTCCAGTCTACTAAATGATCCCATCAGAGGGATTCTTCATTTCTATTACTGTATTTTTGATCTCTCATTTTGCCATCATGGGAAATCCTGGAACTTCTAGGTTGACTGCATGAATCCCAAAGAGAAAGCCAATAAAAAACCAGGGAGGAGAAGGAGAAAATCTGAGTCATTGGGGATATCTTTTACAGTTGCTGGATCAAGTCTCACGTGAAGCCAGAACTAAATCTGGATTTTTAATTGACATACCCAGTAAAAATTCTTTTATATTATGAGTCAGCTTGAAGTGAATTTTCTGTCACTTGGTGCCTCAGAGAGTCCTCACTGACTCTATATCTAACTCATAGGCTTATTGTGAGGTTTAAATAAAATTGCACTTAGCAAACGAAGCATGGCACACAAGTAATACTCAGTGAATGATTACCAATATTGTTATTATGATATATTTATTTTTACAGTTATGTGTGCTTTTTATTCCATATCCTAACATTGGCATGTTTCTGTTTCTCTTTTTGGTATTATTCAGTTTCTACCCCCAAAGGAGAGAGGCTGAGGGAGGGGACTAATCAGCCCTGGGCTTCTGACCACCAGCTTCAGCCTCGGGTCCTCCTTGCAAAACCACAGCTGGGGAACAACACAGAGACCACGTGGTGTGGTTCTAATTCCTCTGACATCTCATTTTCATTCTTCAATGATATTTATCTGCATCCAGCTTACACATAAATGTTTCCAGTAAAATGTTCCAAGTGCCTTTTTTCAGAAATCTGAATCCACATGAAAACAATGGCAACAAGAAAAAGGTGTAAACTTTCCAGAACAGGCCCAGATTTTGAAAATGTGATAAAGAGGTTATTGTGCGTCCGAACTTTTCACACAAGAATTGGAGGAGATTTAACACCAGGAATAATAAACCGAGGAAAACCAGCTAATGCAGAGCAGATGGGCCTGCAGGGCAGTGCTAAGCATTTCAATGTCTTTCCTCTTGGACCTTTGGACTCCAGATGACTGAGTGCTGGTTTCTCTAGCTCCAAATAAAGTTAATGCAATTGGGGAAACCATCAGTATGGCTGGTTTGATTTCTGGAGTGATTAGTGGATTAAAGTTTTTCAAGACTGTACTATGTGGTGGGCATTTGACATTCACTACTTGAATCCTGACCACAGCTCCATTTTACTGATGAGAAAACTGAGGTTTTAAAAGCACAAATCACTTGCTGAAGGGCCCATAGCCAGTATGAGAGCCAGGATCAGTCCTAGGTCTGTCTCATTGCATACGCTGTGGTTCTGCAAACTGGGTAATAAGAGAGCAGGGAAAAGGGGTCATGGTCACACAAATTTGAGAAACTCTGTGTGTGTATGTGTGTGGGTGTATATCTACACAGTAAAAGCCTTATTAAGGTATAATTGATCTGCAATAAGCTATACGTGTTTAAACCATACAACTCAATAAGTTTTGATCCGTGTCTATCTGCATGAAACCCTCACCACAATCAAGATAGTGAACATCTCCATTACTTCCAGTAGTTTCCTCGTGCCCCTTTGTAATTCCTCCCTCTTCTCCCTCCCACCGTTGATTCCAGACAATCGCTGATCTCCTTTCTGTCACTGTGGATTAGTTGTACTTTCTAGAGTTTTATATAAATTGAATCATACCAGATGTAGTCTTTGCCTGTCTTCTGTCACTTGGCATAATTTTTTGAGATTCACTCATGTTATTACATGTTTGTTCCTTTATAGGACTAAGTGGTGTTCCGTTTATGAATCTGCCACAATTTATCTACGCATCTATAGATGGACATGGAGGTTGTTTCCAGTTTTGAGCTATTACAAATAAAGTTGCTATGAACATTCGTGTTCAAATCTTTATATGACATAAGCTTTCTTGGATAAATACCTAAGAGTGGAAGGGCTAGATCATATGGTAGGTATATGTTTAACTTTTAAAGAAACTGTTAAACTGTGTTTCAAAGTGGTTGCACCATTTTACCAGCAGTGTATGGTAGTTCTCGTTCCTCCTCATCAGCACTTGGTGTGGTCAGTCTTTTAAATGTTTACCATCCTAATAGGTATGTAGTGATATCAGATTTTCTTATGGTTTTAATTTGCATTTCCCTAATGACTAATAATATCGAGTATGTTTTTCTGTGCTTGTTTACATCTATATATCTTCTTTAGTTAAGTGTTTGTTCAAATGATTTGCATATTTTAATAGAGTTGTTTCTTACTGAGATTTGAGAGTTCTTTATACTTATTGGATGCAAGTCTTTTAATAGATATATGTTTTACAAAGATTTTTCTTCAGGTCTGAGGTTGTATTTTCATTCTCTTGCCAATGTCTTTTGAAGAACAGAAGTGTTTTTTTTTTTTTTTAAAAACTCTGGTGAAGTCCAATTTATTTATTTTAAAATTTATTGAAGTAACGTTGATTTACAATGTTGTGTTAATTTCTGCTGTACAGCAAGGTGATTCAGTTATACATATGTATATACATCCTTTTTCATATTCTTTTCCTTTATGGATTATCACAGGATATTGAATATAGTGCCCTGTGCTATACAGTAGGACCTTATTGTTTATATCTGTTGAAGTCCACTTTATAGTCCACATTTCTTCTACTTCACATTTTTAAAACCTTAGGTACCTTCTGGAAGAATTCTTGGCTTGATATTACAACTCACAAATTTGCTCTTTGGCAACCTGTTCAGCCTATATGTTGAATTTTTTTCAATGATCAGATACTTAAAATCATTCATCATGTTTGCAACATGGTAATCTTACATCTCCCTGAGAATAGCAGTTATTCAGTTCAGTTCAGTCTATGAGCTTTGTTTTCTCGGTGTAATTGTAACACTTGGTAAGAGGGTGACATCTTTCTTGCACAGCTGCTTGGTGATGCTTAGCTGAGGAGTCATGTATTTGAGGACCCCTGTTGGCTGGTCTTTGCCTGTTGTGCCCACTTCGAGGATGAGGAATGAGAGGCAACACAGCACCACGAGAGGGCGCTTTCTTGGGGGCAGGAACTCCTCCCTCCTCCCTGGTGCAGTCAGCCCCCTGGGACACTGTCTAAAGACTCATACTCCATGGTACTGCATGGAAGCGGGCACCTCTACTGCTGCTGCCTAGTCCCAGGGGCAATGAGGACAAGGCATGGACCTGACAGTTCCTACTCAGGTGCCCCAGCTTGTGCCCCGTCAGGGGCTCCAAGCTGCTCTTTTCCTTCTCTCCCATACACACCTTCAGGCTTTGAGCATCGTTGGAATCACCGCCCAACTTCTATCTACTTCTATGCAAGAGTCCTCTCCCATGTGTACCTAAGTATAGAATTCCTTTCAAAATCTGATAAGACTGCCTTCCGTATTTCAGGGATTTTAAATATTTCTTATCTAAAAGGAACCCCCTTCCAATTTTCCAGCATTATTATGGATCAAAACCACATTTGTCTCATTTCTAGGGCTTCCCTGGTGGCGCAGTGGTTGAGAGTCCACCTGCTGATGCAGGGGACGCGGGTTCATGCCCCGGTCCGGGAAGATCCTACATGCCGTGAAGCAGCTGGGCCCATGAGCCATGGCCGCTGAGCCTGCGCGTCTGGAGCCTGTGCTCCACAACGGGAGAGGCCACAACAGCGAGAGGCCCGCGTACCGAAAAAAAAAAACAAAAAAAAACCCCACAAAAAAACCACATTTGTCTCATTTCTAGAGACTTGTGATGGGAGGAGAGGCTGTAACTGATGCTTCGTTGTCCAACCTGAATGGAACCTGTGGGCAGTATTTGCATCTGTAGAAGAATCTCAGTATTTGAAAGGCCACCAGTGCAGACCACATATGCTAAATGTTGCCATGACAATTTGGTTTGCACCTTTTTTCTTTTGGCCTCCCCACGTGGCACGCGAGATCTTAGTTCCCTGACCAGGGATTGAACCCCCGCCCCGTGCAGTGGAATAGTGGAGTCTTAACCACTGGACCACCAGGGAAGTCCCTTCATTTGCAACTTTGATGTTTGCACGTTGGGGAAAGTTTACCAGGGCCCACCATCTGAGGGGAACGCATGACCATTGTTAGAAATGAAAATCTGCCCATTTCTCTCCATGCTGGAAGGGCCACGTGTCTGTGCTACTGTTGACAGTCCCAGCTGAGCCCAGACTTTCAGTCATTCCCACCAAAGCACCAGACGTGTGAATCAAGCCATCTTGGATCCTGTAGACAAGCCCAGCCGCCAGGTAAGTACCACTGAGACCCTCAGGTGATGCCACATGAAACAGAACTGAAGAATTGCCCCGCCAAGCCCCAGTTCCTTAGCCGGCTGCTCAGTGCTTGAGCTGTAACAGTGAAGCCCTTCTGGAGAGCAGTCTAGTGAGGGAAGCAGATGACAGACCAGTTAATAACATTATGAAAGGGGTTGAAATGGGGGGAGATGGCTGGCAAAGAGTGCTTTAGGAGCACCGAGGAAGGGTATCTTTTAGCTGCACGTATACAGGCACTGCACACAGTGCACTTAAACCCTGTGAACAGTGGGTAGCAGCTGCGGGAAATCTCTAAGGAGGACATTTCTGTAGTCTTCACCAATGGCCCACATCTGGGAAACTGGTGAGAGGCAGATTTGACAATTTGCTACAGTCATTGTAGAGAAGGAAGCCCAGCTGGTGTGGGCTGCTTGCGTGAGGATGAGGTCGTGGCTGCACCACTGTGGGTTACGTCTTAGCCTTCCACAAGCTGTACCTGAAGCACGCGGGGATGTGAGGTCTTGAACTTTTAAGCCAAAAAAGACTCTTAAATGGCTCACTTAACAAGGAAGCTACTTTAAGGACAGTGCTTTGAATTTTTTCTCTTTTAATCCAAATGCAAATAGCTACTTCTAAGAGTAAAAGAAATTGCATAATAATAATGATTAAATCGCTAACGCTTATCACTGGCTTCCCATGTGCCAAATACTGTACTGTGTGCTTTAGGAGGCATATTTCTCTGAATCCCCCACAGCAACCCTCTGTGATCCTCTCTTTACAAATAGGGAAACTGAGGCTTGGAGAGGTTAAGGAACTTCTCAAGGTGACATACGTGATGTTATGGCTGAACGTGTGTGTCCTCCCAAAATTCATGCGTTGAAGTCCTAACCCCCAGCGTGGCTGTGTTTGGAGTAAGGAAGTAATTGAAGTTAAATTAGGTCATAAGAGTGAAGCCCCATCCCAATAGGATTAGTGCCTTTATGAGAAGAGATGCCAGAGAGCTGCCTCTCTCTCCATGTGTTTGCCCAAAGAAGAGGTCGTGTGACACATAGCAAGAAGGTGGCCGTCTGCAACCCAAGGGAAGAGTTCTCACCAGTCACTGACCCTGGTGGCACCTTGATCTTGGACTTTCAGCTTTCACAACTGTGAGGAAGTAAATTTCTGTTGTTTAAGCCACCCAGTCTGTGGGATTTTGTTATGGTGGCCCCAGCAGGTTATATACCTGACAACCCACCACACTGGGATTATGAGCACCAGAGCCCCTGACTCATCACCCTGAACTGCCTCCTAGAAATATCATCATTTGAAAAGTTTTACATTTTGTAAAGTGGCATATGCTAGTTTAAATTGACATGAGACATGTTTTCAAAACTTGACATTATCGGGACATCCCTGGTGGTGCAGTAGTTAAGAATCCACCTGCCAATGCAGGGGACATGGGTTCGATCCCTGGTCCGGGAAGATCCCACATGCCGTGGAGCAACTAAGTCTGTGCGCCACACCTACTGAGCCTGCGCTGTAGAGCCTGCGAGCCACACCTACTGAGCCTGCGTGTTACAACTACTGAAGCCCACACGCCTAGAGCCCATGCTCTGCAACAAGAGAAGCCACCACAGTGAGAAGCCCGTGCACCGCAACGAAGAGTAGCCCCTGCTCGCGGCAACTAGAGAAAGCCTGCGCTCAGCAACGAAGACCCAAAGCAGCCAAAAATAAATAAAATAAATAAAAAAATAAAACCTTGGCATTGTCTATGCTAACATTGTTGGTTGTTACTTAAAGCAGTTTCACTAAATTTGGATCTCTGGAAAAAACATTTTTTTTGAGCATGGAAGCAGGTTGGACATATTGCACCCAGTAATAACAGTGAGACTTTTGGCATATGAAATACTTCAGTGGGAAAGTATTTGCTTAAATCTTTGCCTGCTATTATAGTTGAAGGTTTGGTGATAGTATTTGCCCTTCCCATGAACTTCCTGGATTTCAAAACCATGTGGAAGTGTAGCTTGTCTTATACGAAAAATAAAGTCGGAGAACTTTTAAAGAATTAACATCAAGAAATGCATTAAGCTAAGTATCAGTTATTTAGAGAATGATTATCTGGTGTGTGAATGATCTTGGTCCTTTTATTTCTCACCCTCCTTTGACAATACCATGAGGATACTTTTCTTCCACAGGTTGGCTGCTGTCCTTCTTAACCTCTACTGGGAGTGCAAGCAGGTGTCAGCCCCTCAACAGAGGCCAGGCTGTTCTGACAGGCTTTCACTTTGATGAATGCTTTGGCTTTATGGGTGGAGCATCTTTTACATCCACTGCTGGCTCTCTGTAGACCATTTAAGCAGTACAAAAGGAAAGATAGATGATAAGGAAGTAGGTAGATGGATAGATGATCCATAAATCAGCAAGAACAGCCCACAATCTGAGCTATAACCATTACAGGTTATATATAAATATATATTATATATATATATAAAACATATATATAATATATATAAATGACATATAACATATATATAACCAGTTATATATATATATGTATATATATATATGAACATATAACATTTCAGGTAAACATCCAGACCTCTTTTTTTGGGGGGGTTATTAATTTTATTTATTGCTTATTCATTTCCTATTTCACCAATTTCCTCTGTATTATTTCCATTCTTTTTTATTTTTAAAAAATTTTAAAAATTAATATCATTTTAAAGGTTACACTCCATTTAGTTATTACAAAATATTGGCTACATTCCCCGTATTGTACAATACATCCTTGAGCATATCTTACACCTAATAGTTTGTATCTCCCATTCTTCCACCCCTCTATTATCTCTCCCCCCTCCCCACTCAGACCTCTTTTTATGAGCATGTATACATATAGATGTAACAGATCATATTTTGAGCATATTAGACCTCGTAGGATGCAGCTCAAACAGTGCTTACAGGGAAATTTAGTGTATGTGTATACACATGTATTATATATAGTATATATTTTATATAATATATATTATATACTATATAAAATGTATATAATAGAAAAGAATTAGAAAAATAGTAAGGCTAAAAATCTAAGCAACTATCTCAAGGAGCTAGAGAAGAGTATTGCAAATTAAATCCAGAGAAAGTAGAAGGAAAGATAATTAAAAACAGAAATCAAATAAAAATTTAAAATTAAAAAGTAAATGCATTATAGAAAGAAAACCACCAAAGTTAAAAGTGGGTTCTTTGAAATAATTAAGAAAATTAATAGCTCCTACAAAGACAGATCAAGAAATAAAGACCAAAAATACAAGTTACAAATGACAGGCATGAAAAACCTGACATCACTACAGATTCTACAGACATTAAAAAGGTAATGATTCTGATAGTGTGGTCAAGGAAAGACAAGGGCTTGAACTGAACCCAGTAGATGAGAATGAGTTGGTGGATTTGAAAGCTTGAGGAGGTGGAATAAACAGACTGGTTGGATTGGGTGTGGGAGAGAAATAGGTGTAACAGTTTGTGCTGAGCTCTCTCTTAGGTGACTGGGTGGCCAAGGGGCGCCACTAGTGAGGCTGGTAGCTCAGATGGAGAACCAAGCTTGGTGAAATTCGGCTTAAACCAACTTTTCCCAATTTAATTTTATTGCTTTTTTTACTTGCTACCTAAAAGCCAATTCCCCCCCCCCCCCCCCCAAAAAAAAACCCCAGAAAATAACAAGTGTTGTGAGAATGCAGAGAAATTGAAACTCTGTGCACTGTTTGTGGGAAGGTAAAATGCAGCACAGTCACTCTGGAAAAGTGTGGCAGTTCCTCAAAATATTAAACATAGAATTACTATGTGATCCAGCAATTCCACTTCTCGGCATATACCCTAAAGAATGGAAGGCACTTGTCTCGAACAGATAACTGTATACCTATGTTAATAGCAGTATTATTCACAATAGCCAAAAAGTGGAAACAAACCAAGTGTCTTTCAAAGGATCGACAGATAAAGAAAATGTGGTGTGTAAGTACAGTCTTTAAAAAGGAAAGAAATTCTGATGCGTGGTACAACATGAATGGTCTTTGAGGACATTATGCTAAGTGGATTGTCAAACATGAAAAGACAAATACTGTATGATTCCACTCATGTGGGGTACTTAGAGTAGCGAAATTCACAGACAGAATGGTTGCCAAGGGCTAGAGGGAGGGGAGAAAAGAGGAGTTACTGTTTAATGGATATAGAGTTACAGTTCTGCAAGATTAAAGTTCTAGAGGTGGCTGGTGGTGGCTGCACAATAATGTGAATGTACTTAATGCCACCAAACTGTACACTTTAAGATGGTTAAGATGGTGAATTGTATGTTATGTGTATTTTATCCAGTTAAACACACACACATGCACACAAGGCTGGACCCCAACCCAAGGTTCTGAATCAGCAGGTCTGGAGTGGGATCTGCTGATTGGCCTTTCTATTGGCATTCTATTGTAGTCAATAAGTTCTCAGGTGATGCTGATGCTGCCGGTGCGGAGACCACACTTAGGGATAAGTGGTTAGGAGGCCTGGTGAGTATCATGTGGAGGGGTCCTCTGCTTGCTCCCTCGTGGCTATCGTTGTTATTTACAACGGCCGGCGTTTATGGAGGGCTTGCCTGCTACAGGTTATCTCACAGTTGGGTGAAGGGGCAGCAGATGGGCAGGGCTAGAGTAGATAAACTTCACCCGGCTTCCTTTGGTTCTTGGTGTGAGTGTAAGGCTGAGAGGGAACCAGAGACGCAAATAAAGACCGAGTACAATTTAGCGCACAGCCGCGGGGAGAATTAGGGTCGCCTAGGGACCGAGCGCCCAGGGCGCTATCTGGAAGGGGACGTGGGGCGCCTGGGCAGGTCTCCAGACTCCTCCGCGGCCGCGGGAGGCGGAGGGGGACTCGTGGCCCGCAGAGGGCGCTGCTGCGCCGTCCCGCCGCCTGCCGCCCAGGCCGCCCACCCCGCGGGCGCGCCCCTCTGCAGTCCAGTGCCGACCGGCCGGGGACCCGCTTGTTCCGAGCGCGCACACTTCTCGGCCGGACGGAGGACGCCGCCAGCTCCTGGCCGCCCCTGTACTCGCCTGCGGCGGCAGCTCGGCGCACCGCCCCCGGCCCGGCACCGCGTCGCGCCCGCGTCCGAGCGCAGAACTCCGGCCCCAGGAACCTCCCGGCCGTTGGCGGAGCCAGCAGCCCCGCCGCCGGCACGTTCGGCGCCCTGCTCTCGGGGCACAGGGGAGGGCGGCGGCCGGCTGGTGATGGGCGGCCCGGCGGCGCGGAGGGGCGCCGGGGGGCTCCGCGCGCTGCTCCTGGCGCTGGTGGCCGCGGGGAGCCCCGCGGGCGCCTACAATCTGGACCCGCAGCGCCCCGTGCGCTTCCAGGGTCCCGCCGGGTCCTTTTTCGGCTACGCGGTGCTGGAGCACTTCCACGACAACACGCGCTGGTGAGTGCCCTCCCGGCCCGGACCCTGACCCCGGCCCGGCTCGTCCCGCTGTAGCCGCCAGGCCGTCGCTGCCGCCGCCTTTCCGGCCTCTCCACGCCGCCGTCCCGAGGGGGCGATTTAAATGTCTCGGTTGTGCGTAGCTCGGCCGCCGAGGAAAGGCGGGGAGGAGGAAGGACGCCGGTTCCCGGTCCAGCGTACTGCCCGGTGGGCGCCCGAGTCGGAGGGGGCCGGGCGCCTCCCCGCCGGGGTTGCCCGTCGCTCGGCCTCCCAGCCAGACTCGGCTTAACTCTCTAGGTCGCAAAGTAACTTGGTTCTTCTGCCCCCGTGGGCCCCAGGCAGCCCGGCCAGAATCCCGAAGGCCCCGGGCTGCGGAGACAGACTCCTCAGTTCGGGGAACTCTTGGTGACACCCCACCCGCCTCGCCCCGGCTTTAAGCCTCTCCCGCCGGCTCTGCGCAGGAAGCAGAGTAACCCCGAGATGCGAGGGGAGTGGGCTGGGTGTGCGTGGGTTCGGGGGGCGGGGATGCCGACTGTGTGGTTCCCCTTCTCGCTCACCAGGCCCTCTGCGGAAGCGAGCCGAGAGGGTCCGGAGGCAGGGAAGGGGGATGGTCCTGGACCCCAGTGACAAGTCCGGTGGGACCGGTGGGTGATTTCTGGGGCAGCTACCCTGGAGACCGGTAGAGGTCAAGGAGTCCAGTTGCCCCCTGAATGTCCCCTTAAGAGTCCCAAGAGGTGGGAGCTCTCCCCATGAGGCACCACCTCTGAAGGGGCACGGAGTGCTCAACCCCAGGGGAGAAGCACCAGGGGAGGTTGGTCTCCCCTTGGCCCTTTCCTATGGACAAGAGGGAATGAAACAGCCACAGGAGGGGTCAACCCCTCCTCAAAGAGTTAGGGTGTGGGTAGTTCCCCAGTGGGGCCCCAGACGACAGCTGGTCTGGGGCTGGTTTTATTGTGTGGTCACCAGTGTGGACATCCTTGGGGGCTGCAGGCTGGGAGGGCGAGGTCAGCCTTGTGTGTGCGCTCAGCATGCAGTTCTGCTCGGAACTTGACAGAGGCTGATAGAAAAGGGAGGGTTTGTAGATTCGAGTCCTCTGGCGTTCCTGGAAAAGTGGGGACTCCGTGACCAGCCAGCCCTTTAACAATCATGCTGTTTAGGAGAGCTGCCTCCAAGAAAACAAGTTTTTAAGGTTTTTGTGTAGCTCCTGTCCAGTTCCCTATCTCTCTCCCTACCATTTACCCCAGTTGCTGAGTTTAAGACCAGCTGTCTTTTCTTGCACTTGCCAAATCCCCCTTTTAAAGCAAAGCAGGCTGACACCTTTTCTGTGTCCTCTGTACTCAGCGTCCACTGTGGACTTTGGTAGAGAAGGTAGCCTGGGCAGGAGCAATTGGAGAACACATCCCAGGATCCTAGCCCGGGCTCCCAAACTGTGTGACCTTGGCACAAAGCATGTTGGGAGGGCTGTTAAAGATAGAAGGGCTGGGGCTTCCCTGGTGGTGCAGTGGTTAAGAATCCGCCTGCCAATGCAGGGGACACGGGTTCGAGCCCCGGCCCGGGAAGATCCCACATGCCGTGGAGCAACTAAGCCCGTGCACCACAACTACTGAACCTGCGCTCTAGAGCTTGCGTGCCACAACTACTGAGCCCACGTGCCACAACTACTGAAGCCCGTGCGCCTAGAGTCCGTGCTCCACAACAAGAGAAGCCACTGCAATGAGAAGCCTGCACACTGAAGCGAAGAGTATCCCCAACCAGAGAAAGACCCAACGCAGCCAAAAATAAAAATAAAAAAATTAATTAATTAAAAAAAAATAGAAGGGCTACTCTGGGCAGGGTGCTGCTGAGGAGGGGCAGGCAGGGGAGCTGGAGCACCACATGGGGTCTGCAGCTCTGCAGCCTCATGGGTCTCTGAGCTCTTTGGGCCACGGGTAAAAGCTGCCCCATTTCGGAAGTGGGGGGAGTCAAGAGCAGATCTGACTTGGAAAAAGAGTCCAGCCTGCTTTGTTTTAAAAAGGTGATGAGGAAAGGCTGTGTGGTATGAATATTTCAAGTATATTTCAATATTTCAAGTATTTCAGGGGTCCATCCACAGCCAGGCTTCCGGTCTCAAAATCGCTCTCTCTTGCTTCTGATACTGAGTGGGCTGCTCTTTTTATTGGAGCGCTTGTCCCTATAGTTTTTCAAGTACCAACTAATCTCTACTGCAATCTATTTAAAGCAACTTTTCTTATTCCCTGCCCCCCACTGCCTTAACTCTGTCTTAGTTTTTGCTTATCTCCTTGTCTTCTGTCCTCTTGTTATTTCTTCCTAGCGTCTTCCTCCCTATTCTTTTCTCTCTCCTCTCCCTTCCCCCCAGTATTCTTGGTCTTAGACCTTGACGGTTATTCTCTGCTGATTATGCTGCCCAGTCTTGGTATGCCAGTGGTCTTTGAAGCAAGAGACTTTCAGAATCTCCTATTTTCAACTTCTTTCTTTTCTCTATATCTTTAGAGGCTAGGCTTACTATGAGGCTAATGAAACTTCCACCAAAGGCCTCTCACTTGCACAGGCCGCTCCCTACCAAGGCCCTGTGCCTAATTCTGTATTTGTAATTTTGTATTAATTTTCTTAAAGGTAGTCGCCCTATATTTGTAGGATTCAGGCCCTGTGGAATCTGGGTCTACCCTAGGTCTCTACCTTAACTCTGGGGTTGGTTGCTTGACTTAGTGACTGATTGTTGGTCTCTTCCTACCAGGCAGTCCTTGGGCCCTGGATCTTTTAGCTTTGCTTGAGGGACATGCAGGTTGTTTCCAATTATTCACAATTATAAACGTCAGCCGGGTAAACATCCTTCTAACAAAAGCCTTGCGGACATCCTTAATTATTTCCTTTGAATAAGTTCCTGGGCTTAGAATTGCTGGGTCAGAGAGGGAGGGAGGTTTTAAAGCTTTTTCTCTGCGTTTCCAGAGTGCCAGTGAAGCTGAAGTGTGCACTTTAGGGAACTGTATTTAACTTTGGAGTAATTTACCAAAGGGCTGCTCCAGTCCAATGGAAGAGCATAGCCACCTACATGAGGGGGACTTAAAATAACGATCACAGAGAGTCAAACTGGGTGTGGGAGGTAAGTGACAGACACCAAGAGGACAATGTGTTAAAACTCTGAAAGGAAAAGGAGGCAGCGTTCACTAAGCCTTGTATCTGCTGTCTTTCTTTCTGAGCAGAAGTTACTCTTAAGCTTCTTCATTCAGTCTTCGTGGTTCAGTAGTTTTGCTTCGTGCTAATTAAACACCTCTGTACAGGTGGAAGGATTTGTTGTGTGTAGGGTAAGGGAGGGAGGAGAGTGTGCAGGGGGAGGGGCAGGGAGAGAGCCCAGGCACGACAGTCTGCAGGGGCCGGAACTGAAGGGTCCCCAGGTTGAGGGGACCCCAGGTGCACATCACGAAGCTCC
Source organism: Aethalodelphis obliquidens (assembly GCF_003676395.1). Lineage (NCBI taxonomy): Eukaryota > Metazoa > Chordata > Mammalia > Artiodactyla > Delphinidae > Aethalodelphis > Aethalodelphis obliquidens. The sequence goes on from NW_020838006.1 coordinate 8,566,655, forward strand.
TGCATATGCTCCGTCAGTAGGACTAGTGCTTCTTCTCTAATCCCCTAACTGAGCATTCCTAGCAGTTCTCTTTTAAGTAATAATTCTCACTGATCAGAGGTCCTATCTCTCTGTGTAAGGGATGGGGTGGCCTCGCTTTCCGAGCCCTGGGGACTGCGTCCTGCATACGCAGTCATGTTGCATTGGGAACAGAGTCCTGGACCCAGCCTCTCTCCAAGGGTTTGGCTTGAGTGGCCTCTGCTGTGTGTCATGCTCTGGGCAGTGAGCGTTGTCCCCATGGCCAGGTGGACCAGAATATGGCAGGCAGTGTGATATATGTCATTTGTATCAGTTTGGATGCAAACATGCAAGTGACTCGGTTTCTTTTTTCCCAGTGACACCCCGAGGGCATCTCCCTGCCCTGAGCTAGCGTCCTTCCCTAGACTTCCCACCACCTGGGTCTTCTTGCTCCCTTTGAACAATAGCAGGAGGTGCCAGGGAACACGGACAAAGCAGATTTCTGTCCCCTTCCTTTAGACACGGACTGGTCCCTCAGCTGCAGGGCAGACAACTGTAACACCCTGTGAGATAAATAAATGCAGCCCTGCTGGCTGGCGTAGAGCCCCAGAGCGGGTTTCTTTCACACCCTCCCTTCCCTCCTTCCTCTTGGCCCCAGACGCCCCGGAGTCCTAGGCGGTTGGGTGCATTGGCTTCCTTTCTGGAGACGTGCTTCCTGCCTCATCTCCGGGGATGCATCAAGACGGCTGTGCTCGGGCCCAGAGCAAGTGCTCGGAAATGGAAGAGGCGCCGGCGTTTTGCTTTGTTAAGGTTGTTAGAGCATCGCTCCGTGAGGAACAGGAGGTGATTCAGAGCCGAGGGGACCATAGCATCCTCAATTTGCATGATGGTTGAGAATTAAAAGAACAAGCTAGATGGTCTGGCACTGCCAGTGCAGTTGCCGTGAGCCAGATATATTGCTGTCTAAATTAAAATTAATTACAACCAAATAAAATGAAGAATTCAGTCGTACAGTCATACTAGCCACATTTCAAGTGCTCAGTGGCCACGCGTGCCTCGTGGCTACTGTACTGGATAGCACACAGAACATTTTCACCGTCGCAGAAAGTGCTGGTACTGGTTTGGAGCAATGAATTGTGTCTTAAAGGGCTAGCTACACAGGGACTTCCCTGGTCGTCCAGTGGTTAGGCCTCGGCGCTTTCACTGCCATGGGCCTGAGTTCGATCCCTGGTCAGGGGACCAAGATGCCACAAGCCATGTGGTGCTGGCACCCCCCACCCCTACGGCAAAAAAAAATAAAAGGCTAGACAAAGATCAAAAGGCAGTGTAAGAAAAGTCGACCCTTGTATTTGAGTATGAAAACTGAAATGAGGGAGCTTAACTAAAAATTAAGACTAGGCAGCCTCTTTTCATCCATCAGACATTGGAGTGCCTACTCTGTGCTAAGGGCTGGGTATTCAAGAATGAAAAATGCACCCATAGCCTGATGGGTGAGAAGGTTGTGGGCTTCTCGTCTTGTGTGTCAGGCAGAGATGAGATGTGGGCTCCCATAGGGGAGAGGCTGGTCCTGGGGCAGCCCTAGGGACTTGTGATGGGCAGAGGAGAGTCCCGTGAAAGTAAAACCTTCAGAAGGGGGACCCTGGGATCATGGGCCCCGCTCCTCACCCCCAGCCCCACCCGGCTTTGCGAGGAGACACCCAGAAATGATGGTGGTAGCCGGGCCTTCTCCTAACCTCTGTGGTGACCTCTCTGTCGCGTTCTGTCCCATGTCAGGCTCTCAGGTGGGGCTGTAGCTTCACTTCCCCATATGGATTTTCTGGAAGTAGCTTTTTCAAACCTCGTCCTTGGTTCTTACTGGCCCTGCAGAGCCTGCTTTCTCAGAGCACTCAAGAAGGGATGACACATGTATGAGGCCCGAGTTCTAAGGGGACCCGGAAAGCATCCCTTGGGGTTTCCAGGACGTTTCCCTGAAGATCTCAGGAGGCTGGCGAGGGTGCTGTTTCCTGAGCTAGTGCTGAACGCTGGCCAGGGGAGAGGCAGCTGTGTCCCTCAGGAGAGAACCTTCCAGGGCAAGAAGACAGACTCTTCTCAGCCAGTTTCTAGCAGCCCATAGTGTGAAAGTGTGAAGGGCCGGGCCCTGGCCAGCTCTGAGTCCCCGGTGACCTGCTGCTGGTCAGGAAATGGTCTCCTTCTGATAACTCCCATTGTGATTTGTCTGGGGAAAATGCCATATTCACATTTGTTAAAAGCAGCCGTGGTGTTCTCAGAAATCATTTGTTTTCAAGGAAGTAGCATATAACTTTAAGAAATCAAAATGGGGACTTCCCTGGTAGTCCAGTAATTAAGACTCTGTGCTCCCCATGCAGGGAGACTTGGGTTCGATCCCTGGTCAGGGAACTAGATCCCGCATGCCGCAACTAAAGAGTCTGGAACTAAGATCCTGCACGTTGCAGCCAAGACCTGGTGCAGCCCAATAAGTAAATAAATGTTCAAAACAAAATGAACAGTCCCATCAGATAGGATTTGCTGGGCATCTCCAAGAGGTCCAGTGCTTTCACAAGCGTAATAGTCCCCAGTGGGATCTTTGGGACAACCTAGTGAGTGGTTTTCAGTTTGCCAGGTAGAGAACAAAGGCTTACAGAGTTACACACCTTGTCCAAGGTCCATCCCAGCCTTGGTGATGCATGCACACTGGGGGCCTGTGCAAGAGAATTATGGGGGTGGGCGGTAAGGCCGGTGAAAGCACTGGGGGTCGGGGAGGAGACAGGATTGGGCAGGGAGAGCCTTGGACTGTGGTTGGGATCTGATTCAAGTCTCGCCATCTCAACACGGGCACGCCCACCCCAAGATTATAATCAGTCCCTGGGGTTGCCTGGGAGACGCATGGCCTCAGCTTGATTGCCTGGAGGGGGCTGCAGCTGGAGGCTGTCAGCTGACTGTCCTCTTGCAGCCAAAAGGCTTCAGGTGGTGCACACCTACCTCCACGGCGGCCACGGAGCCCATCGTGTGTGAAAGGCTGTGTTCGGAGATGTGAGGTGTGTTCTTCGGCCTGCGGTGTGGCTGGGATCATCTGTGCCTCTGCTTATCCCGCTGTATCAGTATTGGGGGCGCTGGGATTCTGGGCTGTTAGAATTGGCTCCGAGGCAGACTCCCAGGGTGCCTCTTCCTGACCTTTGGGAAGTCTCAGGTGAGGGACGGAGGGGGAAGAGAGCTCCCACCTTACCCTGAGCCATTGAGTCGCTGACGAGCACTTGGCTGGAGGGAGCTGCCAGACCTCAACCCTGGTACCTTGTGAACTGCAAAGCCTCAAGCCACGTGGATTTGGCGACCAACCAAAGCAAAGTGTTTGAGCATCACTTAGGAAGTGAAAGTGAATCCAAGATTCGGAAAAATCCAGTCTTTGAAACCACAGGCTCACTGGTCCCCAGTGTCTGCTTTTTTGGGAGAACAAAAAGGACTTGTGAGTTTAAATTTGCAGCAGCAGCGGCCGCAGCAGGAATACACTTACAGGGCGCTAAGCCCGTATTAACTCACTTAATGTTCTCTGCAATTGCTTCAGCTGGCTATCATTGTAGCCCCATTCATGAAGGGGAAAACTGAGGCACAGAGACGGTGTTTGCCCAAGTCACATGGTGACACAGTAGTCGAGCTGGGGCCTGTGCCTTTGCCTCTCAAGAAGTCAAGAGTCTGAGTTTGGAGCTTCAAGGCACCCAAGCATCTGTGTCATGAGATTCTGTCTTACGTTCTTGGAAGAGTTATGGAATCACGGTCGTGGTTGCTTCCCTGTGACACCCTTTGCTTATGCTTATTCAGGACCCACTGGATACCTGTGCAGAGATCCTGGGGTTCTGCTTTCCAGAGATGCTTGATCACTCAGTAAACAGGGACCAGTGATTCCGCCAGGGACGTTTGTAGGTCCTGCTGTCATGCTAAGTCTCTATAAGACAGAAGTGTCCTAGGAAACATGGAGCGTTCTATTCCGTGTGTGCATCCTAACCTCCCTGGGCTGCTTTTGTTACCATCCCTCCACCTGCTCCATTGAGTCCTCCGGGCTCCCATGGCTTATTTAAGAAGCTCTGTTTGGAGAGTAGATGGGAAAGGAAGCCATGGAGGCCCGTGTTTAGGATTTACCCCTGGGTTTGTTAAAGAAACCCACACAGAGTCAGAATTTCTGTACAGTCGGCCAACAATATGAGAGTAAATCTGAGCATACAAAAGTATGGAACGAATTTCCTCCATCTCAGCTCATCCCTTGGTGTGTTGAAGCCCAGGTGATCTCTCCCACCCATTCTGGACTGTTTAGTGTTAAAATGCTGCAACGTGCACAGATGCCAGAGCAAAGTCGGCCATGTGTGTGGGACACCGCAGCACTGCACAGGGTCCTGGCACCTTTTCTCCATCAGGCTGGGTCCTGGAGTGGATGTTCCAGACGCAGAGGAGTGGGGTTCTACCTGGCTCTGCCTTCATTGTGGCCCCTGGTTCCCCAGCAACAACCAAATCCGTGGTCTGTGCCATAACGGGGGGGGGTGCCTGACTTCGCCCCCATTTAGGAGCGTTGTGTTCTTGGCAAGTTACTTCAGCTGTTTGAGCCTCATTCCCTCCTCTATAAAAGAGGAATAATGAGAATTTGTCCCTCATCACGTTGTGGGGAGATTAAATGAGATGATTTCTGCAAAGTCTGGAATGTAACATGCAGAACAGAGTAAACCCTGGATAAATATGAATAGCTATTTCTATTGCTACTTTGATCTGACATTTGAAGCTAATGGTCTTCATCCTGCCTTTAGATGCTAAAAGTTTGCTTTCAGTACATTTGTTGATCCATTTATTTATCAAAATTTGAGTGTCAGCGCTCAATACAGAAATGAATGACAGAGTCTTGCATAAGACACTGTTATGTGTGGTCTCTAAAATTTTGGTCATGCTCTACACAAATCTGCATTTTTGTGTATTCATTTGTATATCTACTTCCAAAAGGATCTGAGATGGCTGCTTTAATTGGAGACCTGTGGGATTGTAAACCCTAGAGTTTTTAAAATCTTTTTTAAAATTGAAGGATAATTGACTTACAATATTATATAAGTTTCAGGTGTACAACATAATAGTTCAAAATTTTTATAGATTATATTCCTTTTAAATTTATTATGAAATACTGACTATATTCCCTGTGCTGTACAATACATACTTGTAGCTTATTTATTTTATACGTAATAGTTTGTATCTCTTAATTCCCTTCCTCTGTCCTGCCCTGTCCCCTCTTCCCTCTCCCCCACTGTTAACCACTAGTTTGTTCTCTATATCTGTGAGTCTGCTTCTTTTTTGTTATATTCACTAGTTTGTTGCATTTTTAGATTCCACATATCAGTGATAACATACTGTATTTATCCTTCTCTGTCTGACTTATTTCACTAAGAATAACACCATTCAGGTCCATCCATTGAAATTTTGCCATTTGTGTTCTTTTTTATGGCCGAGTAATGTTACATTTTATATGTACCACATCTTCTTTATCCATTCATCTGTTGATGGACACTTAGTTTGCTTCCATATCTTGGCAATTGTAAACAATACCGCTTTGAACATTGGGATGCATGTATCTTTCTGAATTAGTCTTTTCTTTTTTTCTAGGAATGGAATTGCTGGGTCATATGGTAGTTCTATTTTTAGTTCTTTAAGGAACCTCCCTACTGTTCCCCATAGTGGCTGCACCAGTTTATCCAATATATTCCCACCAACAGTGTAGGAGGGTTCCCTTTTCTCTACAGCCTCGCCAACATTTGTTATCTGTGGTCTTTTTGATGATGGCCATTCTGACAGGTGTGAGGTAAATCCTAGCATTTTGCATGCCTCTTCCTTTTCTCAGCGAGCAGGCGGGAGGTCACTTCTTTTCTGGGGAGCTCTGGCCCTCATCCCAGGCTCCAGGTAAGTCTGGGAGGTAGGTCCACACTTGCAAGGTGCTGGTGAGAATTTTACCCAAAAAAAAGAAGTAAATGTGAAAGTATTGACCTATTTTTCTTGGAGAAGAAAACTTTCACGAGAAACCAACAGGCAGATTTCAGGACTCAGGTCTCCAGAGCTCTGCAGCTTGCTCTGCCTCTTGAATTTTAATGTTTACTTGATGCTCTCAGGTGGGGAAGGAAAACCTCGGCTCTTTGCCATGTTTCCTTCTCCGGGTACATCTACCAGGACCTGAGCCCCTGGATGGGGCAGCAGCCTCTGAGGACCCTTTACTCCCATCCAGGGTGGCCAGGGGGGCTAATTTCTCTCCGGGGTGGGACCCTCCCCGTGACTCTGTTCTTTCCTGGTTGGTCGTGGAATTCTACCTATTTCCTTCTCTGGGGAGTGAAGGATTTGGCATGGTAAGGTGGCTTTCCTGGCACTGGCTTTCCCACTGCTCAAGTCTTGGCTGTGTTTTGCGCAGTAAGGGATGTGGAGTGATACCTGGGGTTTCCCTGAGGTGTGGTGGACACGCAGTAATTGAATTCCACTCCTGTAACTAAAACGTGGGTCCCCAGGGAAGTTTTCGTTTGGGGATCAAATGCCTGAAAGCAAACCTAATGGGTTTAAGGTTTTTAATCCCCAGTTGCTGTCCTCGATTTTGCTGTAATTTCGCCCTGCAGAATCACTTCTGTGGTATTTGTAGGAAGGGAGGGAGCCCTTGGGATGATGTCAGTTCCGAGCCTCCCCCAGGGAAGTAGCTGTGGTTCAGCCCTTTTCTGCCACCTGTTCCCAGGGGAATTGACTGGTGGTTTGCTCTCAGGAGGTGAGGGATGGGTTCAGAGTAGGATGGGAGGCTGGACTGGAGCCTTGGTAACCTGCTTCCCCACACACAGGTCAACCAAGGAAGTGGCTCTGTTGGAAATACGGAGTGCATTTAAACTGCCACAATAGGAGGGAAGGACTTCCCTGGTGGTCCAGTGGTAAAGAATCTGCCTTCCAATACAGGGGACACAGGTTCAATCCCTGGTCAGGGAGCTAAGATCCCACATGCCGTGGGGCAACTAAGCCCGTGAGCCACAACTACTGAGCTCACACACCTCAACTAGAGCCCGCGTGCCGCAAACGACAGAGCCCACGCGCTCTGGAACCTGCGTGCCACAACTACAGAGCCCATGTGCCCTGGAGCCTGCGCGCCACAACTAGAGAGGGAAAACCCACACGCCTCAACTAGAGAGAAGCCCGTGCGCCGCAACTAAGACCTGATGCAGCCATAAATCAATAAATAAAAGTGGGAGTTCGGGGGGGACTGGAAAGAACATGCCCTCGGACATGGACACCCTGGGTTCAAATCCCAGCCACTTATCAGCAATGTGACCCACCGTTTCTGAGTAAAGTGCACACTAGAAGCTGCCTGACAGGATTGCCTTGAGCAGGAAATCAGACAACCCATGATCATAACTGGGGCTGGCAGATGAACGGATGGGCCCACATTTCCAAATAGGTTCGTGAACTGCTCATTAAGAGAGGTGGCACCTCATTATAGTTTTGATTAGCATTTCTCTAATAATTAGTGATGTTGAGCATCTCTTCATGTGTCTATTGGCCATCTGTATGTCTTCTTTGGAGATATCTCTATTTAGGTCTTTTCCCATTTTTTGATTGGGTTGTTTGTTGTTGAGTTGTATGAGCTGTTTATATAGTTTGGAAATTAAGCCCTTGGCTGCATCATTTGCAAATATTTCCTCCCTGTCTATAGGTTGTCTTATCGTTCTGTTTATGGTTTCCTTTGCTGTGCAAAAGCTTGTAAGTTTTATTAGGTCCCATTTGTTTATTTTTTGCTTTTATTTCTATTGCCTTGGGAGAGTGACCTAAGAAAACAGTGGTATGTTTTATATCAGAGAATGTTTTGCCTATGTTCTCTTCTAAACAGCAAGGTCCTGTTATGTAGCACAGGGAACTATATTCAATATCTTGTGACAAACCATAATGGAAAAGAAAATGAAAAAGAATATGTATGTATAACTGAGTCACTTTGCCGTACAACATTTTCAATCAACTATACTTCAATAAAATACAAAGAGAGACAGAGAGAGGCTAACCTCTGGGTAGCACCACGCCAACCATGTGAACGTTCTAGGAAAGCAAGATGATCGAAATTCAGCCTGATGGGGAGGAGAAGGACCATCTTTCAGTTCCAAACCCCTGTCTGTCCTTTGGGGACAGAGCTTCCAATCTAAGTTCTAAGCTCAGGGCCACCTGCAGAGCATCGCATGCCTTTTTCAGACAAGGTCACATGTGTGAGTGGCTGGCACCAGAGAGGGTTCTCGATACCTGTTGGCTCCCTTTTCCTCCTTTCTGGCTGACGTGGGATGGCAGAGTAGGGGCGTGGGCCCTGCACCCCACTGCTGGGGTGCGTGCTGCACTTGGTGTCTTACCGTGCTTTGTGGGCTCAGGCAAGTCCCATGACCTTGTGTGGCCACCTGCTTCTCCATCTGTAAAGTGGGGATAATATCAGTGCCTCCCATAGGCTTGCTGTGAAGATGAAATGCAGTTGTGCCCAGAGGGAGCCTAGCCCAGCACCTGCACACTCCAAGGGCCCATTACAGGCTGGTTGTCCTTGTAATTAGGAACCCAAGCTCTGAGTTAAGGAGGAGGCTAAAATGTCTGGGAAGTTTGTATGCATCTTTAACTGGGGATGAGAGAGGAGAGCCTTGCTTCTCGGGGTCATCAGTTCATACGGGCCCCAGATGAACGTGATTCTTTGTAATCAGCGTAGGTGGTTCTGTAACACTTCTTAGATTATAAATCACCTGGGGAGCTTGTTAAAATGCACGTTCTGATTTAGCAGGCTGGGGATGGAGCCTGAGATTCTGCATTCCCATCAGGCTCCCAGGTGTTTTCCATGCTGCTGGCCTGAGGACCACACTTGAAGTAGCAAGCAAAGGTCCGAAACAGCCTGATGATTTATCACTGGGAGCCTGTTGGTGGGGACATTCCTTTAGATGGTAACTGTACAGAGGAAAGAAACAACTTATTGTCTTGTCAAGAGTGCCGGGAAAGATTTTGGGGGGAGGGGGACATTTGAAGTGGCTGGGATGTCTCTCTGTAACTGAGAACGAGAAAGAAAGCAGATGGCATCTTTCAGTGGCATGCCCTGAACTCTGGGCCATTGCCCTCTCTCTTGGGACCAGCCTGGCGAATAACCAGCTGAACTAACTTCAGAAGAGGCAAGCTCATCGGCTGGCCTGTAGAGCAGTCTTGCTGGCCGGCGGCCTAGGTAAAGAGCAGCACCAGGCTGCGGAGGAAGCCACAATGTTCTGTGAACACAGAGATACGGGCTCGTCCTCCAGCGAGCCACCACTGTGAATGTCATGCACACAAGTGCACACACGCCCCCTTATCTCTTGCTTCATTTCTTGTTAGATTTGGGGGAAAAAACCTCCTCTGAGCAGCTGATTAAGAGTTTGAACCAGATGGTTGTTATCAGTGCTTGATCAGCCCTTGTTGTTAGGATCATTGAGTACCTTGGGCTTGGAAGGAAAACATAATTCAGCAGGTCCCTTCTCCAACTTTCGATTCTGAAATAAGTTTCTGCTTCTCTGTCTCAGCTCTCGGCTGGGAAAAGCAGTGCTGGGATTTAAGCTCTCCAGGGTCCTTCCTGCTTGGATACCTGAGTATCTGTGTTGAGAAGTCTGGAGCAGTGGCAGTCTGTGGAAGGTCTGGGGTTCCAATGCCACTGTGGGGGACATAACAGAGAAACAGCCCATTGTTTCTTGCAGCCATTTCCCTTCCTTTGTACATGATGAATTCTCCACCTTGTTTAGTTTTTTGTGATTTTTTTTAATAGCATGGATTGCAATTGGCGTTTATTCGCTGTGCTGATATAAGTTGGGAGTTGGTGGGAATTTCTGGACCCAGGTCTGTCCCATGGGGGTTTTCTAGTGGAGGAGGTATTTTATGTGCCACAGCTCCTATGGCCTGCCATGTGGAAAGGTGGTGGGTGTTACAGTGTAGAGATGGCAAGCTGCTGGTGCCTCTCACCTGTGTAAACACAGCCAGCATTAGAGAGCCACCCTTGGCCGAGCCCCGGTGGCTCTGGAGCTCAGCCCCAGAAGCCGGGGTGGAGGGGGGAAATTGACCCCTTCATGTGGCTTTCTTCTCACTGGAGTTTCATTTGGTGTGTCGTCCTGTATTTGAGTGAGAGCAGTCGCAGGCCGGCTAAGCTGCCCTCATGTGGTTGATGGAAGCAGTGTGGTCTGTGGGGAAAGTGCTTGCTAGGATTTCCAAAGGTGATGGGTTCCAGCCCCCCTTCTGCTTGGGGGTCCTGCAGCTGTGGCCCATCGTGGTGAGGCAGAGGCTGGGAGCTGCCCGGGGAGCACTGGCGGGTTGCAGATCCTGGGCTGTTACTGAGCGGCAGCAGGCAGCTTGGGGGTGCCCTCACTGCTGGGGGCCTGGCTCCTCTCACCCCTCAGTGTGGTATGATTTGATTCCTCATAGGATCAGATCCAGACTCTCTGAGACTGACCTGGAAAGAAAGGTTCCACTAAGGACACCCTTCCTAGCCTGGGGGTTGAAGGATTGGGCTCAGGGGACCCACGTGCCTCCTTGTGAACCTGACACCATGTCTCTGAGCCAGATTAGGGTGGTGTCCCTGTGGGGTCTGCCAGCCTTTGCTGAAGGCCCGTCTGAGGGTCTCAGCCCTCCGTTTTCGGATCTGGAGATCTCCACCCCTTCGCTCAGCCGGAGCGTTGGAGGGGAGCAGCGTCATTCTGAGACCAGGGTTGGGGTGAACGTTCGAGATCCCAAGATGAAGGTGGCTTTTAGGACAGAGTTGGGGGGGAGACTTTGTCAGCTTTCTACAGCCCTAGGGAGGCTGTTTAAGGTCCTTCTAACCTGTGCTTTTAGACACCTTTTCCAGAGATGCATGACGGAGAATGCTTTCCATTCCAAGGCCAGTGGGAAATGATCTATTTCGTAACATGCCCGATAGCCTTGGGAGGGAATTGCTTCTCCCTTCCAGGCTGCTTGAGATACGGGGCAGCTCACGTTCCAGTTGAGCAGTGGCTTGGCACTGTCTACTCTTTGAACATCAGCATGGGTTTTGTTTAAAGTTTCGTTGTACAGGTCCTTGTAGCTCAGCACCAACCATTCCTGACTGGGGGTAGTTAGTATTCTTTGCTACAGCTCTTCGGTTGACTGCTTTCCAGAAACAATGCACAAAACTGTAGGTCAGAATTGTTTTTGTAACATCTGGAGGGGAATGTGTGCCATTCCCCCATGTTCTGTACCCAAATGTGTGTCTCTGTCATCTTGGTGTGTCTTGCTCTTTTCCTCCAGTGGGCAAGGGCCCTGCTGGGGACGGCTCATCCCCAGGGCAGCTTTTCAGTTCAAGATGAAAGATGCACAACCACGTTCGTGCCCTGTTGTAGCCAAACTCTTCTATCTCCGGTTTGCTTTGGGCTAGAGGACGCAGTTTATAATTCCACATTGCTGCTACTTCTTTCCTGTCACCCCTAAAGGTACACATGTGTGTGGCAGGGAGGGGCAAGAGGGGGACATGGGTCAAAAGGCATTTCTAAATTTCTTTTTTATTTATTCACTAAAGTTTTTAAAAGGTTGAAGTATAACCCATCCAGAAGAGTGCCCATTGACATATCTACAGTTGAATAAATTTTCACAAATTTGTATAAACACCACTCAGTTTGAAAAAGAGAACATTTTAAGCACCTCCCTCCAGGAGCCCTTCTTCCTGGTTACAACCCTCTTCCATCTCCCGAGGTAGCCAACCTTTAACACAACTGTTAAATTTCACCTACTTTTGAACATCAGATAAGTGGAATCAGGCAGTGAGTACACTACTGTCCCCAATGTCTTTTTCTCAGTGTTTGTGAGTTTCATCCATGAGGTTGTAGTTGACTGTTCATTGATTTTCATTGCTGTATAGAATTCTATTTTTACACCACAGTTTATTTATGCATTCTAGCACTGATGGATCTTTGGGTTTCTTCTAGTTTGGGGCTGTTTCACACCCAGCTGTGAACATTTTGTGCATGTCTCCTGTAGACATATGTGCGTTTCTGTTGGGTATGTTCCTAGATATGAGATAGCTGGGTCAGAAGGTAGGCACTGTTTTAGCTTTCTTAGGAGTTGTTGAATCACTTTTCCAAAGTGGTCGTGATGGTTTACACTCCCCACAGCATGGTGTGAGGGTCCCAGGTGCTCCATATCCTGTCAGCACTTGGCGTTTTCAGTCTTTTTGGTTTTAGCCTTCTAGGTGGTGTGAAGTGGTATCTCATTTGGATTTCTCTGATAACTAACAGAGTTGAGCACCTTTTCATATGTTTATTGGCCATTTATCTTTCTTCATCAAAGATCTGTTCAAGTCTTTGGTCTATTATTCTATTGGTTTGTCTGTATTTTTGTTATTGATCTGTGGGAGTTCTTTATACATTCTGGATAGGAACTGTTTGTTGGTGGTATGTGTTCCCAACCAAACTCAGATTTTTTTCCAGGCATGTTAAAATCATAACAGGTTCACTGTAGGAGTCCCTCCCCTCTGCCCCCACCCCCCTCCAGCACTGTGTAGTGCTGGGGTATGATCTCCCAGGGAGCATTCAGACAACACACCCATGGTTGGGTGAGGATTTAACCATTGGCTGCCCTTTCTTAGTACCGGGTTGTGACCGAATGCCCTTTCTTCTTGATGTGCAGGGTCCTTGTGGGTGCACCAAAGGCGGATTCCAAGTACAGCACTTCAGTGAAGTCCCCTGGGGCTGTGTTTAAGTGCCGCGTCCACACCAACCCTGACCGAAGATGCACCGAACTGGACATGGCTCGAGGTGAGTGGATTTTCACTGCCAAGTTGGGAATGGGTATCACACCCTCACACTTTCCTCTTTTTCTTCCTGATTATTCATCCATTTTTCCTTCCTTCCTTCCACCCATCCACCCACCACGTATTGAGTATCTGTTACTTCGTAAACACTGGGATACACCAAAGATCCTGCTGTCCTGGGCCTTATAAATTAGTAGGCAAAAGAGATATTAAACAAATAATTGAGTGTGAGAAGACCAGAGGGGAGGTGAGTATTTGATCTGATCTAGATTGGAGGGTCTGGGGCAGTGACTTTTACAATGACCGGAAAGATGCACAGCAGTAAGCCGGGCAGCTACAGGAGGCAGAACCTCCAAGTGGAGGAAAGTTTGTGCCATTTTAAAATTTAGAGCAAGCACAGCATCACTGGAGTGGTGAGCAGGGGAGCGTGGAAGCAGAGGAGGTTGGTGAGGTGGGCTGGGGCTGGACTACACAGGGCCCGACAGGCTGGGGTAAGGTGTTGGGATTCTATCCTACGTGCAAGGTGGGAGGCCATTAAAAGCAATGTTAGGTTTTATGTTTTAAGTAGGAAAAGATATGACTGAGGGATGTTTATAAGAGCCCGCTTGGTCTGGTGGAAAATATATCATCTTTGGAGTCAGATCTGCCTGGGTTCAGAGCCCAGCTCTGCCAGTTACTCTTTGGCCTCAGTTGCCTCACCTGTAAAATCAGAAGGAAGATAGCTATCTCATAAGGATTGCCTTGAGAGGATTGATGAGATAATAGAGATGAATACACAGAACTGTGCTTGGCACATAGTCGGTTCTCAATAAGTAAGAGATATATTTTATTGTACTCATCAATTCAAGACCTCACTTTCTTCAAAGTCCTTTCCCCTCAAGATTTTCTATTATTTTTTTTAAATGAAGAATTGTCACGATTTTCTACAGCAGAAATAGGGGAGGTGTCCATGGTGTCTACGACTGGTTTGTGGGCCGTTACTGGTATATAACAAATTAAGGAGCTTACTTCGTAATATAAATCAATGTACTGCTTCCTTCCTTGAGAAAGTCTTGCTATGAAAAAAAATTGACAATTAAACAACATACGTGGTGGTGGAGTCAACTTGCATCTTGTTATCAGCTCCTTATTTACGGGCTGGTAATGTAATAGGGGCGGGGCAGCCGCGCGGCTGTTACCGCGAGAGCCGGAGCGCAGAGGTCAGAGGTCGCGCTCCGCCGGGTCAGTGGGGAAGCGGTCATCGCGGCAGAGTGTGGAGACAGACGGGTCACGGCCTTCTCCCCCGGGTCCTCCAGGCCTTTCGGCCTCCGCCGACGGGTGAGCTGGGGGCCCGGGGACAGGCCGAGGGCTGTGTCCTGCAGGGCTCCAGAGCCCTCGTGCCCACCTCCGCGACCTAATGGCGGCGGCGGTCACCCTGGGTCGCAGTCTGCGGGACCTGGCCCCGAGTTGGGCGGCCTAAGGAGCCTGAGGGCCCGCTGGGTCCTGGGCGTCTGGCTCCCTCAGCGATGACGGCTGGGCGGGGCCTGGGGACCTGGCCCTGGGGACCTGGCCCTGAGGGCGCCGCCAGCTGAGATCTTCCTCCTCAGCCGGGCTGGGCACTGGCGGGAGGACCCGGGCTGGGTGCTGGACCAGCGCTCCCGGGCAGGGTGATCGGCCTGCGCAGGGACCCCTCCTCTTAACGAGGCCTGGACCTAGGAGGGCAAAAGTTGATCCTTGCGACCTTGCCCCTTCTTGTCATAACAGAGACTAACATTTGTTTGGTGGACGTTTACAGCAACATCGTGACCGGACCTCAGGAACAAAGGATCTGACACCAAGAAGCTTCCAGAAACTAACCCCGCCCCTGCCTCGCCTTTCCTGTAAAAGGGCTTTGCTGTAAGCTTTCAGGGAGTGTGGAGTTTTCTAAGCCTTGAGCCACCTGTCACCTTGCAGGGCACTGCAATAAACCTTTCTCTGTTCCCAATTCCGACTTCCGTATTGTTTGGCCTCACTGTGCATCGGGCACAGGGTCCTGCGTTCGGTAACAGTAACAAACACTTGGGTTGTTTGTTACGACCTTTGGAAAGCAGACAGGAGAGTAGCATTCCTCAGTCCAAGCCTGGTTTTTCTCTCTTTCCTCCAGGGAAGAATCGGGGTATGCCCTGTGGAAAGACCTGCCGGGAAGACAGAGATGATGAGTGGATGGGGGTGAGCCTGGCCCGGCAGCCCAAGGCTGATGGCCGCGTGCTGGTAAGGCCTCCTGGGGGAGCCATGGGGAGAGGGTGGCACCCTGGAAATGAATGACCTTGACCCCTTAGGAAAGCTGAATGGCATGGCAATAAGGGCATGGCTTTGAGATTGCCTCTTCTGGACTACTACTTGGACAAATCATTTATCTTTTTACTTTCTTCATCTGTCAAATGTTAATAATGTCTGTCCAGGGTGCTGAGATGTTGTTATTGAAAAATGGCAAATGAAATGTAGGTGAAAAGTACTTTGCAAATCTCATTCATTACATAAGCATTTTCTTGTGGCTATCTTTTTAAATTGAGGTATAACTTACATAAAATGCACAGATCTTAAGATTAAAGTTTGGGTTTTGACATTTGTACACACTTGTGTGACCATCCACCCATCAAGATATGGAATATTTCTGTTGTCCCCAAAAGTCCTCTTATGTTTCTTTCTTTTTTTTTTTCCTCTTATGTTTCTTACTAGTCAACTACTCCCACTTCAAGGCAACCACTGTTATGATGTGTATTACTGTGGGTTACTTCTGCTTTTTCAAGAACTTCATATAAATGGAATCCTACAGTGTGTGTTCTTGTGTGTAAGGCTTTTTTTCACTCAAAAGAATACTTTTGAGATGAATCCATATTGTGCGTATCAGTACTTCATTCCTACTTATTCCTACACAGTATAATATTTTATGAAATACATATACGTTGTTTTAAAATAGTCATTTATTTCCTTCCCAAAGTGCATATGATATATTCTGATCTATTAGGGGCTTTGAGGGAGATGCAAGGAAGAAGATGTCTTTGCCCTTGAGACTTGCGATATGCTGGGACTGCCCAATAAAGCAGTCATTATTTAAATTTATCAGAATTAGATAAAAAATTCAGTTTAGTCACTCTAGTCACATTTCAAGTGCTCAGTAGTCACAGATGTCTGCTGGCTGCTGTGTTGGCTGGCACAGAGGAAACATTTCCATCATTGTAGAGCGTTTTATTGGCCTCAACAAAATCTCTCACTGACCCAGAGGTCTTGTTTTGTCCATTTTTGTCTTTTACAGTTTTCTCTTGAGGTATAACACTAAAGTTCTTAATATGCACAATTTCAGTGAGGAGCTGGATGGATGTTTTCATGTACATGTACTCATGTATCTGACTTCATAGGCCTTTTCTTGGAAGCTGTATAAAGATTTTTGTTGTAAAAGCATGAGATTAAGACGGGAAAATAAAACTAGCTGCTGTTTATGGAGGGCTTCCTCTGGGCCACAGGCTATAAAGCTGAGGGTTTCACATATATTTAATCCCTGGGGGAAACAGGTTTTCCTTAAGGATCTAGGCAAAATGTTTCTGACCCCTCCCTGAAGAGTCCATTTTGTGTTAGACTTCTCTGTGCGGGGTTGTTGGTCTGAACTTCACCTGCCTTATCAGCACAAACTAAGCCTCTTGCCGTCGGACCCCTTTGGGGAGGGAGGAAGCAGCTGGATGCTGTTGCAGCGTCAGTGGGCCTCCCTACTGGACAGCATAAGTCCTGTGGAGGCCCCCATCCGAAAGTTTGCCTTGGTTTCCAGCCCTTTAATCACTGTCACCTGCTGCCCTGGACCCTCTCCAACCTCTGCCTTTCCTCAGACACGGTGGCCTGACGGCGTGACCAGGCCCCATGAGGCTTGTCTGCCATCCTATGGGAAGGAGGGGAAGAAGCTGATCCATCTATAAATCAGACTGGCCCTGAGGTCAATATTAAGAACAAAGGAGGTGGTGGCCTGGTGACAGCAGAATACGTAGGGTTCCTGAGAGCCTTGAACCTAGATCCAGTGGTTAGTCCCGTGAAACATGTCCCCTCCCCATGGAAGGATGACCTCCACGTGGCTGAGAGCTTATTTCCAGAGGGTTCTGCACTTTTCCAAATGAGTATCAGGAGGGGGCCATCTCTGTGGACATGAAGAGCAATGAGGATCACGGGGACAGTTGAGCCAAAGAAGCTAAGAAGGCAGAGCTGGAGGGTTTGTGCCAATGGTGCTGTGATTATCCTGTTCTAATTCATTGCATGCAAAGCTAATTTTCTCATCTTTTACACAGTTACTGCATCATCTATTTAGTAAGCCACTCCGGGGGGTGGGGTGGGGAAGGACGGGCATGCAGCAGCATCTGCTTTCCTCATGGCTTTTTAATATTGTGGTCAAAAACAACATGAAATTTACCATCGTATCCATTGTTACATGTATAGTATAGTAGTGTTAACTATATATACATCATTGTAGAGCAGACTTCTAGAACTTTTTCATCTCGCAAAACAAACTCTAAACTCATCGAACAATAAGTCGCCTTCTCCCCCTCCCCCCCAACTTCCTTTTCTTGAGAGTTTGGCAACTTTACATACTGCATGATTCCATTTGTATGAGGCGTTTGTCTTTTTTGTGTGTGTGTGAGTTAAAATTTTTTACTTAAAAATGTTGCATATATTCTGTTTTTTCACTTAATGTTACATTTTTATTATTTATTTTTTAATTTTTAATAAATTTATTTATTTATTTACTTTTGGCTGTGTTGCGTCTTCGTTGCTGCACGCGGGCTTTCTCTAGTTGTGGCGAGCGGGGGCTGCTCTTCGTTGCAGTGCGCAGGCTTCTCCTTACGGTGGCTTCTCTTGTTGCGGAGCACGGGCTCTAGGCGCATGGGTCTCAGTAGTGGTGGCACGTGGGCTCAGTAATTGAGGCTCGCGGGCTCTAGAGCGCAGGCTCAGCAGTTGTGGCTCACGGGCTTAGTTGCTACGCGGCATGTGGGATCTTCCCGGACCAGGGCTCGGACCTGTGTCCCCTGCATTGGCAGGCGAATTCTTAACCACTGCGCCACCAGGGAAGCCCCGATGTTACATTTTTAAAGTTTTGTCAATGTGGTTAATATTCTCTGTAGTATCCTGTTGTGTTTTTTTTTTTTTTTTTTTTGGGTTGACTGGCTGATTTCACTTGGCATAGTGTTCTCAAGTTTCATCCATATTGTAGCATAGGACAGGATTTCCTTAATTTTTAAGGCTCAATAATATTTCACTGTATGTATGTACTACATATTCTTTATCCATTCATCCATTGATGGATATTTGGGTTGCTTCTACGTCTGTTTTTTTGGCCATGCCGCTCAGCATGCAGGATCTTAGTTCCCTGACCAGGGATCGAACCTGGGCCCCCTGCAGTGGAAGGGCAGAGTTCCAACCACTGGACCGCCAGGGAAGTCGTGCTTCCACATGTTGGCTGTTGTCAATAATGCTGCTATGAACATGGGTGTGCAAATCTCTCTTCAAGATCCTGTTTTCAGTTCTTTTGTGTATAAACCCAGAAGTGGGATTGCTAAATCCTATGGTAATTCTATTTTTAATTTTTTGAGGAACCTCTATATTGTTTTCCACAGTAGCTGTACCATTTTACATCCCCACAAACAATGCATAAGAGGAGGGTTCCAGTTTCTCCATGTCCTTGTCAACACTTTTTTTTTATGATGGCCCTCTTAATGGGTATGAGATTGTATCTCATTGTGATTTGTATTTCCCTAATGATTAGTGATGTTGAGCATCTTTTCATGTGCTGGTTGGCCATTTGTATGTCTTCTTTGGAGAAATGTCTGTTCAAGTTCTTTGCTTATTTTTTTATTTTTATTTTTTTGTGGTATGCGGGCCTCTCACTGTTGTGGCCGCTCCCGTTGCGGAGCGCAGACTCAGCGGCCATGGCTCACAGGCCTAGCTGCTCCGTGGCATGTGGGATCTTCCCAGACCGGGGCACGAACCCGTGTTCCCTGCATTGGCAGGCGGACTCTCACCCACTGCGCCACCAGGGAAGCCCTCTTTGCTTATTTTTAAATTGGATTTTATTTTGTTAAGTTGTTCTCGTGGCTTTTTGCACGTGTGCCATCTTGCCAGGAAACGTCTGTCCCCAGTCCCCTCTGTCCTCCCTGGTTTAGACTCTGCCACCTCCATGACTCCATGAAGTCATCAGTGACGGTGCTGTCTAGAACAAGCTTGGCATCTTTTGTGTCATTAGGAACTCAGCATTATGTCGTTACCTTATGTGCATGACTTATTTTGTGTATATGTCCTTTTTAATGGAAATCACTTGGGTATAGAGACTTTTTAATGGAAATCACTTGGGTATAGAGAATCTTCTACCCTTTTAACTCTCAGCACATGGAGAAGGTCTCTCTAAGGAATGGGTCTGAAAGTGTGTTTGAATAATGTAGGGGCTGAGCGTCAATGTTAAAACAATTAGAAACCAAATTAGTTGCCATCTCTTCTTGGTGGCTGATTCTAAGCAGTTGATGGAAGCTTGAGGAAAAGGCTGTAAGTTGCCCCTAGGAAATGACAGGTGACAACAGGGTACAAGGACTGGCCACCTAGTCCATATTCATGTTTTGGAGGCTTCATATCCATTTGCTTTTTCTTTAATGTCTTATTTCTACCTGTCAAAGCTTTCTGGGAGGCAGGTATTTATTTTAAAATTAAGAACAGGAAGATATGTGTTATTCAAATATGTTTTTTTTTTACATTTTTATTGGAGTATAATTGCTTTACAATGGTGTATTAGTTTCTGCTTTATAACAAAGTGAATCAGTTATACGTATACATATGTTCCCATATCTCTTCCCTCTTGCGTCTCCCTCCCTCCCACCCTCCCTATCCCACCCCTCCGGGTGGTCACAAAGCACCAAGCTGATCTCCCTGTGCTATGCGGCTGCTTCCCACTAGCTATCTACCTTACCTTTGGTAGTGTATATATGTCCATGCCTCTCTCTCGCTTTGTCACAGCTTACCCTTCCCCCTCCCCATATCCTCAAGTCCATTCTCTAGTAGGTCTGTGTCTTTATTCCTGTCTTACCCCTAGGTTCTTCATGACATTTTTTTTTCTTAAATTCCATATATATGTGTTAGCATACGGTATTTGTCTTTGTCTTTCTGACTTACTTCACTCTGTATGACAGACTCTAGGTCTATCCACCTCATTACAGATAGCTCAGTTTCATTTCTTTTTATGGCTGAGTAATATTCCATTGTATATATGTGCCACATCTTCTTTTTTTTTTTTTTTTTGCGGTACGCGGGCCTCTCACTGCTGTGGCCCCTCCCGTTGCGGAGCACAGGCTCCGGACGTGCAGGCTCAGTGGCCATGGCTCACGGGCCCAGCTGCTCCGCGGCATGTGGGATCTTCCCGGACCGGGGCACGAACCCGTGTCCCCTGCATCGGCAGGCGGACTCTCAACCACTGCGCCACCAGGGAAGACCCTGCCACATCTTCTTTATCCATTCATCCGATGATGGACACTTAGGTTGTTTCCATCTCCGAGCTATTGTAAATAGAGCTGCAATGAACATTTTGGTACATGACTCTTTTTGAATTATGGTTTTCTCAGGGTATATGCCCCGTAGTGGGATTGCTGGGTCATATGGTAGTTCTATTTGTCGTTTTCTAAGGAACCTCCGTTCTGTTCTCCATAGTGGCTGAACCAATTCACATTCCCACCAGCAGTGCAAGAGTGTTGCCTTTTCTCCACACCCTCTCCAGCATTTATTGTTTCTAGATTTTTTGATGATGGCCATTCTGACTGGTATGAGGTGATACCTCATTGTAGTTTTGATTTGCATTTCTCTAATGATTAGTGATGTTGAGCATTCTTTCATGTGTTTGTTGGCAGTCTGTATATCTTCTTTGGAGAAATGTCTATTTAGGTCTTCTGCCCATTTTTGGATTGGGTTGTTTGTTTTTTGGTTATTGAGCTGCATGAGCTGCTTATACATTTTGGAGATTAATCCTTTGTCAGTTGCTTCATTTGCAAATATTTTCTCCCATTCTGAGGGTTATCTTTTGGTCTTGTTTATGGTTTCCTTTGCTGTGCAAAAGCTTTTAAGTTTCATGAGGTCCCATTTGTTTATTTTTGTTTTTATTTCCATTTCTCTAGGAGGTGGGTCAAAAAGGATCTTGCTGTGATTTATGTCATAGAGTGTTCTGCCTATGTTTTCCTCTAAGAGTTTGATAGTTTCTGGCCTTACATTTAGGTCTTTAATCCATTTTGAGCTTATTTTTGTGTATGGTGTTAGGGAGTGATCTAATCTCATACTTTTACATGTACTTGTCCAGTTTTCCCAGCACCACTTATTGAAGAGGCTCTCCTTTCTCCACTGTACTCAAATATGTTTTGAGAACTTGGGAGGTGCCTGGGGGTGTGGGCATGACACCTGTATCCCCAAGGAGCATAATATTGGATTCCAAGGTTGGGCTTGAAGAGGGAAAGGTTGGATGGCTTTTTTTGAAAATGGCATCTGGTGCTGATTTCAAAGTAAAGAACAGATAGAGGGGCTTCCCTGGTGGCGCATTGGTTAAGAATCCGCCTGCCAATGCAGGGGACACGGGTTTGAGCCCTGGTCTGGGAAGATCCCACATGCCGCAGAGCAACTAAGCCCGTGCGCCACAACAACTGAGCCTGCGCTCTGGAGCCCGCGAGCCACAACTACTGAGCCAGCATGCCACAACTACTGAAGCCCGCGTGCCTAGAGCCCATGCTCCGCAACAAGAGAAGCCACTGCAATGAGAAGCCCGCACACAAGAGTAGCCTGCGCTCGCTGCAACTAGAGAAAAGCCTGTGCGCAGCAACGAAAACCCAACACAGCCAAAAATAAAATAATAAAATAAATAAATTAAAAAAAAAAAAAAAGAACAGATAGAGAGTTTGAAAGCTGTGACAGGGAGTCAAGTATCTCGATGACACATGGCATTTTCTGGCCTCATGGACCGGTAGCCAGCTGTGGCAAGACCCAGGACGTTGGGCTGGTCTGGCAGGCTGCCCTTGGCTCAGTACCTACCAGTCTCGGATCCACATACATTGTGGTTCCTTCCATTGCCCCAGGAAAGAAATGATACTTGGAGTGAACACAGCATTGGGATTAGAGGCAAGCCTCTTCCCTTCCAGATGCACTTCCAGATGCAGATGATAGTTTAAGAAGTTGGGGGGGGAAATCACTTCTGGTAATAACCACTCAACAAACCCAGTACAGGCACTGAGTCGTCTCTTGGACCTGGGAGGGCAGCTCACAATGTTCAAGTCTGACATTTCTGCTTTTCAGCAGAGTCTGCAAGCCTCAGACAACAACTGAAGTCAGCATCTAGCTGACTTCTGGGAGGAAGCGGTGTTCCCCAGCTCTATCTCTTGGCTGTTTCCTTTCTGAGCATCAGGGCAGTTGCTATCTATTCACCACTTCTCATCTGTCCATTTTTTCAAAGCCACAGGATACACTTTTGCATTTAGTTCTGTTGCTTTGTTTCCTGATTTTTTTTTTTTAAGTGAACTTTTTGCTGAGCTTTAACATCCATGCAGGAAAGCGCACAAATCATCTGTGTACATCTAGATGAGTTTTCAGTAGGTGAACATTTTCAGAATGAGTTTCCCAGAACCCCAGAAGTCACCTTCCCTGGACCTCCCAGGCCATTCCCTCCTCCCTTGGAGTGGAAGGTTCTTTGGGGGGTGGAATCTGTGGCATCAGGGCCCTGATCCCCTCCATCCCCTGTTCTCAGTGGCCCAGGGCCTGGCCCAGCCTGTGCTGAATGGACCCGAGGCATGGGAAAGCTCTGGCCATCTGTGCATGGCAAATGCATGTGTAATAGGGTGAGGAGGGGGTAGTAGTGGTGGTAGGGCAGTGCGGCGTGGTGTGGGGGGAGACGTACATGCTGTTGTGGCTGAGCCATCGGAAAGGCCCAGTACCCACCACCCCCAGGAAGGACATGTGTTTCCATACAAGAAAGCCCTTTGAAATATACTCATCTCTTTATCCTTTTGGGAGGAAGAACAACCCTTATAACCTGAAGTATGTAAGATGCTAAGATTTGGGGTGGTCCGCCTAGAGGGATGGGATTGGGAGGGGATATGGGGATATACGTATATACGTATAGCTGATTCACTTTGTTGTACAGCAGAAACTAACACAACAATGTAAAGCCATTATACTGCAGTAAAATGTTAAAAAAAAAGATTTGGGGTGGTCCTAGACCCTCCCCTCTCTTTTGTTATAATTCTTTGGAATCCAAGTTGGAATAAGTCTTGCTGTTTCCAGAGGGTGCTCTCTTTCTCCTGTTGGTCTTGCCTGCTCTGCCCACACCCCCTGCCTCCCTCACAGCAGAACTCATTTGGAGAGACTGATGGAGATATTAATGCTTTGGAGACAGTCCCTAGGAATTTTTCTTAATGTAGGAGTCAGATTGACATGCGTGTATATATAAGGATAATTGGGACTAAACAAAGTCTTTTCTTTCTGTAGTTTATGTTCAGAGACACTTTTCCTTGTTTTCTTACATGCAAACTGCCTTTGACACTTTGATCTCTGACCTCACAGAATGCATTAATTTTAGTTTAGTTTATTGTGAAATGCAATCTTTGGATCTTCTAGAAATTCCCCGAGATCACTTCTTAAATAGTTTATGCCACTTAAAAAAAAAAAAAAGACAGTAGGGCTTACGTGGTGGCGCAGTGGTTAAGAATCCTCCTGCTAATGCAGGGGACACACGAGCCCTGGTCGGGGAAGATCCCACATGCCGCGGAGCAGCTAAGCCCGTGCGCCACAACTACTGAGCCTGCGCTCTAGAGCCTGCGACCCACAACTACTGAAGCCTGTGCGCCTAAAGCCGTGCTCCGCAACAGGAGAAGCCACCGCAATGAGAAGCCTGCATACTGCAACCCACACAGCCATCAATCAATCAATCAATCAATAAGACAATAAGCTAGACATTAAATACACAAAGTCCGTCCTTACAAGAGTCAGCGTGGGTCATGGTAAACACCCGCCTCGGTCCTTTTTGGTCCCTCTAACCCAGAAATACAGTGAAACATGGTAAGCCCACGAGCTTTGCCAAATCCATAAACTAAAATATAACTAATGTACCAGCTAATTAGATGGTAAGTGATTCAAATTTGCAAACTATCAGAATTTGGTCAGAAATAAAATAAAATTAAAACCCTTAGTGGAGTGGAGTGATGATCCACCGAGTGATACTGTTGTTTAGCTTCTTGCCTGATACCATTTCAGTCTATTGAGAAATATGCTAGAAGCGCAGAATAGTACCGCGCAGGGAGGAATGAAGGTGGTTTGCAGTATAAGGAACGATGAGATTAACGTCATAGGGTAGGAGGCAGAGTGTGGGCAGGCTGAGGTTTCTCGCCGCTCTGAGTGTCCTCGTTTTCCCGTGGACAGAGAGCAGCCTTGTCAAGGGCCCTTGGGCAGTTTGCTTGAAGGCATGAAGACCAGAGAGGCTGGCAGGCAGTGAATTTCTTTGTAGAGTAACCACAGGGATAGCCAGGCCCTGGAGAGCTCCCCCACTGCCCAGGGCCTGGACATCCTGTTCGACCCCAGAGAGGTCATTTTGGGGGTCCTGAGACCTGTGGAGAGGCTCTAAGGGCAATAGCTACCCGACCTGCCTCAAAGGGTGGGTTTTGATGGCTTCTCAGGTGGGCATTGGGAGTTATAAGTTGGAAATGTTTTCTACTAAGACAAGGAGGACTCTGAAATGTGGGTTCCTGTGTTGTTTGCAGCACTTACCAGCTCTGTAACTTAAGCAAAGCACTCTCTGATACCCAGGGTTCCTGTACAGAAAATCGAATTCTAAGACACCTCCCCACCTTCCAGGGTTACAGAAGCGGTCAGATGTGGACCATGTAAATGCAGAATGTTACAGCCTACAAAATCAGTGTGTTTGATGCAAACAAAGAAGTGAAACACTTTGATTATTTTAAAATGCAGTATTTTAAGAAAATGCATCTGTTGGCCAGAGTGAAGCAACCTGATGACAGAAGTGAGTGTGAATGTCCACGAGAAACAGGTGGGGCTAGGCAGAGCGCACACCTTTGCAGGAAACAGCTGGGCTCCTCACCAGCTGCGCGGGTGCATTGGAGTGTGAGGCTGGGTGTGTCCAGTGCCGGTGGGGAAGGATGCAAGTCTGTGTTCCTGCTTCTGGCTCCCAGAACTGCCCTCCCTCCAGGTGTCTCCTGGCACATTCGACCCCAGTGCTTCCCGGAGGCTCCCCTCCAGAGCTGACCAGAGGGTCGGTCTCACCTCCTCACATGTGCCAAGCTCTCGCTCACCTCAGGGCCCCTCCCAGTTGCTTCCTCACTTTCTTCAGGTCTCTGCTCAGATGTCACCTCCTCGGAGAGGCCCAGGCCACTTCCTGGCATGTGGGACCATCCTGGTGAGATGGAAATGTTCTATATCTTGCTAAGGGTTTGGTTACAGGAGAGTATATTTGTCAAAGCACATTAGATGGTACACTTGAGATTTGTGCATTTTTCTGTATGTAAATTTACTTCAAAAGACCGTCAACAAACACTTACTTCTGATTAATGATATAAAACAGTCAAATATCAGCAACTTCATATGGTTTAACCGAATGCTTTTCCCTGAACCCGAAAAGGAGCTCCTGAAGGTGCTCCACGGACCAGTGGCCTCGGCTCACCTGGGGGCTTGTTATAAATGCAGATTCTCAGGGCCCTGAAGACTGGCCGAGCCAGCTCTCTGGGTGGGGCCCAGCGGTCTGTGATTTAGTAAGGCTTCTATGTGATTCTGAAGGGTCTCACGTTTGATGGAGGCCGATGGCTGCTCCGTGGGCAAGCAGGTAGCACCTTGATGCTTAGGGTCTGTTTTGGGTGGAGCAGCACTCCTCGTCTCTGGCTTTTTCTCAGTATGTTCTTTACTGAGGACTCGAGTCTGTGTGCTGCACCAGATGGACCTGTGACTGTTCACTGCTGCATCCTCAGTGCCAGCTCAGAGCCTGGTGCATAGTAGGTGCTCAGTAAATACTTGATGGAGGAATGAACAGGTGCATGTGTGGGGCACGCACAACGCATCCATCCTGGCCTGAGGGCCCTGAAGCGGGTATTGGGTGCTTGTCTTATCCTTTGCGTGGTTTCCTTTTCTGTCCTTTCCTGCTCTGCCCACATCTGGTGGGTCCCTGGGCCAATCAGCTCTACCTCTACATCGTGAGGTCACCCCCTTCTCCCATCTCCACTGCCCCTGTCCTGGTGCAGGCAGCAGCATCCCTCACCTGATGTTCACTTCCACCCTTGCCTATCTACAGTCTCCACTTGGCAGCCCAGTTATCTTTCCAAACTGTGAGTCAGACCATGCCACTTGCCTGTGTAAGACCCTCTGTCAGCACATCCACTAAAGTCACAGTCATCCCCAAGGTCTGTAAGACTCCCGGGGCCTGTCCCCTGTCCCCTCTCTGACCTCACCTCCCTCCACAGCAGCCCCACGGGCCTCGTTTCTTTCTGTGGACCCTCAGCCTTCTCCGTTGCCCCTGATATTCCCTCCTGGAGCACTTGCCTCTGTGCCCAGTGTGTTTGGCTCTTTCTCATCCTTTTGGCTGCCCCCCCTGGCCTCCAGGTGAAAACTGTCCTCCCCACTCCCAGATTCTCAGTCCATAACCCAGTGTCTTTCCTTTCCGGCACTTGCTAGGATCCCCATTTGTTTGTATGTTTGTTGGTTGTCTGCCTCTCCCAGGGGCGCTCCCCAGGCTCTCGCAGTTTGCTGATGCCCACCCAGCACAGCACCTGGGCTGGATGGGAGAGAAGGTGGCTTCCTGGCCCCTCTGTACCTCTCTCCTCCTACAGAACCACCTGGCACTGCCGGGCTCTGCTTTGTGACCTCCTGAGCCTGACTCTTCTCCTCTGAACCTCTCTCTGTCCTCTAGGCCTGTGCCCACCGCTGGAAGAACATCTACTACGAAACAGACCACATCCTGCCCCACGGCTTCTGTTACATCATCCCATCCAACCTCCAGGCCCAAGGCAGGACGCTGATTCCTTGCTATGAAGGTGAGCTCTGACTGATCCTCCCTCTCGCTTTCTGACGCCACGTCACGCCCCAAACAACCCCCAACCATCTCCACACCACCATGTGAACACTTCCCCCGGCTTTCCACACTCTAACAGAAGGGCTGCACCATGTCCCCAGATGGCCCTTTGGTGTCCGAGGATCAGGTAATGAGGAAGATGGGAAGGGGCAGCGTTGCCAGGCCCTGCCCAGCCTTGTCCATCTGTGCCACAGAGCCCGTGGTGCTTCCCAAGCTTTATAAAGTCTCAGACTGAAATTCACCAGCCTCTTGGTTTCCTGACACTGCCAGATGTTGTACAGCCTTGGGAAACTTGCTTTCCCTCTCTGGGCCTGTTTCCTCCCCATGAAAATTCAGGTTGGCTCAGATGGTCTCCACAGTCCCATGCAGCTCCCAGATGGTCATAACGCTTCCGAGACAACTCCCGGCCATACCCGTGGACAGATGTCCTGAGGCAGGGGGAAGAGAAGGCCCAGGGTTCAGTCACTTCATGACATCCCAAGTCTGGCTTTCCTTCTCATCCAGTCTGCACACTCTGGCAGATGCTGGAGAGTTGGGTGCACCTTCGGCATGGTTTTAAGAGCTCCTTACGAAGGGGCACTTGGGGTTTGGGAAGGAAAATGTTTTCTCAAGCTCCGTACTTAGACGGTTCTAATGCCTGGGCTGGGGACCACTGAGCCTATCATGACTTAGCTTAGTTGAATTTGAGCTTTACGGATTCAGTGTCATTTACTGCAGTTTTACAGCTTGTGCTCTCAGAGTTTGCTTAGCCTAATTCCAGGTGAGCTAAGTGCTTGGCTGTTTATGTTTTAATTCTCCCCCTAATTTATTTGTTTGGACAGAAGTCTCCACTAGCCCGTGGCCACCTTTCCCTTGGGCCTCCCTGGGTTTTCACATGTTTCAAGTTTTGGCCATTGAAAAGGGGCTCTGGGAAAAGGCCAGGTCCCTGCAGGAGGCATGGACCCTCTCCTCTGTGAGGGGAACCCTTTCTTTGATCCCATGTCAGCATCTGATCAGCTCTGGCAGGACCATGCTAGGCAACTGAACTCTGGCCCTGTTTATCTCTGTACTGCCCCCATCAAAAGAAAAACCTCATCTGAAAAATAGATGATGATGTGATCAGTCGAGAGGAGGGAGGGATAGGTCATATAAAGACACCGATGAGGGGCCAGGACTGTGCTGACTGCCCCAGCTGGTTGCTTCCTTTTTTTCCAGGAGGAAAAGTGAAAAGGCCCTGGAAGAACTCGTTGGGTAGCTTGTGAGGCTGGGAGGAGTGAGAGAATCAGTAGGGACGATGGAGGCTGTGGGGATAGAACCCAACTAATTATGCAATAGGACCAGCAGCACTCTGGTTTTCTCAGAAGTTGTCTTGTGAAATAGGGCCACGTTGCCATCCCTAGTGACTCCCCTGTACACCACCGTAAGCGTTAGAAAGCAAAAGACAGCCCTTTGGAGAGGGAGCTGGGGTCACATGTCCATTTGTACCTGTAGCCACTGTGGCTTACACTTTTAAAGGATCTGTTATCAGGCAGTTGGGGGGGGCGGGATCAGCAGTAGAATGGGGTTGGTCTGGGGACTTTATATATTCTCTTTTTTTTTTTTTGGCCATGCCACGCGGCATGTGGGCATCTTAATTCTCCAACCAGGGATCAAACCCTTCCCCCAGCAGTGAAAGCATGGAGTCTTAATCACTGGAAGTAGTTTGTTTTGGAAGTTATTCCAGAAGACACCAGTGGGGAGCGGGAAAGTGAGAAAAGGAGGGGAAGGCGGCCCATGAGGGGTGTGGTCCCCATGAGTTACCAGCCTGGGCCACTGGGATACAATCTCTGGGCCAGCGTAGGACACATACCTTAGAATTATCTTGCCTGAGGGATGAGGGGATGGGTCTGTATCCACTGGGCATCCTGTCCTGCCATGTGTGTGGGTGGGGAAAGCCCCCAGGCAGAGAGATGCAGGTGCTGGCAGGTGGCAATCAGGCCATGTTACAGAAATGGTAAGGGGGGGGACCTGGGGGGGCCCCCTTGGCAGCGAGGGTTCTGTGTTGCCTTTCTCCTGTTACAGATGAGGATGCTAAGACTGGGCTTTTAAGTAAATTGTGAAAGGTCATTCAAAATCACATGGTGGATAGAGCTGGGTTTTGAATTTTCATTTGTCTGACCTCAGCAAATCATTTTGTCCCCTGGTGGTTAGTGGGGATTTGTTTTGTGTTTTGGTGTTTCTGGTTTAAATGAGATTTAAATAGGAGCCAGTTGTTCACCCTCTCAAAATAAGAGAGGGTGACTGAACTGTCCCAAAGGTCCAATCATGAGGGAGGGGAACATGAACATTTTGGGTGTTGGTATTCTCAAGGGCACCTGCCTGTCTTCTTTGCTGGCAGCTCTGGCCTGACCTTGGCGGGAACGTGCAAGCCTCCGTGAGCCAAGGAGGGCACCACGGGGCCAGGTAGCAGGTTGAGTCATGTCTGCTCCACATGTCTGTCACTCACAGTAGAGTGTGAGCTCCGAGCCCACCCCTCTGGGTGCTTTGGACTGTTGCCTGAACGTGTTCCCCGTAGCTCACTGGTCCCAGGAGAGAGACGTGTGGAACAGACCCAAACCCTAAACCTGCAGCCAGAGCCCAGCTAGGTCATCCAAACCCTAGGTGACCTGTAGATGTGCATGGGAGAAATAAATGCTTGTCATTGTTTGCAAGGAGATTTCCTGGTTGTTACGCAGTAATAGCTGACTGACACAGGCTTGTCACAGGAACCCACATTCCTCGTGCAACAGTGGCTGTGGGATGGGCTTCGGCCTCTAGAATCATTCTTTTCTATGGTTGTTCCTTGACTTAATGATGGCCAGCTGGAGCCAGCAAGGAAAGTAGCAAAGTGGTCGTGCCCTGCCCAGTCCTTCATCCCCACGGGCACCCACACTTCTGTATCCTAACTCATTCAGTGCCCAGGGAGGAGTACGGGGTGGGGCTGGGATGGGGAGCATTGGGGTATAAGCAGCCCCTTAGAACAATGGGGGACTGAACGGAACGCCTCTGTAGTTCTTGGTCCTGTAAGAGGCGAGGTGTGGCAGATGGTCACATTTCTCTAGAAGAGGGACTGGCAGGTGGGTTATGCAGGCCACAGGGCCCTTGCCTATGCTCTTGCTTTGGGATCTCCATCTCCCTGTTTGGTGGTCTAAACTAAACCTACTTAAGCTCTTAAGGCAATCATTTTCTCTTAATGTGGAAAAACTCAGTAACGCTGGCTGTCTGTTCCAGTTGGGGGATCATGTGGTAGTGAAGTACAACAGAAGTATTTTGGAGTTTGACTGGACCTTTCAGATATCACCCAGCCTGGCCTCTTTGTCTTTACTGACATCCAGAGATGTGGGGTGGCTTGCTCAGGCTGAGTTTTAACAGACTCTGGGCCTAGACCGTCAGAGTCCCAGTCCTGGCTCTGCCACTTGTTTTTTGCCATATGCGGGCCTCTCACTGTTGCAGCCTCTCCCGCTGTGGAGCACAGGCTCCAGACGCGCAGGCTCAGCGGCCACGGCTCACGGGCCCAGCCGCTCTGCGGCATGTGGGATCTTCCCAGACCGGGGTATGAACCTGTGTCCCCCACATCGGCAGGCGCACTCTCAACCACTGCGCCACCAGGGAAGCCCTCTGCCACTTGTTAATGCTGTGACTTCAGATGAGTGACTTAACCTTTTGTGCCTAACCTACCTCAAGGGGCTGTGGAGAGGATTAAGTTAAAGCTTGTAAGTTCTTAGAGCAATGGCTGGCATTCAAGGATGTGGAGGGTCAACTGTACTCTGCCATTTTATATAAGGCACTTGAGCACCTGCAAATTTTGGTATCTGTAGGCATCCTGGAACCAAGCCCTCATGGATACTGAGGGAAGATTGTATATGCTAATAAGCACATATATGTTAATATACCATATTGTCTGCTAATGTACTGTCTGCCAAGTAAGTGTTTGTTAATTACTATAGGGCAACTAATTTGTCTACCAGGGATAGAGTCCACTCAGTTTTATGAAGTACCTGTTAGACCCTGTGCTAAGTGCCTGATGGATAAAGCCCAAGAAATTCCCCATCTACAGGGGAAAACAGAGCGGGAACATGGTGCTTCCAAAGTGGCAGAGCTGAGTGGGGAGAGAATTCTATGCCCGTGTACATGGCCTGGAACCTCTGCAAAGGCCCAGGCTGCATCCTCGTTTAAGGTGACATTAAGGTAGGATTATTTCATTTTACAGCTGGAAAAACGGAGACCTGCCTAGAGTCTGCAGCCTGTTGGGGCCCATGGAAAAGACAAATGGTGGATGCTGGGCAGGGGAGGATGGACACTTCCTCTGCAAGAGTGGAAAGACCTCAGGGTGGGGCTGGGTGTGGCCTGATCTTCCAGGCTTCTGCCTCCATGGCCTCAACCCTGTGGCTGGACCCTCGGTGGGAAAGGACACCATGATGCCTCCATTACATTTACCTCTGAGGGTTATTGTGAGAAGCTCATGAGAAAATGCAGGTGAAAGTGTTCAGAAAGACCACACACTGTTCTCTAATTGTGGCCTGATTGTGGGTCTCAGTGAGGGTCAGCCGTGCTCTCTCCAGAATGTTGGGAAGTTGGTTTAATTGAGGAGAGCCTCTAAGTGTGTGGGCACCTGTCCACAATGTCTCAAACTTTTCACTTCTTAAAAAAGTCCGTCTTTGGTTTGGCACAAGGACATTTTTCTCCTGGCTTTTCGGGTGCTTCCTGTTTCTGGTTGGTGGGAAATGCTATCAGAATATCCTGTTTGGAACCAGGAAATGTAGAGGGAATGGGAAACAAAAATGAATTTAGGACACAAAGTAAAATAAACGGATGGCGTGTACCCCTAAGTCAAACCGTTTATTTGATAGGAGAATATTGTCATTACTGCCATATGGGGTTTGGTTTATATCAGAATGTGTGAGAAAATGAGAAGTTTAGTGGGGTGACAGATGGGCAAAACTCTTCATAAATTAAAGAGCATGCACTGTAAAACATTAGTTGCTATTAACCAAGTTATGGTTACCGAGTCCAAGCTCGCGCTGCTCGCCGCACGACAGGCCAATGAATTGGAGATGAGGTGTTGAGGCAAGGAATACGACTTTAAAACGGAAAGCCGGCACTCTGAGAAGATGGCAGACTAGTGTCTCCGATAAATCATCTTATCCGGGTTTGGATGCCAGTTTCTTTTATAGCACAGAGAGGGGGAGGAGATGAGGAAGTAAAGTAAAAATACCATAAATTTTGCAAATATCTCCTGGAATGGCCAGCCTCCGGTGAAGGGATGTGTTAATTTCTTCTTTCTTGCAGCCATCCACAGGTGAATGGGGTCAGATGGTCTCCCTGTGAGCTGAACAGGAGCACTTTAACATTCAGGCAGAGGGGGCAGGGTTCCCTGAGGCAGGCCATTCTGTATGATTATAATAACAAAAGCAGCGAAAAGCAAAGGTTAAAGGCAAAGAAACAGATCGAACTTAGAATCCCATTTAGCTCTTTCCTGTTACAATGGGATTTTAGGACTCCCGGAAGTGAAGTCAGTGCATTGATAAAGTCAAGCGCAGATATTTCTTTCATCCTTTGCCCTCGAGTCCACTGAGGCAAGAAGCCAGAGCTTGGCAGGAGGGGGGGTTATAAACAGGTCATCTTTATATTCTCACTACTATGGAATAATCTGGGAGCAGCTCAGCTAAATTAACAAAAAGTATTAAAAATAAAACACTGATAAATGCAATTGGGTACCATTGTATATTAGATCTAATTTTAGAATCTGGCTTTACCACTCACTTATTCCTATGAACCTGTAGCTCCTACTTCCTGATTGGGTGACTTTGGGTAGACCCCGCCCCTGGCCTTGAACCTCAGTGCCCACCTCTGTAAAATGGAGGGATTAATCCCTACTTAAGAGGTATTTGGGACTTCCCTGGTGGTCCAGTGGTTAGGAATCGGTACTTTCACCGCGGGTTCAATCCCTGATGGGGAACTAAGATCCCACAAGACACGCAGCATGGCCAAAAAAAAAAAAAAAGAGAGGTATTTGAAGTATATAATGTGCCTAACACAGCTCCTAGCTCAGGGTGAGTACTCAATAAAAGGGAATTTTCTAATTAACTTTTTAAATAGTATCATAGTGTCCTTAAACCTTCTCCGAAGGCGTCCAGCGGTCCTGCTTTAATGAATAATGGCGGGTGGAAAGCTGGGTATTGCTAACCTGATTTTAAGACTCCTTGAAAAGATTATAATTTTAAAAATTCCTTTGAAGATCATATTTGCACAATTTATTTTCTTGGTAAGCTCTCTTTATGTAGATGATCTGAAGTTTAATTCATGCCATGTTTAAATATTCTCAAGTTTGGAATTGCTGGGGTCTTAGTTTATCAAATTTTACCCTGCTTTAAAATTGTCCCATTGATTCCAAATATTTCTGTACCATTTTCTTCGTTATCAGGGGGTGGCCAGGCCTTTAATTCCTAATTGCTTTTGCATCTCTCAAGATGGAGATCATTTCTAGAGAAGGAAATAGATTCCTCTATTTAGATGAGAAGATTCCTCTTCCCCCTTCTAATGTTGAAGGCTGTGGCTCCACGGGGGATACAAATCAATCAAGATCCATTTACAAATGAAAAGCAGTTGAGGTTTTGTTTTGTTGTGTTTTTGTTTTGGAGAGAACCATAAAAGGCTAAGTTAATCCATTTAAAAATTCAAGAACAAGCCCCATAAATTTTTATTAAATAAAGAGCTCTACATTTACATAGGATTTTATGGTTTCCAAAGAGCTTTCATAAACATTATCTCATTTAAGTAAATGCAGCAAATTTAAAAAAGCAGATGCAGTTCTGTAGTATGCCCAATTAATGTGGAGGGGGACCCTGAGAGGGAGGGTGGCTGGAGGGGACAGCCAGGGCCAAGCCTCTGGCAGTGGCTCTTGGAGCTCAGGGAGACCCATCAAGCTTTCCCTTTGGTGCTAAGAATTCTTATCTTGGGCATAAATATATTCTACACTTCAAACATGTTTTCATACATTGTGTGGAATTATTGACTTAAACTATGACTTAAACTACTTAAATTATGTCATCTAATAGTTTCCTTATGGATATTCAAATGTTATGAATCTCCTCTTCTAAAATTACATATCTGTGTGACGGATGTCTTAGGTTTCTTCCTTTTAGAGACACTAACAGATTCAGAGTCACCAAATATTTATCAAGCACCTACTGGGTTCCAGGTGTTGTGCTAGGTATTTAACATTTATGATCTTACTGAGTAATCACATCATGGGGGTGGTTTAAGTATTCTTATCCCCATTGTACAGATGAGAAAACTGAAGCTTAGGGAGGTTGATGAAGGTCACAGGCTTATTAAGCAGAAGAAGGGTGGTGGCTATTAAGTTCAGAACACGTTTCTTTTTTTTTTTCCATTTAGGCTGTGGTCCTTGTAACTGAGGGCTGTTTTATATATTTAAATACTTTTTATCACTAGATTTCTGTCTACCTGATTTCATTGTCCTCCGAATTGTTTTTTTTTTTTTTTCTTTGCGGGCCTCTCTCTGTTGTGACCTCTTCCCTTGCGGTGCTCCGGACGCACGGGCCCAGAGGCCATGGCTCACGGGCCCAGCCGCTCCGCAGCATGTGGGATCCTCCTGGACCGGGGCACGAACCCGTGTCCCTTGCATCAGCAGGTGGACTCTCAACCACTGGACCACCAGGGAAGCCCTGTTGTTGTTTTTTAATTGAAGTATAGTTGATTTACAATGTTGTGTTAGTTTCAGGTTACAGCAAAGTGATATATATATAAAATATATATTATATATATCATATATATGATATATACATAATATATATATCTCATATATATTCTTTTTCACATTCTTTTCCCTTAAAGGTTATTACAAAATATTCAGTATAGTTTCCTGTGCTATACAGTAGGTCCTTGTTGGTTATCTCTTTTATATATAGTAGTGTGTGTATGTTAATCCCAAACTCCTAATTTATCCCTCCCCACCTCTTCCCCTTTGGTAAATTTGTTTCTATGTCTCTGGGTCTGTTTTTGTTTTGTATATAAGTTCTTAAGTATAATCAAATTGTTTAATTATCAGTTGGTTAGTATTCACTCAGAAATTGAGCAAAAATTCAGACACTAAGACTGGAAAGTTATTTTTTTCCTCTGATATTTTATTTCATGGCTAAGCTAAGGAACTATGTGTTAGACCTTCGCGGTCTCCTAGGAGTTTCGACTCGCCCAGGAAACAACAAGAGTCGGAAGCCGATGCAAAACGCAAGAGGTTTATTGAAGGCCGGTGCACCGGGGTTCCTTGGTCCTCACGCAGGAGGTGGAAGAAGGAACCCTTTTGGGCGCGAATATGTCAGTTTTATAGGTTCCCACTTCCCCGTATGTAAATTATAGATTTGGTTGTGTTCTCCTGCTGATTGGTCCCGGCTTAGGCTCGGACCAGAGAGGGAACTTGTCCCTAGCTGCCTGATTGGTCTTTGACAGACACCTTTTTTACATTTTGTTATCTCCCTCCTTCTCCCCAGCTGCCTGATTGGTCTTTGACAGACACCTTTTTTACATTTTGTTATCTCTCTCCTTCTCGGAAGGGGGCCGGACATCCTGGAAATTCACCCATTATCTAAGAAGCCCCTATTGTCTGGAGAGTTCTTAATCATTAGCTGGAACAATGTCCCTCGAGTCCCACATATGGAAAGATAATTTTAAAATTGATGTGTTAGAAAGACTAGCTTTGAAAGATGAAACTTTCTCAAATGGTTAAAAGGAAGAGAGCTCAGTAGGAAGAATATATGTTACACTGTATGTAAATCTTGATCTTTCCATGGGTTGGTTTTATCCCGCCAGTGTTTTGGGAAGAGTGCAGGAAGCGACTCCACCCAGGCTAATTCTTGAATGAATTAAATTCATTAGTGTACGTTCCATGCATTGAGTTGTGGGTTATGAACATTTGGAAACCAGTATCTTTTCCTCTCTCAATTGCCTGCTGTTTAGACAGGGTTTAGTAAAACCAGCAGCTCAACCAAGAAAAATACTACAATTTTTAGACTGGAGGAGCCATGCAACTTAATGAATCAAAGTGTGTGATGCAGGCCACATAATTCAGACCCACCCACGGCAGAAAGACAGAGCTTTCCAACCCGTTCCCAGCTCGTCCAAGGGATGTTTGGGCCCCCTCGTTCCACCACATCTTGCTTCCCTGATTCAGTTGCCCCACATTTAACAGAGTCAGGTTTGTTACAGCATCCATGAGGTGCTGTGGTGCCAAGCCCGGTTCTCCCTTGCTGCTTCGAGGTGGATAAACGTTTTGTTCCACAGCGGAGAGGGAGGAAACTGGCGTGTTGTGGTTCTCTCTCCCCGGCCACGTCCTCGGAGCCTTTGGAGACTGAATGGAAGTGCCCAGGAGTGGCCTGGTGCCTCTGTGTGTGCAGGAGCAGTTCTTCTTGAGAACACAGGAGGCTGGAGGTCCTGCCCCAGCCCTCCGCCCTCTACTTCCTGGACCTCTCCACAGAGGGAGGGTGTGTGACCTGGGGATGCTGTGATGGGACAGCCCCTTGTCTCCACACTCACCCCCCTTCTCATAGCTCTGTGGTAGAGGATCTCCTGCCTTCTCCAGTATAGGCAAGCAAAATCGAGTTTCTAGCATACGGGAATGCTAGATTGCCCTATGTATATAATTTTTGAAGAAGAAGAAAGGCCTGTACTTTAGAACTGGATTAGATCGAGAAACTACAACCTGCCCTTTATATACATACATATATATATATATATATATATATATATATATATATATAAATATATACACACACACACATATATACACACATAAATATAAAATATATAAAATATTTAAAAATATATATGTATTTTATATATTTATATATATTATATATATTTTTTTTTTTGCAGAAGGTATCAGGTTAAAATAACAGTGGTGTCCTTAACTCATGGAAATAGCACTCAACAGAGTGAAAACAACTGAAGCATGCTGTGGTCCAGGATCCAGTGTATCTGGCCAGCATCTCTTGGGAAGCCCCCATAGCCCAGGCCTGGGCCCTAAGGGCCACCACTGCACCCTGAGATGCCAGTTTACCTGTTGTGTGGCCTTGTTCACTTTACAAAGTCTTTCTTAGATCACTTCTCACTTAATCAGGATTTTTTGAATATCTGGTAGGCCAGCACAATGTGGATGTTTGATTTTTACTGGAAAGGAGCAGGCCAGGCACAGAACTTGACTTGGGGTTTGGGTGGCTGTGCTCGCACAATGGTGCTGAGTCTTACGATGTGGTTGATCAGGAATAGCTTTGAAGTGTTCTGTGAAGCCTGCTCACGTCACTTCTTCACAGGAGTTTGGCTTTTAGAAGAAGAGCACTTTGTACCAGGAGGGCCAGGCTTGGACACAGGCTCAGTGTCTCCCAGCGTGGGCTGTCCCATCTGTGTCCTCAGATCTTTGAGGACAGTCCGTGAAGGATCATGCCAGGGGGTGGGCAGGGATTAAAGAACCGGTTCTGAATATTCTGTGCAGTTTCTCTTGAGGCCCAAGAGGGAGATGGAATTGCCCAAGGCAGAATCAGTCAACCTAGGTTTGGGAAGCCCAGAAAAATCCATCCTGTGTGTACTTGCCCTGCTCCAGTCACACCTACTTCCATCCTTAGGCCTCTGGGGTCAGTGATGCCACCGATTGGATTCCCAGGACACAAATCCTCTTCAAGCAAGCCTGGGGTGGAGGTCACAGAGCCTGATGGACTGGAGGACAGAGGGTAGGGCTGGGAGGTCAGGGGGCACAGAGGTCCAAGGAGAGCAAGTTGGAGAGTCCAGGTGCTCAGTGGCTGAAAGAATGTGCCAGATCCTCTTGCATCTCCGCCTGGGGCCTCGGGTCTGGGCACGGATGGCAGCGCCCACACCTTCCCTCAGCAAAGCCTCACCTGCACACACTGTACCTTACACTGGGCTGGTGTTGGGGGCACTGAGATGGGTGAACTCATCTCGGTGTTGAATAAACTATGTGATGAACAAACACATTTTGAGATGGGGAGAGGGTATCACTTACCTTTACCTACAAGGTCACTTGGGCACAGAAGCTGAGGAGGGGTTCTGGAAGGCTGTGGAATGTGAAATGTCAGATACACATACCAGTGGAGCCTTCCTAGACTGGAGTTGCCACAGCTGCCCCCCAAAGTGTGTGGTGCTGTGGGGAGCGAGGAAGCATAGGACTGGATCCTGTTCCAGGTTGAAGGGGTTAATCAGAGTACAGGCATTTCTGGGCAGTCATAACATGGCCTGTCCTCTCAGGAGCCATGGGTGCTTGTCAGGAGCCCCACGTGGTTTGATTCCTTGCTCTAGAGCAAGCTGCGAAGGCAGGTGTAGACCCTGGGGTTTCAGGAATGTCGGGGCCGGTGAGATGGTGACTGCTTCCCGTATGTGAGGCCCACAGACCTCGGAAGAGGCCATCCCAGGTTGGGGAGCCGGGCTGACCTCTGAACGGTGCCACGATGCCGGCTGAGTGCTGGTCAAAGGGCTTCCCCTGCGGTCCTTTGGCCTGGGGTGGGGTTGGGACCCTCCCAGCTCCCAGAATGGCTGTGGTCACCTCAGGAACCGGGGGCCTGCTCCTGGCTTAGCGCTCGCCAGCAGAGTGTGGGGATGGGGTAGAGAAAGACAAGTTTTCCCGTCTAGTTTTGGAGCCCCTGTCACAAAAGAGATCTTGGGACTGTTTTCTTTAAAACATGAAAGATTCCCACATAATTCCTATTCATGTCCTAAATTTATGAGGCTGAACTCGAGTGTCCTGCACTGTAGTTTCCTTCAGCTCGTGGGGGCTGAATTTCCTTTCTGTGTTTCATTTGTCTGAGACTTACAGTCGGGTCAGTGGGTGGATATGCTTTTCGCCAGACCTTCCACATTTAATATGACTGTTTGTTCCGGTTGGGACATTTTGACCCTTTTTGCCATTGTGCTATTTGATACAGGATTTACTAATTTTTATGGTTTCTTGCCATCGTACAATTTGATGCAGGATCTCTTTATGACTTCGCATAAGTCCCGCTCCTGGCCCTGGTGCAAGATTTTGCAGAGAAGTGTGTTCTACTGTCACTGGGTTGCTTTCTGGCAGGGCTGTGAGTTCTCTTTGTAATAACAGGACAAGGTAGGAGGAACTGATTTAGCCCTCCCCTGGAAGAGGAGTAACTCCATTGACATTCTGTTGTAATTTAGCAGTTGGTTAATGGCCACTTACTGGAGAATGTTACCAGGCTCTGCAGTGAGTGTTGTTAGAAAATGAATTCCTCTGTGTATTTCCCCAGGGCCCTTCTGCTTCTCCTCCAGGACATAACTCTGGAACCACAGGAAGTGGCACTGTGTTGCAATCACAGCTTCACTGTTCCTTTGTATTATTTATTTTGTGTTTCAGAATTAAGTATATTGCTTTTAATGGAACCAGAGACTTGTCAGGAGCCCAGGGGGTGACATGGGGGTCACTGGGTCATTTTACTGGGTCTCTTGGACCTGAAGGTGCCCAGAGGCAGCCGTGAGCCTCTGTCTAGCAATGTCAGTTTCACATGTAATTAGAGTCACCTAAGCTGAACATAACTCCATCTCCATGCCTTTACCCATGTCATTATTTCACATGGCTTGTCACCTTCTGGGTTTTGTGTAATCACTCACTGCAAAACCTTTGATCAGCCACAGAGGTGAAAGAATGTGAATTTCTGAGTCTGCCGAACTTGGATAGAATTCTGGCTTTGTGACCTCGGACGAATCACTTGAACTCTCTGAGCCTCAGGGGTTTTACCTGTTAATAAATGGTGATGATCCCTCCCAGGGATGAGGGATTGATGAAATGGTGAGTGGGCACAGCTGACACAGTGCCCAGAACATGCTAAACTTAAAATGCCAACTGAAATATGAAACAGTAGCAACAGAGTTCCCGTTTGTTGGGTCGGAGTATTAGGAGCTGAGGGACAGGTGGGGGAAGAGAACTTATCTTGTTGTTTTCTTTTGGATCCATTTGTGGAGGGAGAAAGAGATCTCCCCTTTTCCTTCCACACAAGGAGGACAAGAGGTGTCAGTGATGGTGTCACCGTGCTCTGGGGCCAGTCCGGCGGAGTCCCCTCTTCCCACAGCCCCTGGGCTCTGAGGGCTAGTTTCTGGTCGCATGGTGGAAAGCATATTGCCTCCAGCTGGATGGAGTATCTTTTGGGGAGGCTTGGTCGTCTCCCAGGCGACTCCACACTGGGATGGCCACATCATTCCATCTCTGTGTCGTGTTTTCAGTTCTTTCTTCCTCCTGGGGCTTCCGTCCTTTCTGAAGTGAATGAGATAATTGTCACTGGCCTCCCACTTAATTACCGTGGCTGCTGCTTCTCCTTTCCCACATGCACAGAGGAAGCCCATCAGGGCACTTGGCAGCCTCACTACCTGATGGCACCAGAGCCTGGATTTTTGAGGTCTGGTGGATTCCTGAGACTTTTCTCTGCGCCCCAGTCTGGACGGCGTCCCTGGGCCGGGCCTGCGGCCGCACTCAAGAACATGCCCAGCATGCTCAGGCACTCCGCACACAACTGGCACACACTGATGAGGCTGTGGTTTGCTTCTCTTCCCTCCCCTCCCCCTCTAGAGTATAAGAAGAAGTATGGAGAGGAACATGGCTCCTGCCAGGCTGGGATAGCGGGCTTCTTCACTGAGGTGGGTATCACTCTTTGGGCCTTTCTCTTCTCTCATGGGTGTTCATTTCCTGCATGGCTTCCCATCATGTGGTAGATTAAAGTCCAAGCTCTGTGTCTTGGCCCATGGGCCTGACTTTCTCCTTCACTCATCAGAGGACAACCCAGAGCTGTGGGAGGGGATGGGACAGTGAGGGGGAGAAAAGGCCTATGACACCCACTGGTTTCAGCTGCTGCTGAATCATGCCAGATCCTTACTAGCATCATTATTACAGAGGTCCCCACGCATAGTGTTTTGTGCACAAGTGCACATTTCTGTAGGTGAGCTGCACAGTAGAGGAACTGCTGTGTCAGAAGCCCTTCAAAATGTGATTTTGACACATGCTGGCAAATTGCACTCCAGAAACATTTACCAGTTGACACTCTCCCCAGTTGTGTGTCATTGTCCCTATACCCTCTAACCAATACTTAAAATTTTTGTCATTAAAAAAATGACATTGTGTTTTAATGGCCCTTTACCTAATTATTAGTGCAGTTGAGTATCCTTTTCAAATATTGGCCATTTGTGTTTATTTTTTCTGGAAATTGCCTGTTTAAAGTTCTTTGCCCATTATTATGTTATTTTTTAACTGTTGTTTTACTGATTTTTAGGATCTTGTATTTTCAATAGTAATCTCATATCTCTTGAATGTGTTACAATATTTTTCACCAGTCTTTTACCTGATTTTTAAGTTTGCTTAATGGTGTCTTTACTATATG
Organism: Aethalodelphis obliquidens; assembly: GCF_003676395.1. Lineage (NCBI taxonomy): Eukaryota > Metazoa > Chordata > Mammalia > Artiodactyla > Delphinidae > Aethalodelphis > Aethalodelphis obliquidens. The sequence goes on from NW_020838006.1 coordinate 8,607,903, forward strand.
GGCATTGAACATTCATATTTGGTCAAATCTGTCAGTCTTTTTCTTTCGGGATTTTAGACCTCTCTGTTAGGAAGGTCATCCCCATCCTAAGATTATGAAATATTCACGTGTATTTTTTTCTGCCACTTTTATAGGTTAAAAAATATTTAAATCTTTAATCCATCTTAGATTTATGCGGGCAGACATTATACGGGAGAAATGAACTTCACTGTTTTCCTAAATGTGTGGTTGGTTCTTTTTTTTTAAAAATAAATTTTTTTATTTTATTTATTTTAAGTTTTTTGGCTGCATTGGGTCTTCGTTAATGTGCGCGGGCTTTCTCTAGTGGCGGCGAACCGGGGCTACTCTTCGTTATGGTGCGCGGGCTTCTTATTGTGGTGGCTTCTCTTGTTGCGGAGCATGGGCTTTAGGCGTGTGGGCTTCAGTAGTTGTGGCTTGCGGGCTCTAGAGTACAGGCTCAGTAGTTGTGGGGCATGGGCTTAGTTGCTCCACGGCATGTGGGATCTTCTGGAACCAGGGCTCGAACCTGTGTCCCCTGCACTGGCAGGTGGATTCTTTTTTTTTTTTTTGCGGTACACGGGCCTCTCACTGTTGTGGCCTCTCCTGTTGTGCACAGGCCCCAGACGCGCAGGCCCAGCGGCCATGGCTCACGGGCCTAGCCGCTCTGCGGCATGTGGGATCTTCCCGGACTGGGGCACGAACCCTTGTCCCCTGCATCGGCAGGCGGACTCTCAACCACTGCACCACCAGGGAAGCCTCGGCAGGCAGATTCTTAACCACTGCGCCACCAGGGAAGCCCTGGTTGGTTGTTCTGATACTGGTTTGTTAAATGTTTTCTTTGTCCCCATTGATTTGAGATACCATCCTGCCATATGCCAAGGTTACCCATCTTCCATCTCAGTAAGCATATAGAGGGTGTAATTTCTATGGCTGTTGTTCCTCCATTGAGATGTAGCAAGTATGACTCAATGCAGGAAGCAGCAGGGAACTGCTATAAGTTTACAGACACAGTGATGGCAGTGCCGTAAGAAAATCTATTTGGGCTTGTCTTGTGCCCAGGTGTCTGGAAGTGGGAGAGCCTGGAGGAGGCCAGGTTGGAGGCTGTGTTGTGGTGCAGCCACAAAGGGACAGGGCAGCCTATGGGATGTTTTAGGAATAAATATGATGAGGGGAGTCAGAAAGTATGAAGGCAGTATCAGTGGGCTGGGTGACCATAGGACTATGGCCACAGAGGACTGAGGCGGGGAGGAAGGAGGTTTTATGCCAGGTTTCTGGGGAACAGTGGTACCGGTGGAAAGGGGGCTGCCCAAGGAAGAATCCACTGGGAGAGGTAAACTGATGGGTCTGCTGTATACACATGCCATGTGAGGTGAGGGGATGGGACACTCACATAGATGTTTTTAGAATCCAGTCTTGATTTGGCCAATGCTAGTATGTTTCTGAGGGGACCGGGTATGCTTAGCATAGGGCCGGGGTTGGGGGACTCTGAGCAGAATGTCTCCTGTAGGCAATGGGAGGAGAAAGTCAAGTCATTGCAGAAATGAGAACTCATTGGAGATGTTGGTGGGGAGCTAGGGGAGAGGAAGAGTCCCTGGGAAGGGATGTCTCCAGCCAGAGAGGGAAGACGAGGGCACTGGGGCTGGGGGGAGGAGGAGGAGGAGGAAGGACAAGGGTGTGGAGGGGAACCCGGGGGGCCGTGCCAGCTCCGGATTACCAGAGGACCTGCTGGGACTCCAGAGCCTGAGGGAAGCAGGGTGCGGGCAGCAGTGGGGCTGGTGCGTGGAGCACTGCAGGGAGTCGGGGGGCAGTGAGCAGGAGGGCTCGGTCCTGAACCGGCCACTCGGGGCCTTGGTCTCTGCTTCAGTTCCCAGGCTTTTGGCCTCCCTAAACAGGAGGTCTTTGAACTCCCAGTCTCCCTCGTTTCTGGAACTTCAGCTGTTGGAGGCCGAGCAGGAAATATGGTTGAAGGGGTCAGGCAGCACTGTGCCCCTCTCTTGCCCTCCTGCTGACCTTGTTACTTGGGTTTGCCTTTGCTGGGAGCTGGACTGTCCCTGCACAGGGCGGACAGCTGCCTCCCAAGCTGGACGTAGTTCTGTGGCCTTCCGGTCATGGCCATGTTGCCCCAAACTACTCTGGCCCAAGGCGACTGCTTGACCTGAACGTCAGTGACCCTGGGGTTATCAAAGCTGTTTGAGTTATGGACACTGCATGAATTTTAGCCCAGCGTTGAGGACAAGGGAGAACTTCCCGGGAACATATTTATTTTTGTAGCCTAGGATAACAGAGGTAGATACTTCTAAGCAGCAAGAGAAGACTTGGCCCAACCCTGCTGGTGTCAGGGCACCACTGTGAGAGCCTGGGGACATCTGGGTGGAAATCCATCCGGCACAGACTTCTGTCACAGATTCTGAGGACTATTCTGCCCCCTGCTTGTGCCAACCTACAGGGCACAGAGAAAAGCCCCCCAGGCTCCTCTCAGGCAGCTCCAGGTACCCGTGTGCCTCAGGAGGTTCTGCCCCTTGCTAAAGGCCCATGCTGTTGATGGATGGAGTTTTGCACACATGATTTAGGCAGTGGTGGCCTTGGGCTTTTGGAGAAGCTTGCACTTCTGTGTGTTGCATTTGCATTGTCTGTTCCTGGGTGGTGAGGAGCCAAGCATTGATCACATTTTCCTGGCACTTGTGGACAGTGTCAAAAGGGCCCAGGCTGCAACCACAGCGGATGGAAAAAGCCAAATAGAAGGGAATTCCAGGGAGATGCTGTTTCCCTGCCCCCAGCCACAAGGGTCTCAGGCTGGGCCTCAGTTTACCTAGTTTGAACTGCAGGGAGAAGGGGGCATAAACAGTAAGAGGAGAGGGAAAGAAACCAAAAGCTGTTGGTTTTAAAGGTTTTTGAGGAGAGGGATGACCTTGTTTTATTCTCTTTGTAATGTTTGAGAGAGGGGATACAGCGATATGTTAGACATACATTTCTCGACTTTTATCCTGGATTAGTCTGAATCATCAGAAAACAACACGTCCACTACCTGGTGTCCCCAAGAGCCTTATAGGCCTCTGGTGGTGCTCAAAGCTTTGGCTCGTGAAGAGCTGCTGGTTACGGCTGGCACTGGGGATACTGCTCATTTTGTCTTTCTGTGCTCTTTGTGTTCGGGCACTGATTACAGCGTCCTTTCTGAGCTTAAGACCAAGGAGAAAGTCTCCCTTCTCTGATGATCATTTGTCTTTCTCATGCCCCTTCTAGAACCAGCACAGTCCCTTACACAGAACAGATGACTATAAGGGGAATGAATGAACGCACTGCCCATGTTTTCCCAAGGATGTGTCCTAAGTGCAGAAAGTGATATATTTTTATAAAACAGTGAGATACCCCTGAGGGTATCTGGTTTCTCATCCTCATAGCATCCTTGGAGATGGATTGGATCTCAGAAACTTAAAGTGAAGTGCTTCTCAATGGTCATTCTTGGTCCACACCTTCATGAATTATCAACAGCAAACCATTCAGGCAGGAGTCTGGTGGCTTTCCTTCCAGCCATGCTCACACCCTGTTCTTTGGTAAGGTTCTTACCGAATTGACCATAGAACATGTGTTGTTCAAAGTTTTGTCCTGATACTGCTGCTGCCACACACGTGCTCTCCTTTCTGTGTGGTCTGTCCTCCTCTCTCTGCTGTTCTATTAAGATGGCTCTGGCTTTTTCAGACATTTGCTCCCAGGGAATTCAGTGTCACTTTATGAAATGTCAACAGAAACTCAGAATTCTTAGGGCGGGATCTAGCCTCCAGGGACTTGTTGGAAACCAGCAGCTTCTGACAGTGGTGAGGCCAGCTCTGTAGAGAGGGGCCAGCCTGGAAGGATGTTTCTGAAGTATAACAGTGTGGGGACCCTAGAGGCCAAGAGTGGTGTGTGTGTGTCAGTAACAAGAGCATGACCTGTACAGTGTCCAGCATCTCCATGAGCCCAGAAGGCCTGTATCTTTGGGGTTTTTGTACAGCTGAGGGGTTTCCTCTAAAACTGCCTTTATTTTAACCCTTTTGGGTAAATTTTTTCTAAACATTCTGTACATTTCCTTGTTGCCTTACCCTGGGAATGTTTTACAAAGGGATTTGATTGATCTGTGGATCTGGTATAAGTAGGAGATGCTTAATAAATATTGTGGAGTGAAAAGTTAATGAATTTGTTAGAAAAATAATTTTTATTATTTCTTACTGCAGTGTAGATACTTTAGAAAATATAGATAATCAAAGAGAAGGGATTTCCTGTTGGGGAAGATTGGGGAAGGAAAGCCTCGATAATGTCTTTCTCTATTGGGCTTATTTCACTGAGCATAATGCCCTCCAAGTTCATCCATTTTGCTGCAAATGGCAAAATTTCATTCTTTTTTATGGCTGAGTCATATTCCGTTGTCTATATGTATCACATCTTCTCTATCTGTTCATCTGTGGATGGACACTTAGATTGCTTCCGTATATTGGCTATTATAAATAATGCTGCTATGAACATTGGGGTGCTTCCTGGGCCTGTTTTAATAGTAGTGCTGTGTCTTGCTGTCTGTGGTCTCTTCTCTCCCCAGTCCACATCTTTCCTGTAGTGGGCCTCTCTGCTCTCCTGTTTTCGTTGTTTTGACTTTGCAATGAGCCTTTAGTGGCCAGAAAACCCAGCTTCAGAACCATTCCTGAGAATGAGGACTGGAGGGGATTTCTCTGGAGTGTCAGTACATCTTCTTTATCCATTCATCTGTTGATGGACGCATAGGTTGCTTCCATATTTTGGCAATTGTAAATCATTATGAATATGAAATTTTTTTTATTGCTCAGGTGAAGAAATTTTCTGGTGTGGCATCTTTACTTAAATTACGAGTTCTTTGTTGTGATTGTGGGTCTCACCACACCGCCTTCTCCCCTCTTCAGTTTCCTTCCCTGTTTACCTTTGGGTTTCTCTTCCATAGGAGCTGGTGGTGATGGGTGCCCCAGGGTCATTTTATTGGGCTGGGACGGTCAAAGTGCTGAACCTCACAGATAACACCTATTTCAAACTAAATGATGAAGTGATCATGAACAGGAGGTACACCTACCTGGGTGAGTAGCTCAAGGAGGTGACAGGTAAGAAAGGGGAAGTGGGAGTGATTACCACCAAGCTTGCCAGTGATTGCTTTACTGGTGGAAAGAAGAGTTCGTTGGCTTTAACATCTGCTGTTCTACTTAGTTGCACTTTTAGCCAAGGGCACCACAACATTGAGCTCCACACATATCAGATAGAGAGAGGAGAACAAAAGACGGGACTGAATTAAAGCTGTGTGATTTAATTAAAAAACTGACAGGTGAACCTCCAAGGAAGCAAACATTTTCTTTTCCTATTTTAGCAATTACTCGGGTTCAGATGATTAGATACAAAACGAGTGTGAGAGAATCCTGTTTTTCCATGACTTTCCTTTGGATGAGGTCTCTGCTTTCTGGTCACAAAACTGGTTGCAGGTAGAAATAATAAGAACCAGAAATTAGCATGATGGATGGCAACCTAATCCTGAGGTTTAATTAAAGGCTCAGAAAAACTTATATTTTCTTAACCGTTTTAATCCTCTAGAAGGAAGGTAGACACAACTTAAGTTAGCAGCCACCAGGCCAGAATGACTCTGGACAAGACCATGCTTATTGGTGAACAGAGAGAGGCTGTCTTTACTTGTGTAAAAGACAATTTGACATGGCTCTTTTCTTTAATTCAGGCCCTAAATGCTGTAATTCTGGGCTGAAAATGAAGCTAAATTTAGCAAGGCCTAACGATGAGAAAACAATGTTCTTTCACACTCATTACGCTTAACTTAAATCTGGGGGAGTCCCTGACACGCTTTTTGTATGGAGATTTGCTTGTGAGTTGGAAGGAGGGACTGGCTGACGTGTCTTTTCCCCTCTAAGTCTTTTGCCCAGTAGCACCGACTGTGATACCTTTACTCAGAGTCTTTGGGGTGTTTGCTGCTCTGCACGCCCAGCTCCTTAAATGCTGTCATTTATTGGGGACTTACTCCATGCCAGGCTCTGCATGTGAAAGAAACCGAGGTACAAAGAAGTCATTTAACTTGCTGAGGTCCCATGGTTCATCAGTAGCAAAGTGGGGGTTTAAACCTGTGGTTTCTGAGCCCAGAGTCTAGGTGCCGAGCTGCCCACCTGTGTATGCTCTGCAGACAGCCCCGCCTGCTGGTGTGGACCCCTCGCTGGGCTGGGAGCACCTTGGAGGAGGGGAGTTTGTCTGACATTTCCAGGACTTGGTATAGTGTCTGGTGCAGAAGAGGGAGTCAACACATGTTTATTAGGTCAGAGAATGAAGAGAAGGCAGAAAACAACCCAGTTTGGACGTGGCTTTGGGGTCGATAGGTCCTCTGAGCCTCAGGGCCCGTGGCTCCTTCCTGTGTGCCAAGTAGAGGCCTTCATGCTGCGGGATTGCAAGACTCACTTGAAGCTCTGATGTCACTCATAATAGTCTTAGGGAACGTGAGCCTCCAGTCTGAGAGAAATCAGCCACCTGGTGAGTAAGAGTTGATCATAATATGACACCATTACAAAATGCAAGCAGCTTATGGTCATAACATTAGGATTTGAGGATGAGGAAAAGGTTTGTAGAATATACAGCAGCCTGTACAGGGTTTTTACTGCCGGCAGGGCTCTCAGAAAGCAGGAGACATTTAGACTAAGCTCAGACAACTTTTACCTTTGTTTCTAGATTCTTTCTGCGTCCGCGGATTCTTTGCTCCGTCATCCATCTATCCACCGACCCACTGTCAGCTTTTTTCTGGCTCTTCTTAGGAGTGGGTGTGCATAATGGTTCACGGCAAGGGATTTGGAGACACACAGATTGGATTTGAATCTTGCTGTGTGATCTTGGGTGTGTTGCTTACCCACATTTAGTCCCTGTTTCCATATCTGTGAAATAGAGTTGGGAGATTAAAAGAGACAGTGGCATCTGAAGACATGTGTAAGAATGTTCATAGCAGCTTTATTCACAATAAAGTTGAAATAACTGGAAACAACCTAAACGTCCAGCAATAGGAGAATAAAGACATTATGATATCATCATACAATGGAACATACTCATCCATAAAAAGAAACTAGTACCATACTCAACAGCATGGATGAACCTCACACAAGTTACGTTGAGGGAAGTTTGGAACAGGCACACGTAGTATATGGTGACAGAAATCAGGAGAGGGGTGACCCGTGCAGGGGGAGGGTAGTGACTGGGAGAGGGAATGAGGGAATGTTTTGGGCTCGTGGTTCTGTGGTTATAGTCACTCTGGCTGGTGATGTCCATGTGTACACACTTGTTAAATTCTACACTTTAGATGTGTGTACTTTACTGTATGAAAATTGTATCTCAAAAAGGAAAAAATAGATGTGGAGTATTTAGCACAGCACCTGTTCCAAAGAGGACACTCAGAAAGCACTCTTTCCTGCCCTGGAGTCCTTGTGAACATGTCTTTTTGTGAGATGAGCCATTCCAGCGTGAGAAGACTGACAGCTGCCATTTATTCCCTGATAATTTATGTTCCAAGAATAACTGGATCATAATTGTCCAGATAAGGGATGCTTGAGAAGCATTGTCCTCTGATGGATCTTCTTTCTCCGCCCCTTCCTTGGTTTCTCCCCATCTTCTGCAGGTTATGCAGTTACTGCTGGACACTTTTCTCATGTGTCCACCACCGATGTGGTAGGAGGTGCCCCTCAGGACGAAGGCATTGGGAAGGTGAGGAGCAAAGTCTACGGAATAGCACGGGGTCAGATGGGGGGAGCATGCTGCCGCTCTTTTCGAGGTTTGTCAATTCACTTTGATGTGAACATTCTCCTGGGCGGCTGGCAGGTAAATGATGAAATATTGAGGAATCATCTGTTCATCTCCAACAGCCTCTTTTGAGAATTTACTTTGAAAGCTTCATCTGAGTATGAATACTATTCCCAGACCTCTCCATTCTCTGCACTTTGTCATCTGAGAATGTTTTTCATGGCTGATGCTGTGTGTGTGAGAGATGATTAAGATTGACCCGTGGTATTGTGCCATTCTCCAAAGGAAGGGTGTCCAGCGCTACCCAACTTCAAACCCTCCCCTCTCCCAAATCCTTTCCAAGTTTGACTTAATGGAACCAGGTCTAATCCCAGATATCTTTGGGGCCTTTTTATTTATCTTTAGGCCTAGATTCTCACATTTTTTCCTCCAATGTTTTAGAAACAAGACCAATTCAGCCCAGAGGCTAGACTGGGAATATACGGGTCTCTTTCTCTAAAGTATCTGCCCAGAGTGTAGAAAAGACCCCATGGATCTAGGACCGTCAGAATCCCTTTGGGAATCATGGCATCTATGGGGCCTGAAATATGGAGGACTATGTTTGTTGGATCTTTAGCTCCAGGCTACAGGAAGTCCAGTTGAGTCGATCCAGATTAGTCAGGAATACGCATTTTAACAAGCTCCATAGTTTGTTTGATAGTTACGACTGAAGAGAGGAATGGTCTTTGGGTCAGAGCCCATAAGGGGTGGACCTTTGATAGAATCTGGCTATATCTCTGGGGGCTTGGAAAAGTGGATTCTGGAGAGGCCCAGACAGAGACCACTGGTAACTGGAGCGTTCGGCCAGGATGTCAGTCTGATCAGCGGACAAGGCGTGACTGCTGGGCATTCATGAGGGTCGTTTTCCTGGATCCTCCTGGGCAGGAGTTAGGAGTCAACACTCAGATTTCTGGAGCACATGCCTCCCTCCCTGTTAACACCGATGCTATTTTCCTTGAAAACGAAGCCACGGTAAAAACCCAGGGCCCTGAGCACAGGGGCGGTGTGCAGATGAACTCTGATAACTTCCAGCAAGGGATGAGTCTTTCCAAGTCACATGAATTCCTCTGTGTGGTGGAGGGACAGAGCCAAGGGCTGTCCCCACATTGATAATCTCTTCTGGGGGAGGAGCTGCGTGTGGCCAGGCATCTCTGTAGCCGGTAAACACGCCTACCTCCCAATTCACAGCAGTGTGGATGCCTCAGTGCTGCTGACAGCAGCTTTGTTTTGTTTTAAATCACCAGTTACAGAAAACTTGATCTAATTGTCTTCTCTTCAGGTGGTTGGGATAACTGTATAGTCCCTGTCAAGCCTTAGGATGAGAATGGTACTTAAAACGGATAGAGCCAGGCAGAGGGCACCCTGGATCTAGTTAACAAAGATGAACATAAAAATGCTGCTTTCAGCTGGAACCCCTGAGAGGTGCTGGGGAGACTGGTCATAGTCGGCAAAGTTGCTGACGGTTCCACATTGCCAGGCATGGGAGGTGGTACAGACTTGCTTCCCAAGGACCCCAGGATGGCTCTCTGGCCTTCAGGATCTTGGTGGTTATAGTTTCCGGTATTGGGGCAGGAAAGCATTCACACTAAGATGGTGATTCCTGACCCCATGGGAGGCTCCCTGACACTGGTTCTCATGGGACACTCACTCTTCCCTTAAGATGCAACTTGAAAAAGAACTTCCACACTCATTTCATTTAGGAAGTTCTACACAAACAGTCCTTTCTGTGGTAGAGATTCATGGTGTAAATGCACAGGCTAAAGTCTTTGAAAGGTCCCCAGTAAAGGAATTTATTTAATGTTTAACTCTGGCATTTTGCAAACTAAACTCATATTTACCCAAGCAGATCTCATGACACTAACGTTCTGTGGAATCACTTTGTCTAAAATGCTCACGTCCATCCCTTCTCTTACACAGTTGGCCCTCCCTACCTGCGGGTTTCCACATCTGTGGATTCAAACAAACATGGATGGAAAATATTTGGGGAAAAAAATTCTAGAAAGTTCTAAAAGCAAATCTTGAATTTGCCACGCAACTATTTATATAGCATTTACACTGTATTTACAACTGTTTACATAGTATTTACATTGTGTTAGATAGTCTAAGTAATGTAGGGATGATTGCCTAGGTTATATGCAAACACTACGCCATTTTACTTAAGGGACTTGAGCATCTGTGGATTTTGCTATCCTGGGGGTCCTGGAACCAATCCCCCACAGACGCCAAGGGATGACTGTATTGTGATACCTGCTAAAGCTCTAACTAATAGGAAGGAAGGAAGTGTTTCGAGGAAGAAAATCCTTTTCCCAGGAGTTGACTTTTTGGTAGTAATTTGGAAGCTCCTTAGGTCTTACCGGGCGTGACTCCCGTAAACAGTGTGGCTCAGGAGGCATGGAGGTGATTTCTGCCTCAGGATTGAAGGACAGTTTCTTTGCAGAGTGCGTGAAATGATTTGTCATCAGCTAGTGTAGGCACATCTGCATGTGTCTGGTCAGGCATTTACATAGAACTCCCAGAAGGATGCTGATAAATATCTTTGGTCATTGCTTCCATCTTAACTGGATTTTTTTTTTCCTTCCATAGGTTTATATTTTTAGAGCTGACCGAAGATCAGGCACCTTAATTAAGATTTTTCAGGCATCAGGTAAAAAGGTGAGATCCTTGGGATTAGTGTCTTGTTTGTTTGTTTGTTTGTTTGAGAGATGTCATCATGTGGGAATCAGTTCTTACTTTTTAGAATATTGGTTTAAAGGCCCATCTGTGCCCTACATTTACATGGCATGTTCAGTTGCCTGTTGGAGCCATTACCTTCTCAGCATTGTGTGTGACCTGCAGATTCCTGGGATTCATGCGTGCTGAGACGGGGAGCGAGATGAGTTTGTACACAGCCAAGTTACAGCACAGAGGTCTAAAAGGTTATCCACGGTTCAGATACTCATCAAAATGACTATGTGCTCTGTTTCTTTCTGCCTTTATCTTTCTGCCTCTCTGTCCCTCTCCGTCTGTCTTTCTCCCAGCTCCAGAGAGATAAGGCATTGTTGAGTACAGATACATGACCGATTACTTTCAAAGGAGGCAGGCAGATAGATGGTTCTCACTCTCCCTATCTCACCAACCCGAAGCCGCCCCTCCTGCTTACATCCCAAGCCCTCTGCCACCATCGCCATGGGAACTGTTGCCACACAAAAAACAGATATCACCCGGTTCCTTTTAGAACTTTGAAATAGAAATAGCTGGGGAAGGCTGCCCTGAAATTAGTCCTGGGCAAGGTTTATCTGCCTGTGCCATCTTATTATCCTTACCCTATTGCTAATTCTCCATTTCCTGCAAGTTTCCATTATATTGCATTGTAGTCTGAAATTAAGCCAGGTAGAGATTCCTTTGATTAATACACACCATTTTTCATGGGCTTATCAGTGGTGCACACCTTGGCATGGCTTCGATTGGCAGGATTATTTGGTAAGATTGGCCACTCTAAGAGGAGACAAGTTTAGGTGGGGATGTGAAGGGGGTGATTTGAAGAGTTGTCTTGGTAGAGGCCTTAGTGAGCTCGGGGAAGAAGAACAGGACTTGGGACTTGGGAGGGAGATTTGAGGAGATAGGTAAAATTGCCTTCTGACATTCTCCTACCATCACACTAAGAAGAGGGGGAAAAAATGATGTTTCCATCCTGGGTGGGCCATGTGCCCCAGTTCAGGTCCTGCTGTGTTAGACCTGCCTCATGCCAGCCTGGCACCACTGCATATTGTTCTGATGGGGAGTTATAGTCTGAGTTCCAAAAATCCCACTCAAGTAGAGCTTTTTGCAGTTTTAACAACCATCATGTGTATTTTTAGTATATAACTGTCATAACCTTTTCAATAAAAAATACATCACCAAACTCAGTTTTGTGAGGTTTTCCCTGAGGGCAGCTCTGCATTCCCCCCGCCCCCGGGAACTATGCAAGCCTGTGTTATTTTAACATTTCCAAAACCCCAAAGCAACAACACTGGAAGAAGACTGTGAGCAATTCTGCAAAAAAGGATTTCCAAGCACCTCTAAAGTTAGAAAATAAATAACCCCGTGCCATTTCTGAGAAAGAGTCCCAAAGAGCAAGTAGGGTGTAAATGCTGCTAAGCCTAACATTTTAGCTCTTTATCCAAAAAAAATAAATGGGTGAGTTTTCCTGTGGAAAACCCTCCCTCCCTCTGCTACCCTTCCAATGTACTTCGGCTTGACAGCATGAAATTAACCCCCCCCAGCTTTATTGAGATATAATTGATATATAACACGTTTAAGGTGTACAGTGTGATGACTTGGTACATGTATATATTGTGAAATGATGACCACACTGAGGTTCGCTAACACATCTATCTTATGTAACTACTATTTTTTTGAGGGAGTCTTTAAAGTGAATTGTGGGGCTTAAACACACTTATCACCCTATTTTTTTTTAAATTTATTTCTTTTTTTTTTGCTGCACTTTGTGGTATGCGGGATCTTAGTTCCCCAAGCAGGGATCAAACCCATGCTCCCTGCAGTACGAGTATGGAGTCCTAACCACTGGACCACCAGGGAAGTCCCTATCACCCTATTTTTAGAATATTTTCATGTTCAGCTATCACCGTGCCTCCCTCCTGCTTCCTGTGTCCCCACCTCCACTGCCCGCTGCCTGTGCCCAGGACAGGCCCAGCTGATGCTGGTCATCCTGGTGTAAACAACAGTCTATAATTGAGCCCTTTCACTTTCCCAGAACCCTCCCTGTTTGGATGATAGCTTTCATGGCTACCCATCTGTGTCTGGGTCATGGGCAGGTTTGGGGGAGCAGATTTGAGAGTGGGTGACGTGAGAGGGAAAGGTTTGAGAATCTGCTTTTCCAAATTTCCCGAGGACATGATGACGTGGGTTCCAGCACAGACCAACCTGCAGGTCAGCTTGAGTGTCCTCATTATGACACGACAGGGCTCCCTGAAGAGGAGACCATGGGCCAGCTGTCTCACCTCCCAGCTCCAGAGCTGCCATTCATTTTCCTTGGGGCTTTTCTCGCCCTCACCTTGAACCATTGTAACATATGTCCTTCACTCTACCATCTTGTTTCACCATCTTCCAACTTTGCCCCCGTCATCATCTTTCTGATTACTCTCTTTAGACATCTTATTCTGCTTGTGCCAGAAGAAATGAGAAATTCTTGTCCCACTGACTTCTCCATTATTTCAGTGGGAAAGGACATGACCCTAGGCTTTCAAAGGATGCCTTTGCTTTACCCCTGTGTCCAGAGCCACACATAGAGGAGGGTTCTGACTCAGGAAACCCCTGACCCACTTCTGCTTCCGTGTGGCCAGAATCTGGTCAGAGAGTTCTGTCTCCTGGCCATAAGAGAGACAAAACCCCAAATGGTTCTGGTCTTTACTGGTTGACATCCTTCGTATAGTGCACGTAAGAAATCACCAATACATGTGCAATTCCACTGCTATGACATGTGTCCTCATATTTCCAGGGTGATGGGAGAGCTCTGATCAAGGAACACTCACCCCAAAGCATGTCGTTGCCCTATCGAAGTTTCATTGCAATAATTGAGTATGTGAAGTGTTTATATGTAAAAACTTAGATAGGAAACTTCACGTCCGGGGATTTCTGATTGAACACTGACGAAGATGCCAAGTTAAATAGACCATTGGAATGAAACAAATAGTTCCCCTGGGACTCAGCCAGAGAGAACAGCCAGCAGCTTCGGTCTTCAGGGCCTTGCCTGGGTCTTAGCGGTTTCTTTTACTAAAGTCAAGATAGAGACATTGGCAAGGCCACTGAATTGGTGACTGTCAGCTGGTTTCTGCCCACCCCCCACCCCATGATTCTGAAACTTCCCCGTGCCCTTCTCCCTTGGGAAGGGGGCAGGTGGGGATGGGGGTTGGGTGGAAGTGACCTCGGCACGTGACTGGGAGGGACTTGAGTCCATTCCCAGGCTGAGCTGCAGGAAATAGACCAAAGTACCCTCCACCTCTCTCAAACTCCCCTGGGTTAGCTACCAACAAACAGCAAAAGAAAATGCTTGTTCATGTCTGTAAAACCAGAGCCCTTCTATTTGAAAACATTTATTTTAAAAGGATAGATTTTTTTTTTTTAATTAAAAACAGAGGTTGCCCACTGGCAGCCTTTGGAAAGGGTACAGCCTACAAAAATTTTCATTTGGCCTGCATGGTATGTTTGTTTATTATTTTTTAATATGAATTAGTTGTCAGCATTTTAAAAATAGGCAATTCAAATAAAATTTTAGAGCTTTGGTTTCTCTTGAAAAATGAGATGGTTGGCTTTTTCTGGGTCAGTCAGGAGTTGACTGCCCCTGGGTGGGGATTGCTCCTTTAGCTGGGTCTGTGGACTCTAGTTTGCTTCAGTCTCCATCATTCTCTATTGGTTCTTAGACACAGAAGCTGAGTGTCACTCGCCACCTGTAAGCATGCCCGCACTGTTGTCTGCTTTTTCCTTATACCTGTTATATCACCTGCCTGGATCCCATTGGATTGTGTTTAAGACCCCCAATTTAAAATAACAGGTACTAAGTCAGAGAAAGACAAAGCACATTATACCACTTATATGTGGACTCTAAAAAAATGATACAAATGAACTTATTTACAAAACAGAAATAGACTCACAGACATAGAAACCAAATTTAGGATACCAAAGGGGAAAGGTGGTGGCGGGAGGGATAAATTAGGAGTTTGAGATTAACAGAAACACATTACTATATATGAAATAGATAAACAACAAGGGCCTACTGTGTAGCACAGGGAACTATATTCAGTATCCTGATTGAATATAATTGAATATAATAATCGAATATATATTGAATATAGTAATAACATATAATGGGAAAGAATCTAAAAAAGTATGTATATATATTTATATATGGAAAAGAATTTTTTCAGATTCTTTTCCATATATATGTATACATATACATGTATAACTGAATCACTTTGCTGTATACCTGAAATAATACGTTGTAAATCAACTATACTTCAATTAAAAAAATAGTAAAAAATAAAATAACAGGTACTGAATTAAGCTATGATTAAGCCAATATAACCTGGCTGTTTTCCCTCATCCTCCAAACGGTCTTCTGAGTTGTACCTTTTTCTGTTACTTCAACTCACGCCTTCCTAACCAGTCTTCAGCTATGCCCAAGACTGGGCGAGGGTAATCTGTTTCCCATATAACATTTATTTTCATGCCTGCCTTGTATTGTGAAATTCCATATTCCTAACTTGCTTGGCCTTGTCAAATGTCTGATACACGAGGCACTTTTATTATGGCTGTAACCTATGTCTGCAGCCTCAGCTTGCATTTGTAAAAGCAGTACGTTGTTCTCCAGGGATCAGTCCATTTGTTTCCCCCTTGGTGGGGCTCCAAGCCAGTGAACGTGGGTCTCACTTTGACCGGGGGGCCCACGTGGCTGCCAGGAGGCCAGGGGAGCTGGGATCTCACCGTGCCCAGGCATTCTGGTTTCCAGGGTGGCATGGCTGGCACAGCCTCCGAGGGGCTTGGGAGCAGATGTTTGTCAGGCTGGGCATCTGGAGGAAGGCAGGGGCCTTGTGTGTGAGGACGGACACTGAACGCTTTGTTGCAACTTGACTTGGTTGCAGATGGGCTCTTACTTCGGCTCCTCCTTATGTGCAGTTGACCTGAACGTGGACGGCCTCTCTGACCTGCTCGTGGGGGCCCCCATGTTTTCTGAGATCAGGGACGAAGGGCAGGTCACTGTCTACATCAACAGAGGAAACGTGAGTACAGAGCTGGGCAACATGTGGACAGGGTGTGGGAGAGGGATGTTGGCCCAGGGGAGTAGTGACTGAGCCCCATCACCCAGAGGAGGTAAAAAGACACGCTTCTTACCTTCAGAAAGCTCCGTGTTCCATCAATGGAAAGTTATACTCAGTGTTATGACTGCAAACATACAGGGGTCCAGAAGAATCTTAATGACTAAAGTTGAGTGATTCCTATGTACCAGGAACTGTTTCTCCTGCTTCCTGTGAATGATTTCAGTGACATGTGCACGTGGTATCGGGGGTCCCCATTTTTCAGGTGAAAAAACTGAGGCTCAGAGAGGTTAAGTCACTTGCCCCAAATCACACAGATAAGAAGCAGTGGGGCTGGGATTTGAACATAGGCAAACTGGCTTTGGAGGTGGCATGCTTCATCTCTCTTATTTTGTCTCCTTGGGACTATATACACACCTGCCCACGGAGGCAGAGAAGCCTTCTCAGAGGACATGATGGCTGGGAGGAATCTTGAAGAAAAATGGGAGTTAGGTAGACAGGCGGGAGTGGGCTGGGAGCTGGGCAAGTGGATTGAGGTGTGAGGCAGTGGGACCATAGTTCAACGTGTTGGGACTGGGAAGAGTGGAGGGGGGCCACCCCAGTGGCCAAGGGCTATAGTCACGATGTCCCTTATTCTGCAGAACCATGAAAAGGATGTGGCCGAGTCAGAAAGATGTCTCTGCAGCACAGTGGAGGGTGGGTGGGGGCAGGGGCTGAGGGGCAGCAGTGCATCCGTGGGTGCAGGAGACCAATGAGAAAGTAGAATCTTTTCAGGATCTAGAAGAAAGAATATTCAACAAGAGGGAAATGGTTAAATGAATAAATCCTGTGACCACCAGCCTTTAGCTAACATGAGAAAATGTTTATGAGATAATCAGTGAAAAAGTAGGATAAAGACTGCAGGTACAAACAACCTTTAAAAATGTACAAAATACATAGAGAATGTTAATAGATCCCTCTAGGTGGTGATGCTTGGGTAGATATTTAGCTTTAGCTTTATCCAAACAGTGAGAATGTAATTCTTTCATAATCAAAAAAGTCAGTAAAAGTGTACTTTTAAGTGGTGACCAAGGTGTTAGTTATCCTGATCGGGAGGGGGTGGTGGTGTTTAGCTATTACTAGGTGGGCAGATGCCAGAAAGGGCAGTTATTTAAAGAGGAGCCGGGGAAGTTAGAGCCTTGAGCTTTCTTGGATGTTTGCAAACTCTTTGGGAAGGTGGATCTAAAACCTGGGAGGAAAGATGCTTCCTGGTACCTGTTGGAACAACTCATGGCACCTGCATCTGCACTGACCTTCCAGGAAGGGGGACAAGGCAGGTGAGGGGAGAAATGAGGTGGTCGTTATGGAGATGAGAACAGCCAGCATTCAGTAGCTGCTGGCCACCATATATGCAGGAGACTGCTGCGTTTGCATGGGTGTTAACTTGTCAGGCAATAAGGTGATCAGCCCAACAGCCCCAGGGCATGGAATCTTGGAGCAGGATAATCCCCCAGACCTTCTGCAGCAGCTGGCACCCACACATCCCACCCCCAGTCAATGTTTCTTAATGCCATGTGGTTACCCTAAGTACAAGGGTATTCTTACTTCTGTTGAATTTCATCTTATGTGATTAATGATTGCAGGGCAGTGTGCAGGAGTGGGAATAAATGATGACTTGCCTTTGAATCTTGGTGTCACCACTTACTAGCCTGTGTGATGTGGACAAATAGCTTGAAACCAGCAGCTCAGTTTCCTCATCTGTAAAGTGGGCAGAGTCATAAGGTCTTTCTTATAGAGTCACTGTGTGATTTAAATGAGGATGTGGATATACAGTGCCTGGTACATACAAGGAATCAATGTTTCTCTCTTTCTTCACCACACTGATGGGAAGAAATCAACACATTTGTGTTGTGGGGCAGAGGTTTCGGTGACTTAAGAACTCATCACATCTTTACTGTTTGCAAGTTGTTTGAGTACAGTGGGAAAAAAATTTAGTTGTAATGAAAGCTTTGGGATGGCTTGTGGATGTACAGTGGGTCTGAGTACCTCTACCCGGGGGCAGGGTTAGACACTCTTGTGCCGCAAAACATCGTGTGTTTTTAAATATTTTATTTATTCATTCATTCATTCATTCATGGCTGCATTGGGTCCTAGTTGCAGCGCACAGGATCTTCTCTGCGCTCAGACTTCTCTAGTTGTGGCGCGCTGTCTCCAGAGTGCGTGGGCTCTGTAGTTTGCGGCAGGCGGGCTCTCTAGTTGAGGCGCCCGGGCTTAGTTGCCCTGTGACATGTGGGATCTTAGTTCCCCGACTAGGGATCGAACCCACGTCCCCTGCATTGGAAGGCAGATTCTTAACCACTGGACCACCAGAGAAGTCCCTCAGATGGTGTTTTAACGCTCTGATAGTCATGTGTCAATGATTTGGGGGTAAAGTGGGCATGGCTTTTAGTGACACCATCACCATTGACCCCTCCCTCTGTTGGTTGGTGTTTGCTTAGGAAATCCAAACCACACATGAAAATGGGCACAGTCGTGTGTCCTGTTATCACTGCTCCCACCCCTTAACCAAGAACTATTGGGTGTTGGGTTTTCTGAACCATGATTCCCTCTGCCAAGATTGCTAATACATGCACCCTACAAAACAGCTTTATAAATTTGTACCAGAAGGCAGAGGAGAGCAGAAATGGAAATATGTACTCCCTCTAAAACAACTTTGAGGATATCGCGGGGAGAGGAGACTGTGGGGACAAGCAGGTAGGTTGGTTAATAGGTTGGTGTATAGAGCATTAGGACAAGGGAGAGGTTTAGTCATCAGTGGCCGGCAGTGGGTCTCCTTCCCTCTAAAATGCATCTCAGGTGATCGGAGACCTTCATGTCACCCAGGTGGAAGGAGCTCATTTGGCCACCATCGGGTGTTGGGGGGGGATGTTTGGATGCCTGGGATTCTGCCCAGGTGTTTCCTGTCCATGGGTGTGCTGCAGGGCAGGGTGGCATTCCCGGCTCTGTTTTTTCATTCTTTTTTTGGTTATTCTGTTTGTTTTGTTTCCGTTTTCCCTCCATCCTGTTTCCCAGGGAGCCCTGGAGGAGCAGCTGGCCCTGAGTGGGGATGGCGCCTACAATGCACACTTTGGGGAGAGCATCGCCAGCCTGGGCGACCTCGATGATGACGGGTTCCCAGGTCAGTGAGCTCGTACCTGCCCTCTAACTTGCCCCTGTCGTGGGCGCTCCGGGGTCTGCCTGCCCATGGCAAGGCCCATCCATGTACACTGGGGAGAGGATGCCTGTTAGAAACCACATTTTCTGTGTAGACACAGGGCTGAGCCCTGAGCCCACTGGAGTTTTGCTTCCATGAAATCCCTTCTCATCAGCTCAGTGTTCTTTGCTATGTGTTTGTGGTGCAGTGAACGTTGCTGCTGGTCCATAGGGGCTTCTATGGCGGCCAAGTCTGAACCAGCTTCCTCTCACTACAAACCTTGCTTGTTTCTGAGCCTCTGATGCTCCACGATGCTCTGAGAGCATGGAGGAAGATCTAGTTGTCAGTTTGTGAGAGTAACGTTGATTTTTTTGGTAAAGGGAATACCATTTTATATAATTCCTTTACCCAAGAACAGAGTTGACTTTCTCAGTTATGCAATAACCATTGTCTATGGAGTTCCCTTCTCAGACAGACATTAGGGTGGGTGGTTGATATTTGCATTTCTTTTATTGGTTAGATCAGTAATTTATTCCTATGAGGATGAGGGAGAAATTTTCTGGAACTAACCTCTTCTCAGCTTCTATAATTTTCTTTCTACTTTTTTTTTTTCCTGCTGCTAAGAGATCATGTGCCTAGTTTAATGCTTGAACAAGCAACAACCAAGAAATTTCTAGACATCATGGCAGGAATTAGAGAATCCACCATTATGTTAATGGCTTTTCTAACCCAGAGCTGCTTTTCTCCCCCTAGATGTGGCCATTGGCGCACCCAAGGAGGATGACTTTTCAGGAGCGGTGTACATCTATCATGGTGATGCCGGTGGGATGGTCCCTCAGTACTCCATGGTAATTGGTGTGAAAGTGTCATGGTTGCTGTTCATACATTCATTCCACAGATACATACAACACACGGCGTTGTTCCTGCCTTCATCTTCCCCCCCCTCCAGTGGAAGACACAAACCATTGAGACTGCTTTTTAAATCAAAACATATTTATAGACTCCCGAGTTTGCTCATATCCAGGGAGGCATTCTGCCTACAAAAGATAAGATCCAAATTCTTAGCCAGAGTTAGAATGATTTATGTAAGAAGAGGTGGATTGCTTTTTCTGGTTACTGCTTTGTCAACCATCTGTGCTAAGCCAAAGGAATATCTTGTAAAATATAATCTAGGAAGACAGTGGTCCATGGAGGAGGGACGTGAAAGCTGTCACAGGGCTGTTGTCACAGTTGGCATTAAAACGGGGAGCTGGTCAAAGCCCTGGCCTCGTGCCCCAGACTTGGGAACGTGGAAGTGGTGAGTTCTGTTTTTTGCTATATCAGCTTGGAGTTCAGTCTTGCTGATGGTGGTAAGCCCAGCCCCTGGGAAAAAAGGAAGTCACTCTCTGGACAGAAGCATGGTCAGGATGTTTGTGGATGTCTGCATGTAGAGTGGCACAGGCCTGGGTCTTTCTGCCAGTGGGTCAGCAACAGAAAGGGACTGAGCATATGTCGAGAAATTTCCAATCAGCACCTGCTGATTTACTGAACATTTACTATGTGCTTACCGCCTCCTATTCATGCTGACATTTCTCGTCACCAAGAAACTTGCCTTGTATCTTGATTATTGCGAAGGAAACAAAACTTTGAACTGAGTCCTGTTCTTATAAAACGTTCTATAACATGAAATAGGAAAGTATCGAAAGTTGTCCACGTACTAAAGTCTCTAGGTAAGAAAAGGCTTTGCAAGTTGATTTTAAGAGGCGATGCATATGTGTAAGTTCAAGGTGTACGTTCCTAATTGTTCTTCCTGCAACAGATATGAGTTAGCTAATGAAGGGTTGAGGGCTGGCTGGTTTGCTGCCACTTGAGCCCAGATTCTCTCTGCTGGGCCTCCTGCTCAGCTCCGTGACTCTTGAAAGAGGCAGTTGCCAGGGGAGGTGCTGGCGAGAGCAAGGATGCTTCCTGAGCGCCTGCTCTGCCCTCTCACCTTTAGTCCTCAGAATAGCCTTGTGAGATGGGCACCTTGGTTATCCACCTTTTATTTACAAGGTGACTCCAGGCCAGGGAGGTTAATTAACATGCCCACGGTCACCAGCTAGGAAATGGCAATTTGACCATGAACCTTTGCCAGTCTGTCTCCCAAACCTCTTACTGCAACCACCGCCCTCAACTCCACATCGGGAAAAAGGAACGCTCAGGGAAGCTCAGTTGGAAAACTCAGAACTATGGAAGTTTATTTGTCTGTGAGGCATATATACTCTGAGGGGTATTTATCTACATGGACCATCCTCTGTGCATTAGAAATGAGTAGTGGTGGGAATAAACTCCTAGAGGATTTAGCTGAGGTGGCAGGAGGAAGAGGGCTCTGGGCACAGTTTGGGGGCCACATCCGTGTCTCAGGGGCTGCTCTACCCTGGGTCAGGGATGCTGTTCCCACTGTCACAAGCTGAAAGTCATCCAGGGAGCAGCCATCCTTGTGCCGCCATCGAGGTCACTCTCCATGCTTCCTCCTGGAAGCTTGTTCCCGGACCTGGGAAGCTAATCACACAGAGCGGCAGCCTGTGAGAGACCCCCAGCTTCCCCTCCTCTGGCGGCCCTCTCGTGTTTGTTGCATTGCTGGGCGGACTCCCTGCAGAGAACTGAGGTATAAATTTTGTGGTCAGCGCGGATTGTCTTTAGTAGGAAGCAGGGATCAGCAGCTGGACCTGTCCTGCCTTTGTCAGCACGCAGCCTGGCTCATTAGCTCTAACAAAGAGAAGTGGTTTGGGGCTCTTTAAAAAAAAAAAAGAAAAAAGAAACAACCATGATTACACGTTTCCAGACTCCTAATATGTATGTGATAAGGTTTGTGATTTTAAAGGAAGAAAAATCCTTTAACGCCAGGTTCTCTCCAGGGCCCAGGTCTGGACAGAGCGGGCATTGTGTGGGTGAACTACAGGAGGAAGTCAGAAACAAGTCTGGGCAAGGGAATCGCTTTTCTTTGGCCCAGATTGGTGTTATTTCTGCTGGATGCATTGTGAGATCAGGGTCTAAAGTTCTTCCATATAACTCTAACTCATTCCTCTTTCTCGAGTTTACCATGAAAAGTGTTGATTTTAAGATCCTCGTGCGCCTTTCTCAATTTGAGAGCCCTCCAGGCATGTCACGGCGGCCCCTGTGATCTTTCTCCTGCCATCAGGACACCGCATGTAAACCTGGTGAAGTGGAGGTTTCCCAAGGCTCCTGGTTTTCATTTAGAGTTATTAGCATCGAGCAGACTTATCTTCCTGGCTTTATGGCCTAATGGCCTGCAGATGTCTGTGGGATAACTTAAGCCTGCATCGCCACCCCCAAAAGGACCACCCCTTCACTCTTCCCTGCTTGTCTCAGCCACAGCATACCTTAGAAATGCAAACCCAGGGCAAGCTGCTGCTCACGTCATTGGACCTCAGAGCCGAGATGGTCTGCTTCAAGATGTGACTTTTAAGAAGCGTGCAGATGCACATCCGTGTTTCCTTAGACAGAGCCATTGGGGATGTGGGGCTCTGCCTGTTATCAAGAAACACTTCTTCAGTGTTTCCCTACAGTGTTCTGATTCGTGCTTTGATGCTTGCACATTTCCTGTTGGATGGTTTCACTGAGGTGGCAGGCAGAGGGTTATTAGCAGTTATTGGCTGCTGCAGGGTGGGGGAGTCCCTGCTGTCTCCATCTGTAAACCCTGTAGGAACACCTCCTCCCCATACTCGTGACTTCTTTGCAGGATGACTCGGTAAGGAAAAGGATAAGGCAAGAAAGCCCCAAGTGAGCCACGACTGTGTGTAAACCTGGTTCTGACATGGAGGTTGCTGTGTGGCATGAAAACAAAGCATTTCGCTTACCATCTACATCGAGGGCCTTGGGAGGGAAGCCTCCCCAGGGAGACTGTTTAGAGAAAGGGAAGAAAGAACAGGTCAGATCCCAGAACATGGCACTTTTCTGATTCAGGAAGTTTGATATCTTTGTGAGGAACTGTGCCACACAAGCATGGATGTGTGACAAAGCCTGGTTGTACAATGAATATTCTTGGACCAACACAGCATGTGTTGTGTTAGCATCTGTTGAACTTGATGAAGGAGAGATAAGTACAGATGTTCATGTGCCCTGTGGCAGAGGAGCTGTCAGTGCTGAATGGTTGGTTGAAGGCTGCCTTTTAGGAAGAAGGGTGGCTTCAGCTAAGTTTTTGGATTTCCTACAGTTTGTAGAAGGTTCAGGACCATGGAGTTCTAGATGTACTAGGTAGAGCTGTTTCATCCTGTCTGTGATGCTCAGGAGCCTGTAGATCTTTTGGTTGGCTTGATCGAGAGCTGTCGTGCTAATTCCTGTCCACCTAGGGAACAGATGACGTGTGCCTCTTAGGAGTGTTCCATGTTTAGTACATGTTTGGGTAGAGAGATATAAGGACAATATGTTCTTAGAATTTCAGCCAGCTATACCTGTATAAACACAAAAGAGAACCTCCCTTAGAAACGGAAGTTAACCTTGATCCACTTGGAACTTCATTCAACACATCAAAACACTAACACACTCATCTAGGTGGCTTTTTCATTAGCACTGAGCTTAGAAAAAATTTTAAATGGTGACATTTGACTAAGGCAAGTAATAATAAAGGAGTGCGTGGTCTTCAACTGCCTGCTAAAGCCCCCTACCCCCTGCCCCGATAAAATTCGGACTATGATTTTTTTCTTTGAACAACTTCAAGATCAGGTGTCCAGGGAAGCTGCCCTAAAACAGTCACTGGTTCTTATTTGTGACCGTGCTCCTTCTGGTGACTCAATCTCTCTATTATCTGTTTCAGAAACTTTCTGGGCGGAAGATAAGTCCAGTCCTGCGGATGTTTGGTCAGTCCATATCAGGAGGCATTGATATGGATGGAAATGGCTATCCCGGTAAGCTATTTTTCTTTAAAAGCATATGAGATAAGCAAAGATAACCAGTCTGGTAAGCGTGATCACAGATGTGACCTGTATTTAGGATTAGGAAAATTCATACAGTAGAATAGGGTATTTTGCTTGGTGTTTGACTTTTAAGATGAAAGTAGTGTTAAAGTTTATTTTTCAGTTTTAAAATGTTCTACTCCAAAGGGTTTAAGCACCAGGAAGGTGGATTTTTGCAGTAATTTCTGTGGCAGCAAGTCTTTCTGCTAAAGACCAAAAGCACTCCCCACATTTAAAATGATAACCAGTGAAGCCTCATGTTTGCCTTGGTATTTGAGCATATTCGGAGGCGTCTTCCTCTCGAGAATGAAGAAGGCACTGAGCAACCCCCCACCCCCACCCCCACCGTGAGACAAGTATTGAAAGAAACACTTGGAGCAGGAAGAAAACCATGTCATATGTCATCTCCCTGACGGACAAAACAGACCTTCACCATTCAAGGCTGGCTGGCTTGTCTTCAGGGTTAATTAATGCCTTGTGGTGACTGAGACTGAAGAAAAATGTACGATTTCAAACCCCAATCCCAAGTGATATCCGGTGTAGGTAAAATTGACTGGGCAATGGAGTAGTGGTTCCTTTGCTGCCTGAAGGGAATGGAGTAGGTGAGGTGAGGAAACAAAGAGAAGAATTTGGAAAAACCCCAAATCATCATGGAATTCAGAAGAAATGTCCCTGAAACTCTAGGTCATCTTGCTATCTTGAGAAAGTGTTTCTTTCCATTTAAAATGCCTCAGAAGGATCTATGAAAATGAATGCAATCTTGTACGAGTCTTTTTAGGTTTGAGAAAGCAGTTCTTGTTCTGGGCAATTTGTAGCCATCCCTAAATAATACCTACCATTGGTTTAACACTCTGATATGTGCAGAATGCTTCCCTGTGCAATGTACATCATATAGTTACCCCATAGGTAGCTAAAGATGGGGGTGTCTCCCCAGTTTACAGACAAGGATACTGAGCCTCAGAGAACTAAGGGCACCAGAGACCACATCATTGTGGACAGGGACCCAGGCTGCTTCTCTGTAGTTGCACGGTGAGCAGGTATGGTCACACTTCACGACGGATGTGGATTTCTTACCTTGCATTTTTCCTAAAAGAAATGGCAAGTGCGTCGGGTTCTTTTATTTTCAAATATCCAGGCAATTTAAAAAGGCTATTAGAAAATAGCAAAATTAACAAGCATACCCAAGTGCAGAAATTTTAGCAGCCCTGCAATCCACAGATATGCTCTTTGTTTTTCCTTAATGAGGACGTCGTGTAGATGTAGGGATTCAGATGCTTGGTTCTGTGAAGTAGTCATGGGAACCGCAGGGCTGAGAGGTTTATATTTGAGGGGAGGAAAGGCAGAGAGCTGTTGGATGAATGCATACTTCCTAAATTAAATTTTTTAGGAATAAACATTACCAGCTAACACTTGTCTTGATTTATAGTTTGCCAAGTATTTTCATGAGTTTTCTGATTTTAATATCTGATTTAACATATTTAATAAATATATCGAACAAGTGTGTAATAAATATATTCTGATTTAAATATTATGAAATATTGTCAACTTTTGAAGAAGACAGTGGGGATAATTATCTCCATTGTGCAGACAAGGACACAGAGAGACTCCGGGGTCACATAGAGTGAGGGGTGGAACGGAGATGATTCACATGTTCTACAGAACTTAGAGCTTTTCCCAAGAGTCATTTAATTCCAAGTGTCCCCCTCTCTGATTCCCTGATGTCCAAAATAAATATAATGTGAGCCACTTACATAATTTAAAATATTCTAGTAACCACTAAAAAGATAAAAAGAAACAGGTGAAATTAATTTTCATAATGTTAATTTAGCCCAATGTATCCAACACATTATCATCTCAACGTACAATCAGTATAAAAATTATTAATGAGATCATTAATGTTTTTTGGTACCAGGTCTTTAAAATTGTTTCATGTCTTACACATACAGCACATCTCAGTGCAGACCAGCACGTTTTGGGGTCTCAGCAGCAACATCTGGTGATTGACTGCTATATGGGGCAGTGTGGCTGTAACTCCTACAAAGTCATTTCAGAGCCCAGGGGTGCCCCCTGACCTTGAGGCTGGCCTCCATTGCTGTGGAGCCTCTTGACAGCGGGTGGGTGAAATGGGCTTCAGCAAGTTTCTGAATCTGTAAACTTGTGGTTTTCAGATGTAACTATTGGAGCTTTCATGTCGGACAGTGTGGTTCTCCTAAGGTGAGATGCTTCTCTCTTTCCTCTTGGCTCTTCGTGGGTGAGGGATGGAATTTGGTGGGGAAGGGGGGCCCAGGGGAGTTATTCATCATTAGTCAGCAGTCACTCTGCCCTGTTCCTTGCAGGCAGAGGTGCTTGGTAAGTGCGAATGCTGCCTTTGTTTTTTCATTCTTGTTATCCTCTATCCCGGGGTTTCCAGCTGGTGGGCCTTGAGTGGTTTACGTGTGTAAGAGGATAGCATCCTCTAGGATGCTAGAAGCTCCTCTAGGAGCTTCTAGGAAGAGTTGGGGTTTTTGCCTTTTGCTGTGAACAGTCCCTTCCATAGATGTGCTCTATACATAGTGTCATTTCCTGTGGGCGCCATGAAACTGCTCTATCCCATCTCTTCATCCCTGCACCCTTCATCCCGGCTCTCCCACCTTGTAGTCCCCAGCCCCCCAGGGCCTGGGAGCCTCCTGCCCCCTCATTCTTTGGTGGCAGCAGAGGGTGAGGGACATGAGCTCAGGCCCAGTCCTCGCTGTGAAGCCCATGCAGTCTGGATCTTTCCTGCAAAGGCCAGCGGGCTGCTGGCCTACCCATGAACCCTCTCCAAGTATTTCTGTCTCTGTGACTCAGAGAAGGCAACATTACACTTTGGAGCGGGAGCCAACTCATAGGTTTTGTTAACAACCTGATTTCAGAACTTTCTAAAATAGGCTAGTAGGCTCTTAGAGCTGGAAGGGATCCCAGAGGCCATGGATTGCCACACCCTAGATTCCTCTTGTTCAGCAGGGCCTTCCTCTGAGTCTCCACCATAGTACCACACAGCCTCCTCTAGAAGGACGTAGTGCCCAGGGTGGGGATTAGTAACTTCTGAGGGGACCAGTTCACCCACAGGTAATGAAAAATGTTAAATTGTTCAAGCTAGTTACTTTGCACACACTTAACTGACAAATGCTAATTTCAAGGTTTGTCATATTGGCAGCAGTCAGAAAATCCATGTGTAACTTACTTTTTCAAGATGATGATCATAAAATTCCTGAGTCAGAAATGACTCTGCTACTCCAGGAATTATAATACTTCTAATATCAACCACTACTCATTTATTGAGCACCACGGTGAGCAGAGAATTGTGGGGAAACATAATATTTCAGGCATTGTGCATTCTACACCAAGGGGATTAGTTAAAGCAAGCCATAAATACATCATAAAACCTCAGCTATATAATATGTGATAGGTGCTATATGAACAGTATAGATAATAAATATTCTAAGGATTTAGAAAAGATGATGAACAACACCCTAGGGATGCTCTAGACAGAGACTTGGATCATATTTTCTCATCAAGACACATAGCCTCAAGGGCCTTTGGCTTTCAAGTTCTTTCTTTCCTAAGAGTTGGCTTAACATGGCCAATCATGTTGGAAATGAAATGAATAAATTTAATATGACATCCCCCCCCACCACCACCGCCTGACAAATGTTAAATTGTTAAAGAGGCAGAATAGCCTTAAGGTTAAGGGTGTAAACTCTGGGGCAAGGTGGTCTGGGCTCAAACCCTAACTCTGCCCTTACAAGGTGAGTTTCCTGGGCAAGTCTGGTAACCTCTGCTTCAGGATTGTCATCTGTTAAAAAGGCAATAATAGTACTTACCTCACTGGGTATCATAAGTTCTTATGAGAGCTCAGTGAGCTAGAACAGTGCCTGGTTTAAGTGCCCAGTAAATGTTAGCAGTTCTGACATCAGTTGGGTTTAATTTGCCTGCCTCAAAGTCTGCTTCTTGGTCCCCTATCTTCCATATAACAGCCCTTCAGTATTTGAAGGTGGCGGCTGTGTCCCTCGGGTGGTGACTTCAGTAAGATGGGTCCTTTAATTACTCCCACGGGACTGGATTTCTACTTTATCACCCTTCTTCTGGGTTGGTAGTTTTTCAGGTGGAACAGCTTTCATAGCTCCAGATGGTTGCGGTTGGACTTGTGAAGCCAGGGCTCTGGCTGGTGGCCTCACGAAGTCATTTTCCCTCCCTCACTCTTCTGAGCAGGGTGCCCTGGCTTCTCAAGATTCCCCTTGAATAAAACGTGTTCCCCCACTTCTCTTTGTGGAAACCAGGCCCTCTCCAAACTGGGAGCTTCTGGCACAAAAGGCACATCTCATAGGTTCTGCATTTTCATCATTCTTGTATTTTATAAGCTTGTAGCTGTGAGCTCTAACCCAGAGGGGCTTGTCTCCTTTTGTCCTCTGTCGTGAGGGACAGCCCTCCCCAGGGGTGTAAACATAAAGCGTAAACATAAAGCGAGGCAGTGACACGTGGATGGGAGACCACAGACCCCAGCCTGGGATGGAGGGTTGAATCGGATGAGGTGAATTCTAACGGGGCCAGATGTAGAGTCCATGGAAGAGAATGCCTGGAAGCACTCCTGGGGAGGGGAGGCTTTAGGAGCAGGGCCAGGAGCACCGGCTTGGATGGGGAGGTCCGCGGAAGGCCGTGACAGCTACTCTAGGGGTGCCAAGCTCACCATATCCCATTCCCTCATTCATTCTGCTCTGTGCATTGACCTGTTGAGACATGAAGTAGCTCCCTGGAGTAATGGATGGCTTTGGGGATATCCCAGTTAGTGGTCTAACACCTTCACCAGGGTGCAGGCTCATTATGTGTCCCCCCCGACCCCGTCTCTGCCCTGCAAGCAACATGACCCCACAGAAGGCCAGGGTCACTGGAGCAACACCACGTCAGAAAGTATTCTGACTGGTTTTATTATTTACCTGGAAGTTAAATATCAGGATCAAATCAAATATCAGAATTTGAACTATCCGAGAAGCATCAGAAAGAAGTATTCCATGGAAAAAGAAGATGTGGTGTGTGTATATATATATATACACACACAATGGAATATTACTCAGCTATAAGAAAGAATGAAATGCCGTTTGCAGCAACACGGATAAACCTAGAGATGATCATACTAAGTGAAGTAAACCAGGCAGAGAAAGACAAATACCATATCTCACTTATAGGTGGAGTCTAAAAAAATGATACAAATGGACTTATTTACAAAACAGAAATAGAATCACAGACATAGAAAACAAATTTCTGGTTACCAAAGGGGAAAGGTGGGGGGAGGGATAAATTAGGAGTTTGGGATTAACATACACACACTACTATATAGAAAATAGATAAACAACAAGGTCCTACTGTATAGCACAGGGAACTACACTCAATATCATATAATAATCTATAAGGGGAAATAATCTGAAAAAGAATAGATATATGTATATGTGTAACTGAATCCCTTTGCTGTACACCTGAAACTCACACAACATTGTAAATCAACTATATTTCAATTAAAAAAAAAGTATTCCAGCCACCAGCTTCTTTAAAGTCTCAAGCACATTTGCGGTGCTGTCTTTGGGTGCCCCTTTGCTTTCATCTCAGACTGTGAAACCCAGTCTCCCGCCCCCCAGGGGTGTGGGTTGGCCAAGCTCTGCCCTCGGGAAGTTTGTTCTCTGGGATTAGCTTGAGAGGGCAGGCCTGGTGTTAGGGTGATAGGCGCTTGGTGTTAATGCCATTGAAGATTAAAGGAAGTGATCAGAGAGGCTTATGAAAGATTTCTGGGCTTTTCCTGGTCCAAAAACAATACTTGGAGTTGAAACAAAAAGGCTTGAGGGAACTGATCTGATGGATGTTGGAGATGTGCTTGTGAAGGTCCTGGTCTGTCATTTCAAAGGACTGTTGTTTTTTTTTTAAACAATGGCTCATGGAGGTCCTATTGTCTGTACCACTCACTTCTGCTTCCTACTCACCTCGCCTTCCCCTGCCAGGCTCTGCCAGGAGAAGAAGTGTCCTCCCCACGAGGGGGTCCTGGGGTGATAGGAGGGCCTGGGCTGCTTTTGTGCAGTGACTGGCAGGACACATGGGCAGCTGGGGTTCTCACAGGGTGGACGCCCTGTTTTGTGAAACTTTGGCTCCTCCTGTGGTTTTCAATCCCTTGGCCTGGAGAGGAGGTTTCACCCATTTAACAAGGTTTTTTTTTTTGTTTTAATTTTTATTGGAGTATAGTTGATTTACAGTGTTGTGTTAGTTTCAGGTGTACAGCAAAGTGAATCAGTTATACATATACATATATCCACTCTTTTTAAGATTCTTTTCCCATATAGGCCATTGCAGAGTATTGAGTAGAGTTCTCTGTGCTATACAGTAGGTCCTTATTAGTTATCTATTTTATATATAGTAGTGTGTATATGTCAGTCCCAATCTCCCAATTTATCCCTCCCACCCTTTCCCCCCGGTAACCGTAAGTTTGTTTTCTACATCTGTGATTCTATTTCTGTTTTGTGAGTAAGTTCATATAACAAGCGTTTTTGAATACTTACTCTCCTGGGAATATCAGGATGAACTCACCAGGATTCCCACCACCCTCGGAGGGCCTACAGGGCAGGTGGAGCGGGTTTGGAAATGGACAGTGACCTTAATTACTAGATGAGGCGAGGTGTGAACACAGTGTCGGGAACACAGAGAAGGAAGACATCCAAGTGCCAGGGGTGCTAAGGAACACTCGAGCATTTTCCAAGGATGAACCCAGAAGGAAGTTGGAAAACCGGATATTGGATTTCTTCCAGGCAGCACTGTTGTCTGGCTTCCGTTAGACCTACAGCTGTATCTGCTCTGGGATCCTGCAGTTCCTTTCTACCTGTCACAGCTGTTCCTCTCTTGACCCATGTCTCAAGGCAGTGCTGGCAATAGTGAAATCCCCTAACCCCATCTGGGCCATGCAGCTCCTCGCTTCCTTTTTTCTCTGAGGTTTTCCTTAACGCTTTCTTTTCTCAGAGTTGGTGTTGGTCCTGGTTCCCATCTGTCTTGTCCCCCTGGATGCTCTTTGTGGGATCACTGAACACAAGTGAGGTCATTGTTCTCAAGCTGCTAATGCCCCTTAATCTTGTTATGTCACCCCAGTGGCGTGAAGGCCAGGGCTCCTTGGAGGTAAAAGGGTCTTTTTGTGAGGCCTGGAGGGGAGAAGGTTAAGCCATAGCTTAGGTGAACCGTCCCTCAGCAGATGTTTGCAACAAGAGCAGAATGGTGTGATTCACTCTCTGCTTCTGTTGGGGAGCCCCCGGGGAGTCCCCAGAAGGCCAGCAATGATGGATGGAGTCCATCCATCAGGCCCTGGGGGATGATCCCTGTCGGTGAGAGGAGTGTGCTTGTTTATTGGGTTTCACTTTTGGTCCCACCACCAGGCAGGTTGGTTTCTTCAGCTCTAAAGTGCTTTGGTGTTACCAGCTGGGACTCCATTCATCAAGGTCTTTTAGAAAAATACTTAATTAATTGATGGGAGTAAATGAAGAGAGTAGGTTTGACCCACTGGATGGGACTTTGCAGTTCATGCTTGTAATGGCAGTAAATGCTTTGGGGAATTCCTGCTTATGTATCTATCTCTTGAGTCACAGCATCCCCTATAGGGACGCCTCTTAAATCTATTCCTATCTTCCTAGTATAATGGAAATCAGAACTTAACTGGTGAAATTTTAAATAATCTCTCAGCATCTTGTGGTTCATTTACGGCTTCAAGCAGATAGATGTGTTTTGTTAACAACTAACTTGCCTTCATTATTGGGAAGATAATGATTCATTTATTGGGAAATAAGCTGAGAAACCGGAGAAAAGGATTTGCAGAGCACCCTGGCCATTCTCTCTTGGGCTGTTTCACACTTTAATTAGAGGCTGGGCTGAAGCCCTGGGATTTGTCCTGTTGGTTTACTTCTCATTTGGTTCTGAGTGCTGCTCTTCACCGTGACTAAGTCGCCTTCCTCTTGACCTGTAGGGCGAGACCCGTCATCACGGTGGATGTCTCCATCTTCCTCCCCACCTCCATCAACATCACGGCGCCCCAGTGCCACGATGGCCAGCAGCCTGTGAACTGCCTGAATGTCACCGCCTGCTTTAGCTTCCACGGCAAGCACGTTCCGGGAGAAATAGGTAAAGAGCCACCGAGTCAAGGCTCAGCATAGCCATCTTAGCTGGAGTGGGCATGTGGGGTCATGGGAAGCCAGGGGATGTTTCTGGGGTTCCCTCCTGCTGTGCATCCCAGCTGGTTTTGTAGGCAGCAGGCCCACAGGCTAGATGCCCTTTCCCCTGAGGTTCCCCCTCTTCTTTTCTTACCATTGTTTTTCCAATTCATTGCAACCTCTAGCTCTCAGACAAATAATATTTGACTCTAAGCATCCTTTCTGCAAATTTCCATGGACCAGACTGAAACCTCACTGGGCCACGTGTGGGATAGGTGGTGGGGCTTGTGGAAATGCAGTGAATAGCCTGGCCCTTCTGGAACATTCCATGCAGTTAGAAAAAAGAAGTGGTGGGACTTTGGAGGCTCTCCCTTGAGCTTGCAACACCAGTCAGATGTCAGGGGCTTGTGTTCTTTACTGTGGAATCAGAGACCGAGGATGGGTGGTGGGATTAGGATTGCTGAGTTTTACAAAGGCTCGGGCTTCCAAAAGGTGGGGAAGCTGCTTTGTTAGCTTCAGATGTTGGAGAAGGGGCAGGCGAACCCTGGCCAGTGGCAGCTGTCCCTGCCGTTTCTCTGACTGGGAGAGGGCGACTTGCTGGCCCAGCTCCAGAGACTGGGCCAAGCCCAGGAACAAAATAGGATCAGTGTGTATTAGAATTCAAAGTGTGTGATCACCTGAAGGAAATGAATCTGGAGCAGCTGTGCAGATTAAGAGGTCTTTTAACTTGAGAGACATTGAATAATAGAAAGTAGAGTTCCAGGAAAATGAAACAAAACAAAACAAAACAATAAACACCACCACTATTAAGGACCTGGACTCATTGAATTTCTTAGACAGTTTTTGTGTCATGAGTGTCTCCCCTCCCTACTCACTGTGTAGTCCTTGGACCAGCAGTATCAGCATTTCCTGGGAGCTTGTTAGAAATGCAGAATCGGAGGCCCTGATCTGAACCTCTGAACCAGAAACTGGATTTAGATCCCCACAAGATGCTAGTACACATTTAAGTTTGAGAAGCTCTGCTCTGGAGCACATGTATGTGGGCGCCCAGACACGCAGAGCTCACGGTGCACACACTATTCCATTTCTCTGCTGCACCTTGAATGCTCTACCTTATTTAACAATATGCTAATCCTTCTAGGCTGTTTCATTGGCATTTCTCTTGATCTTCAGGTGGATTGAATAAGCTCAACAATGAAGCCTTGTGTTTTTTATATGGATTTTTGAAAAAGAACTTAGAAATTTCAAAACTGAATATAAATTTACTGTGAACTTGGGACTTGGTTAGTGAGAGAGGACTAACAAACTTTTTGTGTGCAACCCAGTGAGAAAAAGATACTTGGTCCGGATCATACAGGTCTCGGTGAAGCCAAGAGTTGAATTCTGGTCTGATGATACTATTGCTTTCCAAAAATGATTTCCCACCACCTCCCTAATTGTTTAAGGCACCACAGTCTCTAGGAAAAAAATGTTCTGATGGTCTTGGGACTCATATATCCTCTGCCTAATTAGATGGTGTGTCCTTTATCAATACCAACTTGTGATGTAGTTGAACTCCATTAAGGAACATTTTAAAGGAATTGTTGAGTTGAAGATTACTTCTGTTGTGTTTAAAAATAAGCAGAACTACTCTACAATTCTAAGAACAGCAAGCAATTAATAGTTCATGTGTGTGTTCATTTGACAAATATTTACCGTTCGCCTGCACGGGCCAGCCGTGTCCTCACGGAGTTTTTAATGGGAATTAGAAGGAGTTTCTGTTTTGATCCTGAAGCTGCATACACAGTTTTCAGACTCAATAACTACATCACTGTGGTGGTGAAAATGGAGGTAAGTTGGGTAGAGCAGGAATAGAGGAGAAGAAATCAAGATGCAAATTTTGAGCGAGAGTGATTTCAGAGCATATGAGATCAGTGGGAGAGCAAACTCTGATTTGTAGGTTCAGGGGCTGAGCCAGGAGGAGATGTGGGTTTCTCCTCATGCTGCCCCCCACAAGTGGCTCCTTCTGGAACCCCAGTCATTGACCCCAGCCACCAGGGCCCCTTTCATTGACCCTGGTCATCGGGGACCCTTTCCTTGACCCCAGTCATTGGGGCCCCTTTCATTGACCTCCAGGCAGAATTATAATTAAGGTCCAGGCTAGCAATGGCCCTTCAGTGCTGGGGTATGATGGAAGAGACAGGCTGTCAGATGACATCCAGTGTTGCCTTCATGGGCAGCAACCTGGCTAATGTCCACCTTAGGATGTGGAACGTTGAGCAGGAGCACCTGCCCCAGTGCAGGTTACTTCCTTACCCTCCATCTGCCACATGGGTTCATTGATGAAATTAGACATCCCTTGACAGTCTAAGGGGATGTTTGCCCACATTTATTTAAGATTCAGGCATGAAGAGGATGATAACTGGAGACTTTGGGTATTCGTAGGGCAAAGCAGGAAATTTTCTGTCCCTGGCATTTTCTGTTCCTTCCCCTGCCATTCAGGGAAATGAGCTATATCTCAGCCTTCGCAGTAAAGGGAGAAATGTAGAAATCTGCCGCAAAATAAGCTGGCAGGGGAATACAGAGAGTTTGAGGAGGGAATTATGGGAAGTCATGATGGTGTGATGAGGAATCAGGTGGAGGCAAAGTAGCCAGGTGGATCCAGATGTGGGCAGAGTGCAGCATAGAAGCAGCCCCTTGGTTCTGTACCACCGGGAAGATCAGGTCCCCTGTTTCCATATCCAGGAAGGATGGGAGCACCTTCAGCACACAGACATCCTCCTCTCTCCTCCAGGCCCAGCAGCCAGTGCTGGCCAGCTCAGTGTCATTGCTCAGGCCTCTGTGTTGGGAGCCCAGGGCTGGAACTCCAGTTATGAGCCTTCCTTGCTCTCACTGCTGGCAGCTGCACAAGAGCATGTTAGTGGTGGTTTTGGCATGGCATGCTTGGCAAGTGGGCATCTTCTAGGCACCTCTCAGTGTCTGCATTTCCAGAGCTGAGTCTGTCAGCAGAATGGCTGCATTTGGGCAAGACAGCCTGGACAGTGCAATAAAGAGGCGCCAGTTGTGTGCTAGGTACTTCGGAACAGTTGTCCGAAGTGGCATATATCTGCTGGCACCGAAGTGGCATATATCTGCTGCGGGACCACCCTGGGGATGTCTTGGGGGGCCGTAAGCAGTTGACATTATAGTCATCTCTTTGGTTTTTTCTCTCCCTTGGGACCTGATGGGGCTGAAGCATACACACAGAGAAGGGACTCCTTTTGCCTCTTCATTTTCTGTGTTGGTAATGGAAAAACCAAAGCTCCCACTTGGTCACAGAACATTCAGGGCCAGCTGATGACCCAAGCCACTAGAGGGGCTGCTGCCGCTTCTGGCAATGCTGTGGGAACTACAGAGGTTCTTTACGGGGGTGACTTTGCCTTGGCGCCAGTGACAGCTTGGCAGGGTCCATTCAGGAAGATGGAAACCACACCAGTTATTTTAACAGAGAGCGTTTAACGTTTGGAATCAGTTAAGCAGGTCATGGAGGACCCGGAAGTAACTGCAGGAAGCAGCCACCACTTCTAGGTCTGCATCAGGGATCTCAAAGGTGGTTTCCAGACCGGCTGCCACAGCAGTACATGGAATCTTGTTAGACATGTGAATTCTGCCTGATTTGGAAACTCTGAGGGTGGGGCCCAGCAAAACGTGTTTTAAAGGAATTTTTTTAATATATAAAAATTTATTTATTTATTTACTGGCTGAGTTTGGTCTTTGTTGCTGCATGTGGGCTTTCTCTAGTTGTGGCCAGCCGGGGCTACTCTTTGTTGTGGTGCACAGGCTTCTCATTGCAGTGGATTCTCTTGTTGTGGAGCATAGGCTCTAGGCACGCAAGCTTCAGAAGTTGTGGCTCACGGGCTCTAGAGCGCAGGCTCAGTAGTTGTGGCTCACGGGCTTTGTTGCTCTGTGGCGTGAGGGATCTTCCCGGACCAGGGCTCGAACCCGTGTCCCCTGCATTAGCAGGCGGATTCTTAACCACTGCACCACCAGGGAAGCCCGCAAAATGTGTTTTAACAAGCTTGCAGCTGGCTTAGGTTTGAGAACCTCTGGTCAAGGGGAACAAAGGGAAAAGGTTATACACGTGGGGGACCACTTCCTTGGGGTCATCAGAACATAGAAGCTTGGAGAAGCGACCTTG
This sequence comes from Aethalodelphis obliquidens, assembly GCF_003676395.1. NCBI lineage: Eukaryota > Metazoa > Chordata > Mammalia > Artiodactyla > Delphinidae > Aethalodelphis > Aethalodelphis obliquidens. The sequence goes on from NW_020838006.1 coordinate 8,643,944, forward strand.
CGGACCTGGCATCTAAACCTCAGAAGAGGGGACAGTGGCTGGTGCTGCTGGTACCTCAGAGGGGTGCAGTGAGGCTGGTTCTGAGGTGTGGGGGAAACATGAAACGAGAATTAACTGCTGTTGGAGGCGGCCACCATGGAAAACTGTCGCTGGGTTAAGCTCATGGGAAGCCCCTTCCCCTCTTCCAGCCTTGCAGCCTCCCTCAAGCTCTCCATGTCTGCAGGGCCTCCCAGAGAGCTACTGGCAAGGCAGAAGTGAGGTTTGCAGAGTCCCAGCCGAGCAGAGCAGCAGCTTCTTTTTTTTTTTTTTTTTTTTGCGGTACGCGGGCCTCTCACTGTTGTGGCCTCTCCCGTTGCGGAGCACAGGCTCCGGACGCGCAGGCTCAGCGGCCATGGCTCATGGGCCCAGCCGCTCCGTGGCATGTGGGATCTTCCCGCACTGGGGCACGAACCTGTGTCCCCTGCATCGGCAGGCGGACTGTCAACCACTGTGCCACCAGGGAAGCCCGAGCAGCAGCTTCTTAAATCCGTCACAAGGAGTCACTGAAACTCCTGTTGGCTCATTCAATCAACAGATAGTTATTAGGTTCTGAAAGGTGCCAGACTCTGTGCCCAGCGTTGGGCACAGAGCATGGAACAGGCCAGTCAAGGTCCTTGCCCCCATGGAGTGTGTGTGGTCAGCCCTGTGCTCCGTCCTGGGGTGCAGACACCGTGCCCAGCTCAACCCCCAGAACACACTTATAACGGATTTCATCAAGCTATATAAAACAAGAGTTCGGCTCATCTCAAGTCTTATTAACCTTCATTCTTGGCCTGGGGAGCAGCGTGTGGCTCCTGGGAGCCTCCTGGTTGCCATAAGCAAGGCAGGTGAAGGCCATGCCTGAGAGGCCTCTGCCCCTTACCCGCGGGCTGGGCCTGTACCTACTTGCCGGCCAGGCTGAAACCTAAATGCACTTGTCAGTCCTTGGAGACTGAGACTCAAGCTGGCAATCCTGGACTCTCCCCGGAGCACTAAATAGAAACCAGGCAGGGCTGAGCCCTAAGTGGTTGTGTTCTGTGCTCTGACCCAGCTCCCTCATGTTGCTGTGGCTCTCGTATAGCCTGGCGAAGCTGTGAGTGAGCAGGGGGCCTGCCCTACCCCTGGACAAGCAGTAGAGCCCAGGTCCTGATAAATGGCACCAAGGTCATGCAAGCCAGTGGCAGAAATAAGTCTGACACCAGCAAGCTTTCCCCAGACCCTTCCTCTGGTCCTAGGGATGTGTTTCTACTCAAGAGAGCATTTGCACACAGAGAACATTCCCCGAGCTCCTTCTGGTTTCTCGAGAAGCATGGAGATGGGATAATGAGGCAAATCCATGTTCTATGAGGGGGGGGGGGGGGGGGGCTCCTATTCTAATTACCACCTCATTCCTTTGGGGGAGGGCGAGAAAAGTTAGGTAAGTGGAAATAGCCTTTTTTCCCCTCTCCTGGAAAACTCCGAGGGAAGCTCAGAGTAAGTTGAAGGAGGATTTATTAGTAGAATTTCACAGCTGAAATCATGTTCTGATGGAGAATGGGAATGAATCAAAACTCTCTGGGAGCGACCAGAGCCGTGCTGATGCAAGACAGCTGGCTCGATGCTGGCCCGGGCCGGTGTGGGGGGCCCTGGGGAACCAGCTGGGGGGCAGGGAAAGGAGGAGGCTGGAAGCATGACTCTGGGCTGATCAGCTTTTCCATCAAGATGACATCATTCGACATGGCAGGGACACAAGCTGCCAGAAGGAGAGCTGAGGATGTGAAGTGCGCTGTTGGAGCAGGCCCTAATCAGAACCAGCACCTCCCCGGCCCCGGCTGACTGGGCTGGGGGCGGCCGCTAGCAACTCCACCAGCCTGTTGCTCCCGCGGGGTGGGCCGCCGAGCCAAGGGGCTGTCAGGCTGCTTCTCCGGCATCTCGTCTGCTTCTTAGGCGGGGCTCCCTTTTAGACACACTTGGGGTGGGGGCTGATCAAAACTGTTAGCAGCGAGCTCAGGGATTTAGGGTGGTCCACACTTCTTGCCACTCTGGCAGCTACCTCCTCACTCAGGCTGGGTTTCCCATCATGGGTCTCTGGTTTTGTTCTAGAAGAGAGATTTTGCTAAGGTGCTGACTTCTTTTTGTGTAATTTAAAATGCCAAAATAAATTTTAACTCAAGGAGAAGCACTGAGTAGGCAGTTCAAAAGGGGAAATGTTTACAAAATGATTGCACTTGGTGAATTGGGTAATTTGGTCTGTCTGATTGTATGCTTTCTTGTTTTAGAAATATCTGGTAGGTGAGCATGTTGGCATGTGTACAGTCTGCCCATAGCAGAGCAGCGGTTGTGGTCCTCAGCTTGGCGTTAGTAACTCAGCTGTTTCTCCCCTCCCTTGAGTTGCAAGAAGAATCTATTGGGCCAACAATTCTGCAGTGAGATGGGGTTTTGGAGAACTAAGCTTGATGTTTGTAAAGTATCTGCACAGTTCTTGGCACATATGGAGGGTCGAATTCATTCTGTTTTCTGGACTTGTCCCATTTTAATGCAGATTCTTGCAGAAGCAGAGCCTGTATCAAGGATTTGAGTGCACATTGTTGATTCAGGAGGGGATCCCAGGAAACATCAGTAGGAAAGCAGGACCATGAGATAGGAAGGGAAGGCAGCTGTATTAGGGTTCACCAGAGAAGCAGAACCAAGAGGGTGTGTGTATATGGATATTATAGCTCAGAGGCAGTCTGGAAGCAGCACTTCTTTTCTGGGGGGGACCTTGGTCTTTACATTTTAAGGCACTCAACTGATTGGGCGAGGCCCACCTGCATTCTGGAGGGTAATCTGCTTTATTCAAAGTCTACTGATTTAAATGTCAATCCCATCTAAAAAATACCTTCATCGTAACATCCTGATGGGTGTTTGACCAAATATCTGGATACCGTGGCTTAGTCAAGTTGACTAGAAACCATCACAGCAGCTGGATAGAGGGTGTGTTATTAAACAAGTTACCACTGTAACAGGGCGGCGGGAGCAGAATCCTGCTAGGGAAGTCTGGGAGCCAGTGTGGAACACACCTCACGGTTACCCCACCCAAAGGACCAGGGAGCTGGGGTCATGCTTTCCTGAGCGCTGCCCCAGGGGCTTTAGTCCTTGGTGCTCCTGGCCTGCCATGCCCACGGGTGCGTGCCATGCCCACCAAAGCCCTTGGGAAAGGGAATGCAGGTGCCGGCAGTTGGAAGTTGGGCTGGACAGCAGGGAAATGGTAAAAGCCAAGAGGATGTAGGTGGGGCCCTGATGCTATCTGCTCTGTCTTCCTGTGTTCATTTCCACCCAGGCTTTCTCTGGGCTCAGCCATTCATTGCTGACGAGATGGTTCAAACCCTCTGTTCTCTCCTTGGTCACCCTTCATGCCCACCCAGGGGAGGGTGGCTGTAGCTCTCTCACCTGGGAGGACGGCCAGGTGGGGGGCTGTAGCGGGGACCCCACTCAGCAGCTGCTGCCACCACGTTGGTTACCCCACCAAGGTCTTCTGGCTCATCTTCCAGCAACACCCATCTCCAGTCCTGATCCTGCTAAATGAAACTTGGAAACTCACTTCATTTATGTTGTACATATTCTTATTGTTTGGCTGTTGCTCAGGGAAATTGTGATTAGGAGAAAGTAAATTAGCCAAAGTTCAGCTCCAAATCTCTATACTCATTTGATTCTGCTGTCTGTGCATTCCAAGAATGTGAGTTTTTTGTCTGATAATATAAAAAATGCACCAAGAACCAGTATGGTAGGAATAGCCCAACACTGGAGATGAGCAGAGTTCCAGATTCCGCTCTCTGGCCTGCAGCAAGTCTTGTTCCCTCTTGCGCCATCAGTTCCTCATCTGAAAAATGAGGGTCTTGATGTAGATGATCCCTAGGCTTGCCCAAAAGGTTAGACATTCTACGAGTCTACCCCATTTCCTGCACTGTCACCATCAGAGCAGGTATGTAAATCTTGTATAGGTTCCCATGTTTTTTCTGTTGAAGTACTTTCCCGTGTGCTTTCTTCTGTTCCCAAAAATATCTCCTGGGATCATCCAGGTCGCAGGTACCTCCTGGTGATCTAGCCTTGCCTTGGAAATCAGCTGTTTGCTGAAATAAACAAGCTGGGGCAAACCTGCCCTTGCTGACCAGGAATCTGCCAGCTTGGCCTGGCAAGGTCCCTGAGATGGCAGAGGCCCAGGAAAACCATTAAATGCATCAAAAATATACCCTGTGGCAGCTACAGAATGCCAATCCAGGTCACTTTCCTCCTTCGTACCTCCCCCAGTGGCTGATCCCTTTGATGTTATTAAAAGCCAGAGCCATCCGCATGGCCCCAGCTTCACATACTTAAATGCCAGGAGGCATTAGGCTGATTTTTTTTTTGGTGCAAGAGCCCAGCTTCTAGGAGGCTGGTGTGTGGAGCCAGGGCAGGGGCTGGGTCATCCGCTTTCCCACTGCTCAGCAGTCTCATCTGGTCATTTTAGGGACAGAAGCTCCTTTTCTCTCACTTTAAAAATACCACGTTCCCCTGAATCCACAAAGCAACTAAAAGATAGTGTTACGTAAAAAAGTGTTATGGAGGGGCTGACCTCTGAAACAGGGTTCTGTGGGACAGAAAAGCAATGAAATGGGTCTGTTAATACCAAAGCCATATTTACCTAATAAAACACATTGTCCCATACTTACTGACAGATTCTGAAATAATGGAGGCGAAACCCTTTGGGTTTATTTATCCAATGTGTGTTCTCTATCGTGACCATTTTTTAAAGTCCCACACTGTGTCACAGTAGGTTCTGCCATCTGGCATTACACCTTGAGGCACAAGGTGATGAGGTTTCCTTTTTGGGAATGCACCCCAGTACAGACCCCACAGTGGTCATGGTTTTGTTGAACCGATAGGCACCATAAAACTGGTCACTGTATGGCGGCCTAGGAATGAAGTCAGCTTCAGCCGCCCCTGTGTTTCCCTGAGTGAAATCTCCATGAGGGCAGGAGTTTGCCCTCGTTGTTCTTTGATGTGTCTCCCATGCCTGCACAGTGCCCAGCTCAGTGGACCACGGATGGCTACGGTCCAGTAGATGTAGCAGTTATAGAGCCCGACGCAACAGCTGTGCAATGAGTCAGAATTATTGGGTGATTCCTCCCTCGTGTGGGGCATATGTCCTGTTTCTTTATGGGAGTCAGTATTCCATGCAGCCTTGGTGGTTTCAGCAGCTTCTTGTAGTATTCCTTGTAATTGTCCTGCCTTTCAGGACACTAATTGTGTTGGGTACAGCTAACCATTGATGTGTGTATTGGTGGCTCAGATGATAACTCGTGAGGTTTAAATTGTGGGGAGCTGTGAAGTGTGATGCCCAGAGCATCCCCAGGAAGACAGGGCTGTCCCAGTGTCTCCGGATTCTGGGGGTGCCTGGCTGTATATTTCTCTCTGAGATGGTATTGATCGGGGCTGCCTGCCATCAGTCCTCTGTGCAGCAGGGGGCTAGGTATTGTCTGAAGGGTGCTTGTGATCCTCTGAGGGGGTCTGGAGGGGGCCTTGTCACTGTGTCTATCCTCGCTGATGTTTTGACCTTATTCATTGGCAGGCCTGAATTACGTTCTGACGGCTGATATGGCCAAAAAAGAAAAGAGCCAGTTGCCCAGGGTCTACTTTGTGTTGCTGGGAGAGTCCGTGGGTCAGGTCTCAGAGAAGGTGCAGCTGGTCCATTTGGAGGTGACGTGTCATCATTACGTGGCCCATGTGAAGGTCAGTTCTTTTTATCCTCAAACTTTGATCTCTACAGATGTTCATTTGGAACTGGTGGAAACTTTTATTGTGCATTACATATGCTCTGACTTTCAAAATTTTATTTTACAAGGAGGAGAACATTCGTTTCTTCTTTTAAAGTTGGAGTTGGGCAGCTCTTTATTGATCTTACTGTGCTGGTCTTAGCCTTTGAGGGGGGTGATGGTAGGCCAGGAGACCAGCAGTGCTCTCTGGCCTTGCCTTGTTCTCTTGGGATGTTTTTTGTCCTCTCCCCTCTGTGAGGCTCAGTAGTCTTCTCAGAGGAGAGACACAGAAGCACATGCCTCTGAGTCAGCAGTGGTGCTGGATCACACTGTGCCTGATGCCTTTCTCGGTGATTCACTACATATTAGCTCATAGTCAAGGTTAAGGTGTTTTACAACTGGTTTGATTGTTCTCTCTTGATTACTTCCTGTTTATTTTAGGAGTGCATTTTATGGTCCCTTTCCCCCTCAATTAAATAAACTTTCAAAATGTTTTTCTTCTACTGAAATTATTTGTTAAATACACTTTGCTGCTAATTCAGGAGGCCAGGCTTCAATTAGTTACAGAGAGGCCCCTGTGTAGGCAGGTCCTGTCAGGTTGGGAGTCTGGTGCCCATTGCTGCAGGAACAGCCAGCCACTGACCCCCAGGCAGAGACAGCAAAGGAGGTGGAAGGACCCCCATGACCCAAGCCACATGATAGGTAAGATGAATGTGGGTTTTGGTGTCACACAGACCCGGTTTGTGTCCAGTTGGATGAGAATTTTGACTTCTTTGTGTCTTAGTTTCTGCATCTCTAAAATAGTTACCTTAAAAGGTGGTTGTAGAATTAAACATTACATGATGGATATACTTAAAGGACCTTGCACGGAGTCTGCCACACAGCAGGCACTCAGCATTATTATTCGGTTGGACCATACGTAATTGCCAATATTCTAACATTCTTGACTTACAAAAATGATTACATGTAGTTCAACCATTATTAATGACCAGTGGCTTTTTGGATGATAACAAAAATAGACTACGGATTGGAGATGAAGTGTCCTTCTATTATTATGTCGTTAGTGCCAGAGCAGGAGAATAACAGCTGCTTCTGCATGCTTCTGGGTTGTAGATAGAGAAATGCCCCACACATCCATGGCACTTTGGCCCAGAGCCTGAGTCCATGCCCCTGAGATGCTTTTCAGTGGGGCTGGGCTCTGTCTCCTGCCAGGACGCATGCAGGGGCCTGCCCAGACCAGCTGCCCTCAGGCCTGGGCAGTGAAGGCCATTTATAAAGCAAATCATGCTCTTGTTAAGCCAACAAGCCACCCACCTCTCTGGGTCTTAGATGATGTTGGCTCGTGAGCACCCTTGGGGGTATGAGGCCGTCAAGTCAAACACTGCCAGGCCTTCAAGTGCCTGCACTTGGCGTCTCCACACTTCCTGGAGGTGGGGCGTCTTCCCTTGGGTTTCTTTTCTCTTTTTTTAAAAAATTAATTTATTTTAATTTTGGCTGTGTTGTGTCTTTGTTGTTGCGCGTGGGCTTTCTCTGGTTGCGGCGAGCGGGGGCTACTCTTCGTTGCAGTGCGTGGGCTTCTCATCGCGGTGGCTTCTCTTGTTGCAGAGCACGGGCTCTAGGAGCACGGGCTTCAGTAGTTGTAGCATGAGGGCTCAGTAGTTGTGGCTCTCGAGCTCTAGAGTGCAGGCTCAGTAGTTGTGGCGCACGGGCTTAGTTGCTCCGCGGCATGTGGGATCTTCCGAGACCAGGGCTTGAACCCATGTCCCCTGCATTGGCAGGCAGATTCTTAACCACTGTGCCACCAGGAAAGCCCTTCCCTTGGGTTTCTTTATGCTGGTCTCTTCCACAAATACTTTCCTTCTGGGCTCTTGGAACTTCTTGCTTTGACTGAGAGGTTACCCCTTCCCATGTAGCTACCAGGAGTCTTGGCTGCGAGATAGGGCCACACAGAGCCTGCAGGGCTTTGCAAAATACACTCAGAAAACAGCAATAATGAGGTGCAGGCCGGAGGTAGGGCTGTTTCTGTGGTGGCTTCTGAGGATTAACTGGGGAAGAGCAGAGCTGCCCCAGGCTATTGGTCCTGCAATGTCCTAATATCTAGGGTTCCAGACTTAGCAAATAAAAATATTAGACTTCCAGTTAAAACTGAATTTTCAGGTAAACAACAAATCAATTTTTTTTTTAGTATAAGTATGTCCTAAATAGTGCATTTACTTATCCTGAAAGAATTAAAAAAAAAAAAAATTTGTCGTTTATCTGCAATTCACATTTAGCTGGGCATCCAGTTGGAAGGGTCACCCTGACCGATATCCTTCCATCCCACAAGCGGCACTTCTCCCATCAGTCAAAACACTGCTGACAAGGAGAGACATTGGATGGGGGTCAGAAGAATTTGGAGGATGAAGGCAGGGCTCAGGAGCACAGAGCAATCACACACCTTTATGGGATTATTTGGGTCATTTTAAGGAAGAGCAAGAGAGCAGGCTTCAGCAGGGCTTCTTGGACCTAGAAAAATTTGGATATAGTTATTGCTTGGCCATTTTCTCATGCAAGGAGACCGGGGTGGTGGGATCCATCAGGAAGTCACAAGCCTCTGATGCCTTTATGGTTCAGGAGACGCTCAAGGTGGATGATAATTTATAGCCATGTGGGAAGTTTTTTTCTACCAGGCATTGTCTGTGTCATAGCAGAGGACCCTGGGGACTGGCAGAGGGAGCCAGTGAAGGTGAATGCTAATGGGCCCGTTGGCTGTTCGCGATGTGGCCCAGCTGGCTTGGCCTGTGGTTTCTCCAGTTGTGGGAAAACAGCTGTGAAGGCAGTGACCCTTGTGTGGCCGAGGCAGGCAGCAATGCTGGGGGCAGGGAGTGGCAGCCTGGCCACCTCCTGGAGTGGGGCCGCGGGCTGGGAGCTGCTCATCAGGGCGGCAGGGCGTGAGAGCACAGCGCAGCCTTCTCGATGGGGCTGGCGCTGGGATTTATAGACAGTGAAGGAAGAGAGAGAAAAGTGTTCTCGCTTATCACACACCATATGGCACGCAGGCAGGGAGGCAGGCGCTAGGCGCTGGGTGTGTTTTGTTTAGGCTATCTTTAGGTATTTTTTTCCTTTTTTTCTTTAAGCCCATTCCAATCTTTTTTTCCCTTCTTCCTTTTTCCCCGAGGTTTTCATTCCATATATGGCGACAAGTATCTCTATCATAGAAAACTGCTCTGGCTGACACCTGCCTTCCAGGCTGGCTGCGTTGTCCCATTTTGTTCCTTTCACAGCCCTGGTGGGGCCTCCGAGGTGTACCTAATTTTATGATACACTGCATCCTCCTGGGGGTGTGGGTCCACTCTCAAGGCTCACTTGGTCAGCAGAGCTGAGGCAGATTTTGCTGCTTCCTTGGCCTCTCTCCCTCAGAGTCCACAAGCCCCAGTTTGGGGGATGGGCCCCCTTCTACTAGTGAAGGGGCCTAGAAACCTCTGTGGGTCCCCAAGGTCACAGGTGAAAGCCCACACACCTCCCCTCAGCCTCAGGGCTCTCCACAACTTGGCCTCAGTTTACCTGTCCAGCCGCATTTCTGCATCACATCACACGTGCCCTGGGCTCTTGTCAAGGTGGACTGACCCTTTACCCCTGGAATGTGTCCCTCGTGCTTCCCAGTCTTAGTTCTTGTGCTCACCCAGCACCTCTGGCACTTGAGTCACCAGAGGCCCAGGTTTTGTCATATCCGTGTACAACCACGTACCACCTGCATGGTTTTTGCATTTTTTGGTCTCAAACGTGCACCACCTGTGGTATTTTATTTCCTATTTTTTTCTTTCAATCATCCTTTTGCCTGAAAATAATTTATAGCAGAAACTGTACACTCCTGTAAGTGGAACACCAATTATTGCCTGCCAAAAGAGAAAGTAACTGTAAACAAAAATACATTGAAGACACAACAGTGGTGTTGAATTCTAACTGGGCTTCATTCTTTGCTGAAGTCCCTGAAGAAGCGGCCCGCTCTTCCTGTGTGTTAGAAGGGGAAGTTACAGAGTGCTGCGGAAGTATTAAAGACATGCTGGCACCACAATGAACTTTCCCTCTGATGCAATCAGAAGGACTAAATGGGTATTGACTGTGGAGTAACTTTCCAAATGTATGGGTCCTTTTATAGAGCCCTGCCCACGTGCCGTGGGAATCCATGCCATGAACCCCGTATGGAAAGCCCTAGGGCCTGGACTCATTCTGCTTTGATTGGCTGTGCCTTCCCCCTCTTGCCTGCTGAAGGGTTATCTGTGTTTCAAGGCTCAGTCAGCCACCAGGTCTTAAACATCCTCAGCCAGCCGATGTCCTTGGCCCTGGGGAGGCTGCCATCAGCTTCCTGCCTTCTCAGAGCTTGTTCCATGCTGCCCGACTCCCGCTTTTGGAATGATAGGCATGAAACAAATGCTTGCAAGACCCAACTGCGCTGAAGTGACTCATTGGGTCAGCTGGACTGTGGGGTCACAAGGAGCGTCTGATCAGGGACCTCTAACCACTCTTGGACCTCTGGCTGGGAGGTGATGGAGTTGAGGGTTTTGGATGCATGGCCGTGTTCCCTTATCACTCCACCATTTTCTGGTCTCTGTATTTACCTGGACGGTAACTGTGCTCCATCTTCAAGTCCTGCACAGCTCCTTGAGAGAGCCAGCCCTTTGTGAGGTCAGGTGCTTATGTCTGACGGCCAAACGAGAGCCTTTTCAGGAGTGGGGAAAGCAGGCGACAGCTTTGAGCTTATACAGGGACAGTGCAGAAGGCCAGGCGAGGCTGAGCACGGGGTCAGCTGCCTCACTCCCAACTGTGAGGATCCATGATCCCCTGCAGAGGCCTCCAGAAAACCTCTGGTGAGCGAAATCACGTGTCAGACATTGTCAAGGGAGCCAACAACAGGATTAATGTGAAAAGGAAAAAAAAACCCACTCCACACTAGATGAGGGTATATAAAAGCACCGTTGGTTTCTCTGAGTAGCTGCAGATGTTCAGGAGGCTGTTTGTTCTCTTATGTTGCTGGAGAATTCTTCAAGGGAGTTGGAACCTTAAGCTACTGCAGGGCTGGCCTGGCAAAGGGAGGGCAGCACACTGGCCACCGGGCAGTCTCGGAGGTTACGCCGTGGGCTCTGCCCAGATGTTGTAGTTTTTTTTTCCATTTTCACATCCGAAAAAATGCCTTAGGGCCAGCTTCAGTCACATGATAGACTGAGTTTGAAAAGTGTTTGGATCCACTGAATGCCAATTTTCAGAGGTGCTGGAGACTTTTATTTTCTTGTTTAAGAAACAGTTAAGGAAGGAAGATTAAGTTGGAGTAAAGAAGACCTCTGTGTGAGGAAGAGAAGAAAGGAAAACAGCAAAGTTTTCTTCTTTATCTGGGAAGTAAATTGCTAAATCTCTTGATAAAATATCTTAATCATCCTGATAAATCAAATAAATAGCCAAAAAAAAGTTGTAAGATTTGGATACAAAAGGGGATACAGACCTTAGATGTAGGAGGTCATCTTAAAACATTTTTTAAAAATTAGTAATATATGCACATAGTTAAATTTTTTTTTAAAACTGTACTAAAAGTTATAGAAAGAAAGAACATCTCTCAGCACCCCATTTCTCTTCCGAAGGCATCTGTGGTTCCAGTTTCTTGTGTGTCTTCCAAGAGCTTGTTGATGAATACACAAAGCTGTGTTTTACACAAACAGCAGCATGCTGTGGCTCACTGCTGTGCAGCTTCCTTTTTCCTTTTAAAATGCCCAATAGCAGAATAGGTAAGCAGGTTTTGGAAAGGTTGTGCAATGGAATACTACTCAGCAATAACAAAGAATGAACTGCAGATATGCACAGTAACGTGGGCGAATCTCTAAAGCATTATGCTAAGTGAAGGAAGCCAGACTCAAAAGGCTGCTACTATGATTCTATGGAAAAGACCAGCTCAAAAGACAGAAAGCAGATCAGAGGTTTCCAGAGGCCAGGGATGGGGTTGGGTGGTGGCGTCCATGATTGGCTGCAAAGAGTCATGAGGGAAGTTTTGGGGGTGATGAAAATTTTCCAGCAGGATTGCGCTGGTGGTTATATGACTGAATACTTTTATTAAAGCTCAACAAAAAGTTTGCAGGTATACCAGGCTTTAAGAGGAAGATCTGGAGTTGTTTTAGACACACTGAGTTTGAGGGGCCTATTAGATGGTGAAGTGGAGATGTGTATATATGAGTCTGCAGTTTGAGTAGTGGTCTGGGTTATAAGTATAAATTTTGGAGTCATTAGAAGATAGTGTTTAAAGCCATGAGATTTGATGAGATCACCAAGGTAGTGAGAGAGAGAGAGAGAGAGAGAAGGGAAGGAAAGGGGACCGTGGGTACCCAGCACCAGGAGTACTTTTCCTCTTGGTCCCAAGATGGCTGCTGAGTTCCAACCACTGTGTCTTCTTTCCATGCAGGAAGAAGGGGGAAGGGCGAAATGCTCTTGCCATCTAATCTGAGGCCCTTTTAAAGAGCCTCCGATGACTTCTACTAACTCATTGACCATCCATATTTTAAGGGAGGCTGGGAAATGTCAGTTTCATCTGGACACTACAAACCCTAACAGTGTAGAGCTTTGCTCTCCAGTAGAACTTTCTGTGATGTTGGATATGTGCCATATCTGCATTGTCCAATATGGTGGACACTAACCACATATGACTATTGAGAACTTGAAATGTAATGAGTGCCACTGAGGAATTTTTACTTTAATTTTAATTAAAGTTTAAATGTAAACAACCACATGTGGCTACCACTAGTGGCTATCATATTGAACAGTGCAGATTTCTGCTACAGTAGAACACAGAGTCTTCATAGGACATTGGTCACACAAATCAAATGTCACAAGCCAAGTGGAAACAAATAACTGGGGTGAAGTCAAACTGACTGTTTCATTTTGCACTTACATTGATTAAAACCTGAGTTTCAAGAATGCCGTAGAACATGGTCTCTCTCTCCAGGGTTCTTTTGGAGCATTCACACACACGCACACACACTTGCACACACATATCTGCATGCACATACATGTTTCCATAGGCCATAACAGCGGGGGGAGGGGAGCGGTATTAGAATTGAGAAAGTTGGATGGTTCACCCTGAGTTGATCATTTCAGGAGTGTTATAAACTTGCATCTGATGTTTTCTATTTTCTTCTCTGTGGCTTGAAACTATGTAAAAGGTGGCAGTATAGAGGATGGAGATACAATTGCTGGGTCAGGAGGGAGGACATTTTAAGGTTTGAGACATATCACAGAATTGCCTTTTAGAATGTAAAGCCCCCCCCCCCCCCCTCAATGCTCTTGCTAGTACTGGATGGAGAGATTCCTTTTCAACTCATATTTGTGACCCACATGAAGTATACACTTCCCGCTTGGGTAGTGAGGGCTGGGCTGGGCTCATCTGATCTGTGGTCAGCCACGGGGTCTCAGGCAAGTGCTTCACCTGGGTTTCTGAGCTTCCTCAGATGACAGTGGGAAGAATACCAACTTCCTAGTAGGGATCTGATGAGCACTGGGCCCCTTTTCCCTTCTCCTTAACCCGGAAATCTATTATTCTCCCTGGCTGCCTCTGTGTTAGAATGGATCAAGACTCATTTCATAGGTGTTTGGGGAATTTTTAAAAAAATGATTAGAAGCAGATGGTGAAAAGAAAATAGAAAGTATGGAGCAAACAAGAAATAAATGTGGGAAGAGGACAACTCTCTCAGCCGACATCCTCCTTCTCCACCTGGAACAGAGCAAGTCAGAGCCGCTGAGTCAGTTTACAAGGGCTCCTCCAACTTTAATGTGTACACCAGTTACCCGGGGACCTTGTTAAAAGCAGATCTTAGGCAGCAGGTCTGGAGTGAATTTCTGACGAGCTCCCTGGTGATGTCAATGATGCTGGTCCATGGACCACACTCTGAGAAGCAAGGAGCTAGAAGAAGTAGGTACCAAGAGTTCCAGGTAAAGAGTCAAAGGATGATGGCCATGGTCTGGCAGTTTTCCAGGTGGAGCAGGCCTCGGAAGGCCAGCCACTCCCCTCACACTGACGGTGAGAGGTTCCACACCAGTGATGTGGAACCATGGTTCTGATGGTCATGCTCTGGCTTCCTTGTGACCTTGTGCAACCCTGGGGCTCATGCTGATGCTTGTGAGCAGAGGGCATGCCCCTCGTAGAAGGGCTGGTGCAGGCTGTGATTTCTTCCACGTTACCTCACTGCCTGTTGCTTGAAGGACTGTGTTGTCAGCAGTCAGCTTACTGAGCACGATTTTTTCAGCATTTCTGTTTAACTTCATTGGAGTGTTTTGGGCATGACCCAAATAAAAAAGTCAGAAATCCTTTTCTTCCCCAAAGACTAGGAGCTTCTTGAAGTACAAGCTCTTATTAAGCAGAATAATTATGAATTTTTTTGCCCCATCCATTGGGGCAAACAGAGAATGAGAAACCAACTTAGAGACTGCATAGGTTCTTTCTGCATTTGTGAGCAAATACTAGTCACGTGCATTATTTTCCTGGGCAGGTTAGAGTGGGGCACCAGCCTCCTGAGTGACCTCTATTTTTGAGGACGGGGAATTTGCTGGTTGTAGTGAGTGTGGACAGCAGAAAGGGTTCTCTTACTCATAGATAGCCAGGGAAGCCTCTGCACCAAAGAAACCCATTCCTTCCAAGCGGCTGCCTGCAGGTGGCTTTTGGGGTTTTCTCACAAGACAGACCTGGCCTCGTGACATTAGAATTGGAATAATGGTGGGTCCAAGGACAGATCTATCCATATGCATCCCAGAAGTTTTGTGTGAAGAGGATGACAGAAAATTGCTTCTTTTTCTAAATGCATTAGGACTATGTAAGTAAAATACTATAGGCAATAACAACAACAGTGATAATAGCTATCTTTTATTAAACATTTACTGTGCTCAGTGTTTTACGTGCACATTTAATTCTTATAAGAACCCCCCAAAATGTAATTATGAATACTATATACATAAAATTATATGTATTATAATGATATATAATGGATATAAGTAAAATAAAACCCCATTTTAGAGTTGACAAATATGAGACTTAAAACATTTGATTTACTCAAGATCTCACAACTGGTCAGCAGCAAAGTCTTGGGTTTGAATCCTATCTGGCAGCTAAATAGTTCTTAGACCTTGAACAAATTATGTCATCTTAGCACCGTGGTCCACCAGAAGTGATGGTTACTGTAGTTGTTATTAAAAAGGTGATCTGAGGAAGAGAAAGCCCTGGCTCTGGGAGACCTGTCTCCGGGTGAATGGGTGCTTGGTTTCCCATGTTGGTTGGAGAACTTGACTCACAGCTGCTCCTGCACACGTGCGTCCACATCACCTGTGCTCTGTGGCCAGAGGAAAACTCAGGTGTGGGCCGGTGAGCCCAGAGCAGGCAGGGGGCCTGGAGCGATGGAGGTTCTCTTTCCTGCTCTTTGGTCTTCCCGGTCTGTCTTTGGCCTCAACTATTTAAAAAACTAAATGTCATTTATCCTCGTTTTTAGGATCTTGAAGTCTGGTTCATGCATTCAGCCTCCCAGCATGTGTTGGGTGCAGGCTCTGCTGGGTGCAGGGAAATGAAGATGAAAACACCCAGGCTGGCCTTTGAGAATGGTTTCACCCCTGCCTTGGGGCACTGTCTCAGTGCTCAGCTTTGCCCCTCACCCCATGTGTCACTATTTTCAGTTCACTTCTGCACACGTCACTGCTATGGTGACCTCTGCCCAGGTGTGCCTGGGACAGTCCTGGGGTGCACCTGTTGTCCCAGTCCCAGTCATTAATAGTTACCCTTTCCCTTGCAAAGCCTTCCAGTTTGGATGGGAAATTGTGTATGCCACTGCATTTATGGAGCACCCACTGTGTGCCAGACACCGTGCTGAGCCCTGGGGAGATGGAGAACGATGGGCCCTGCCCTGCCTCCAAAGATGTCTTGGTCTATTGGGGCAGCTGTTCTGAAAGCCATGACTTGGCAAGTCAGGCAGCCCCAGCCTTCCAGGCTTCTTGCTTTTGCTCTTATTGGCCCCCTCCCACCACCTCCACCTGTGCAGACCTTCCCTCCTCTCCAGGTCCAGCTTAGTGAGGCTCCTTCTGCAGAATGGCTGCCCACTGTCTGATCCCCCTCTGCCCACCCTCCTCCCTCCACATCCCCCAGGTCAGCTGTGGGCGTTTTCCCCACTGGTGTGACTTCTTGGTGTCATAGTCTTCTCAGACCGTCATAACAAAGGACCACAGAGTAGGTGGCTTGAACAACAATGTTTACTTCTCACAGTTCTGGAGGCTGGAAGTATGAGATCAAGGTGGGTTTCAAGGTCAGCAGGGTTGGTTTCTCCTGAGGCCTCTCTCCTGGGCTTGTTTGTAGGTAGCCACCATCTCCTGGTGTCTGCCCACTGATTTCTCTCCGTACTTGTCTGTGTCCTAATCTCCTCTTCTTATGAAGACTCCAGTCTTATTGGATTAGGGCCCACCCCAAAGACCCCATTTTAGCTTAATGACCCACTCTCCAAACCTGGTCCCATTCTGCGGTATGGGGGTCAGGGATTCAACATACGAACTTTGGAAGGACACACGTCAGCCCACAACGCTCTCACACTTGCTTTTAGCCTCCTCTGTTAATTACTGGCTGCTTGGGGCCGGGAGTACATGACACTTGGCATAGTCACCCGGGCCACACCTCATGGGACCAGCCCCCATGCTTGTCAAATGACTGATTAGGCTCTTTTTTTGTTTCCAACTTGAAGACTTTTTTTACATTGAGGTATACTTAATTTACAATGTTATGTGATTAGGTTCTTAGTGTCATTTCTTATTGTCCATTTCAAGGGCTGAGTAGAGTTAATGGATTGAACTTCAAAGGAGAGATTTTTTTTTTTTTCTGATGTAATGAATCAAACTTTTCTGATCCTGGAAAGAATTTGGTGGATGAGACTTTATGAACACACACACACCCACACACCATAACCATTTTGGGGTCGTTTGTTTAAAAATAAACAAACAAGGAATTCTTTCTGGACAGTCTCTGTCCTTGGGTGTAAATGTAGTACAGGGCGAAGGCAGGGCCCAGATGTTTACCCCACAGTGTTGGTGTGAGGCTAAAACGAGACCTTGCTTATAAAGTGCTAAGCTCTGCACAATGGAAAATACGCAAACACAGACATAAGAGTCTTCTGTAAATGGATTGAGTTGGAATTTCCAGGCAGGTGTTCTCCCTGCCTCTTTTTAGTCCTTTGTGATTTAGCTTTTTATTTATCACCAAAGACCCAGCATATGGTGATTGTGGAGCCGCATGTATGCTCTTCCCAGATCAATGGACCTGCCTCAGAGGGAGAGAGGGAGGGACCCAGACAGTTTCAGGAAATGGTTCAAGGCTATATCATCTCTAAGAAAACGACACAGAGCAGTTGCCCTATGTAGAAAGTCAGCCCTGTCACTCTCTGGGATGCTTGCTGGCCTGGGTGCAAGAAGTCGATTAGGTGGAGGGGCACCCAGGCCCCGAGGCAGTGGTGCCTCCTCTACTTCTATCAAGAAAGGGGAGTTGTCCCAGAGTGGAAACTCTAGAGCAGCTCTGTCCAATAGAAAGGGACTGCAGGCCACATATGGAATTGTAAATTTTCTAGTTGCTATGTTGAACAAGTGAAAACAAGTAAGATTAATTTTAATAACACTGAACCCAGTATATCCAAAATATTATCCACATGTAATCAGTGTAGGTATTATTAGTGAGTTATTTACGTTCTTTCTGGTGCTCGGTCTTTGAAATCCACTGTGTATCTTAGCCACATTTTATGTGCTCATTAGGGAAGTGTGTGCAGTGGTTAGAGTCAACCCTGATCACTTTGGGGACGCTGGGATGGCTGCAGGGGCCTGAGTATATGAGTACGTGAACGCATGTCCTTCATCAACTGGTAGTAAAAGGACACGGTCTATTACCTGTGGTTCTGAGAAACAATATTATAAAGGATGTTTTCATACTTGGACTGGGAAGCCTGCTTCTGAATTTCCTAAACTAGAGTTCGTGGGGCCCATGTGTCCATAGCACGGTGAGGAGGGTCTGCAGAATCTTTCCAGCATTTCAGAAAGCCTTGTGGGAAGCACAGAGATCACCATCCAGCAATGGCATCATTGCTCTCGGCTGGGGTGTTAGTGCTGGTGAGCCCGTGCTGATCAGACCTTCTCCTTGGCTTCTGATGACACTTAGGTGTTCCTGGGGTCGTCCTGGAGGTGGGGGGTTAATTGAGTGGGTGAAGAAATCCTAGGGGCTGCAGAGGCCCACGTTTCTTGTGTCTGTGCTTCTCACCCACGGACGCAAGCACAAACTTCCAGGGACTCACTTGTCAGGCCCGTTAACCCCGAGAGGCTTTGGAGGGGACAAAAGGTTCCTGAAGTCAGCGAGCACTGATACTGGTTCATTGCTTCCTGGGTTGCAGTCAGGAGATAGGCATTTCCTGTGAGCCGTGAATTCTGCTCTCCACCTATATGGAGTGCCTGGGAAAGGCAGCTTTGGCCTTCCTTCAGCTCCTCTGCAGTTGCTTTGCTGGTGGGGTGCCCCCTATTCTCAGAGCGGGGAGCCATGAAGAGGGCACTGGGGGCTGCTCCAGGTGTCCTGTGGCTCTGGCCACCCTGGTTGTGGGAGGATTCCACTGTGCTTGGCAGCCCACTCAGCACTGGGAGGTATGGATCACCCCAAAGTCCTTCCGTGTGCTGAGCCAGAGCCCCTCCCCCTAGTTCTGCCCTGAGCAGCCATAGGCATCTGTCGGTCTGTCCCTGCAACCCCCACTTCCTGTTTCCTCCAGGGCTCAGCATCCTCAGTTCCTTTGGGTCTCCAGTTTGTTATTCCATCAGTGAAATAGCCATCCTTTGTTTTTATTCCTTTCTTCCTCTGTGTCTGACGTTTTAGCCATCCCCCAACCAGGGGTCAGGGAAAATAGAGGAGAAGAAATTCAAACCAGCCAGTTTTACTCCTTCCCAACAACGGTGTAGGGAAGATGCCTGTAACAAGGAGGTCCAATGGATGTGATAATTCCTTCCTGTTAGCCAGGCCCTCAAATTGGCTGATCTAATCCTCTCATCTGGCACCGCAGCTGGCTTGATTATTCTTCCAAAAGACAGTGCATGTTGGTCTGGTTTGCACAGTGACATTTATCCGTGCGGATCTCCTGAATCTGACATTTGTTCCTCTTTCATCCTGTACTTTCTTGGGCTTGATGTTCCTCTTCCCATCCACTTGGTAAGAAACATGTTAGCTTATAGCACAGGGTATCCTTACCTATCAATTAATGAGCCAGAAGCGTCCATAAACTTAGGTTACAACCAAGGTAGTCCTGGTTGGAAAGAGACATGGATTCAAAGAGGTTTGGGATAATTTTATTAATGACAAAGCCGTAAAGAGCTCCTAAAAGCTTATAAGATTTGGCATCAGGGACTGTCTCGTTTCTCACCATATCGTCATCACCAAGCAGGGAAACTGACATTGACTAATTGTTCAATAAATGTTCCCAGAATGTTAGAAGAAGCTGGACTAGGTCCAAGGTGAACATATGCCCAAGATACTCGACTGTAAGTTTACCACGTTAGCTTTTACGTTGAAGTCAGTGATCCATTTTGAGTTGATTTCTGTGTGTTGTCCAAGATATTGTGGAACAGATGTGAATAAAAATATTCTTTTTGATTGTAATTAAAAGTAGATGAATACCTGTCAGACCATGTGGCCTGATCGCTTGAAAGGCCGTCATGTGAGAGCTTCTCCATTTGCCTTCAGAGAGGGTAGCCAGAACTCCCTGCCTCCCCTGCCGAATTTAGGGTGGTTGTAACCAAACCTTGGGCTGAAGCAGGGTACTTTCAACCAGCCCTTCCTGGGGACTGTGGTACAGGTGGTGCTCAGCCCACACGGCTTACCTCAGGGCGGGACGTCTGTGGGTAGAGAATCCTACTTCCCCATTCTGGGTGTGCCGGCACTTTTCCTGCTCATCTCCTGCCATTGAATCTTTCAGTTCTTCCTCATTTCTCCTGTTGCTGTCATGCTTCAGTGAACGTCTTTCGGCACCTGACCATCAGGTTCAGGAGGACGAATTCCTATTTGTGGCTTTGCTGGGTCAGTGTGACAGCCGCTTGTGTCCCCCCCCACCCCCGATGTCAGCTTTGGTCACAAGTCCACCACAGCCATTTGAAAGTCCTGCTTTCTGTGCCCAGGACACTGGGCTTGGCTTGGCCTCTCACACGTTTTCTGACAGTTCCTGGTGTTTTTTTGGTCATCCTGTGTGTCAGCAGCAATACACAGACTGATCATTTTTATGGAACAGTCTTTGATGACACCTAAGTGCCTATTTAAATCACACCGACAACCTAAAGAATATTAATCCTTTATGAGAACATTTCTCAAAGCATTTTTTACAGGATGGTAACAGGTTTTATGTTCAAGAACAAAACAAAGGCCTATATTCAAATAAGTTTCAGAAAATACTGTATTTAACAATGGATATGTTTCTTTATTGGAGGACCTCCCAGAATTTTTTAAGCCAGGGTACACAAGGGGATACATTTTCCCCCTTTTGCATCTCCAGCGTTTCCCAAATGTACTTGACCACACTTTTTTTTCTCTTGAAGATTAGGAGATATTGCTACAACATAGGTGAGTTTTCTCTCAATAATTTGGCTTTACACTTTCCTATTCCTTTTTTCCTTACTCACACAAATACTCTTCTTTAGCTTCATGTTTTAGTAATAGAAGAACTTAGTGATATTTGACATCTAGAGATTTTTCTCTAGGTTTTTTTTTTAATCAATAAGACCACTTTAAAGGTATGGCAGGCCTTGTACCAATCTCTAGGGTCCCCACCATTTAGAGACCTCCATCCATCCTGTGGTTACTTCATTTTTTTGTTATATTTTTAGTGGCCGCCCACAATGTGGAGGCCTTTCTGAAGGCCCCTATCTCATGCTGAATTTAACTGGACTGTTAGCAGGCTTGATTGATTGCTGGTCTTAATGGGAGAAAATGTGATCCTCACTTCTCCACCCCATCATTAAATTATTACTGATTTATGACAAAAGGAAGCAGCCACTGAATAAGTGGGTATCTTTTTAAAAATTGTGATGCTTCACCAAGATGGATACACTTGCCTGTTTACTTCAACAGGCATCTGTTGAAATGTCGACCATGCAAACATCTTGCTGGCCTGGGGCCCTGGTGCTTTCACTGAAGGGCCTTGGAGCCCAAAACAAAATTCCAGGGCCTGGCTCTCCAGCCACACCCATCCCTACCCATCCCCACCTAGATTTAATGAGGAGAAAGGGGCTAAAAGAAGCCCATGGGATTAACAAATATTCCAAAACACCACCTCTAGAAAGGGGTAGAAATGGGTGTTGGGATTCAAGGCATCTGTGAAGTTAAAGGGTTGGCACAAAGCAGGCTGGATCTTGGGTTTTTGAAAACCTGACTGGTGCCATTGCTGACTCTCAGTGAGTGGTTCTCTTGCCGTGAGCCAGTGCTGAATGCGGACCCAGCTGGGGTCTGACTTCTGTCTCTGCACTCACTGGCCTGGTGACCTGAGGCACTCCTGGGTCACCAGGAGGGTTTCCTCCCTCCTGGGTCCCTCAGTTTTCCTATCCTGTGGAATGGTTGCAGCATGGGATTGTAGTGAGGATTAAGGGCGAGAACTGGTGCAGAGCACCCCAGAGGGGGCTTAGCACATGGTTGGTGCTTCTTGTGGCTTTATTGACTTCCTACTTCCTGGTTTCCTAGGGAGCCTGGAGTGTTACCTTGGCTGCTAGTTAAAGGCTGGGTTGGTTAAAAGGAGCGGGGACCTGCCTCATACTGTGTCTGGGGTGTGGATGTGGGGTAGCGTTAGGGGACTGGCAGATGAACTGGTCAGACTGCTCTGGTCTCGAGATGTATAACAGAGTGGGTGAGAGGACAAGGCCATGGAGGTAATGGCATTTGTCACATCTTTTAGTGGTTCTTACAGATGATAAGGGCCTCAAAAAATCTCCATGTGTCCATGCCCAGAGTGATCCATTATGGGCACATACCCGCAGGGCAGTGACCCCAGCTCCCATCTCTCTCTCTTTCTGTATATCTGCCTGTCTATCTGTCTCTCTATATACACACACATATATATATAATTATTAAAGATAAATTAGGGACTTCCCTGGTGGCTCAGTGGTTAAGAATCCACCTGCCAGTGCAGGGGACATGGGTTCGAACCCTGGTCTGGAAAGATCCCACACGCCATGGAGCAACTAAGCCCGTGTGCCATAACTACTGAGCCCGTGAGCCACAACTACTGAGCCCATACGCCACAACTACTGAAGCCTGTGCGCCTAGAACCCGTGCTCCGAAACAAGAGAAGCCACTGCAATGAGCAGCCCGCGCAGCACAATGAAGAGTAGCCCCCACTAGCCGCAACTAGAGAAAGCCCGCATGCAGCAACGAAGACCCAATGCAGCCAAAAATAAAAATAAATAAAATTTAGAAAAATTAAAATAAATAAATAATATAAATACATGTATATACACATATGTATGTATGTACAATCTGTTTTTCATAATTTTTAATTTTGAAATAGTTCAACTCATAAGAAGTTGCAAAAGTGGTATAGAAAGTACTCATGTAGCCTTTAACCAATGATAATGTCTTATATATCTGTAGTACACAGTCAAAATTAGGAAATTGACATTGGTATAATGCCATACATTCTTTTAAAGAGTGCTCAGCTCAAGACTAGGAATCTATTTTCAGCACAATTATTTGAGTTGCCTACTTTAGCTCCACTTTGGTGAGAGAAGCACTGGGGATTTTGAGATGGATTAGCCCTGGTCCTCAGCAAAGTTTGGTCACAGAGGAGAGAGATCCAGACCGGATGGGTTTCATGGGTTTCAAGTCACCTGTGGTTTACAGTGATCCAGCATGTTCTTTGGAATTGACTGCCTTATGAGACAGTGATTTTCTCATCACCAGACATATTCAAGCATGAGCCTTAGGATCCCTGGCCCCAGCACCAAGAGGGAGCTTGGACCAGATGCTCCCTGAGTGAAAATCCTGTGATTCTCTCAATTGCTTTGGCAGAGTTTGCAGCTAACATTGATTATGCTATGAGTCAGGTGATACTCCACATTGATGTATTATAGTTGCCAAATCACCTTCCTGGGCTCTGGTTTAACTAGTTCATGTGAGTTAAATCCTGGTACTCTGTATTGCAGGCATTGTTCTAGGCCTTGGAGTACAGAGATGAATAAGACATCGTGAGTACGAGCCAACATCTAGTCGGGAAGATGATACAAACACACAACTATGATATAAATAAGTGCCATAATACACGCAGGTGTGGAGTGCTGTGAGACTCGGGGGAAGTGGTTAGTTTTGTAAATAGCCACAAGGCTGGGAGGCCAGGAGGGTGCAAGTTTGAGAGAGGAGCTGGATCACTGGAGATGGGTTGGAGTTTCCTGGATTGATAAAGAGTTGGGGGGTAGAATCAAGGGAAGCAAAGACATTCTGGGGGGAGGAAACAGCACAAGTAAAGGCCCTGTAGCATGGTGTTTATATGCATGGGAGAAAGCTTGATGTGACAGATTGTGGGCTCCAGGGGACAAAGTACTTGCTGAACATGAAGCCAGATTAGATTTGGCCTCCACCTTATGCTAATGACAAAATGTTGGTACTACTGAGAGCTGCTTGGAGAATGTGTGTATCTTTAAGTCATGCCAGTGAGAGGTTTTCAACTATTTGAGGATCATGCAGTTGTGAGGAACCAGATCCCTCAAAGTGGGGTTGATCAGTGATTTGGCAGGTCCTGAAGCATCTGCCTTGATCCCCCAGAGTCTCAGCATTTCTTCCCCGGGTTTGGCTACTCTTGGCCACCACCTCTTCGAGGGTACAGCAAAGACCCAACAGGATGAACCTCTCAGGTGCTTGGCAGCTTTTGCTGGACAGCTTTGGGGTCCTGTGGACTCTTCTGGCTGTTGCTGTTCTTACATATTGAGTGTACAGAAGATTCACACGCTGGATCTCTTGCTGGGTGTGACCCTTTGGGTCAGGAGTGGCAGAATGATGCTGCTGTGAATTGCAACGAGCAGTTTGGGGACCCGATTGTTTTGCAGGTTTCTTTGGAACCACATATAGACTTTGTATTTTTGGAAGTGGATAGATCTGGGTTGCTAATGACTAGCAGGTGGCTCCCTTCCCCTTTCTGTCACCCTTTGGTATCATCTGTCAGACTCACTTCGGGATATTTCATTATAGTCCAATCAAGGAACATGGGAGGTTCTCAGAGGAAGAGGATCTACCTCTGTCATTGACCTGGGCGAGGATCATTGGGAACATCTGACCTTTTCACCAAGGCAAACTTCGACCTTTGAGAGCTTCCTTTGGTTTCTGAAAGTAGAGATTCTTATTTTTAGTCCTTTCTCTTTTTAATTGCAGGAGGGAAATAAGAATGGAATGGAATACCTGTGTAGAGTAGAGAGATGAGAAGATGTTAGGAAAATATATCCCAGAAGTAGTGCTGGATGAGAATCAAGTTATGAGAATCCCACTGACGAGAGGTGGATAGAAACAGAAGGCCCTAGTTCAGTGATTCAAATAAGGGCTCAGCTGTTTGCATTGGATGCTAAGAATGTATGCAGCAGCAGTGGGCCTCTTGTGTAGTAGGTCCATCACTCTCCAATTTCCTAAGAAACTGGGGTTCTCCTGGCCAGAAACATGGCCTACTTTTTCTGAGAAGGAAATGTCAATTTGGGGGTGATAATTTTTTTTAAAGTTTTTTATTTTATATTATCTACAAAGTAAAAGTGTTTTCCTTAACTTAAAAGTTGAACCACCGTAGACAGTGATCACTTCATCAGACTTGATTTATAAATAATCTGTCAGCTTGATGGTAAGAATTTACTGAACCTTTGTCAAACAAATTAACTATTCATAGAGATGTGATAATTTAAAACAGAAGAGCAAGCCCAGTGGATGGACCCTGGGAGGGCTGACTGATGGGAAGCCTCTCATCAAAGGCACTTGCTGAGGGCTGAAGGGGGTGCACAGCAGTACTGAGTGTCCGGAGCGGCTGCTCCCTAGCCAAGGGTCAGCCCTGGGCAGGGCAGTCAGCTGGACACAGCATATCACAGCATGAGTTGTCTAAGAGGTTGAGAGAACATGCAAGATCTGAGCTGTGCTTGCAGGTCTCACAAGACCACAGCTCTGTTGCCTGTGGTTTTGGTTGGATGAATGAAATGATGATTGATCAAGATGATTGGACAAGAAGGCTGAGCCCATCCCATCAGCCCACCTAGCAAACTCAGAGGGATTCTGGGGTGTGTTCTGATTCAAGCGGCTGGGAGCGCTGCATAGACATTAGCCAGAGAGAGGGCCGGCACTCGGACAAGATGCACTAGAGCCCTTGTGTGTGGTCCTGTTATTCACGTCTGTGGCTCTCACTTGAAAGGAGTGGTTCTTGGATTTTGGCAGGTGTCAGAACCACCTGGAGGACTCGTTAAACACGGATTTCTGGGCCCTGCCCTAGGGTTTCTGTTTCAGTGGGTTTGGGGTAGGAGCTGGGAAGGTGCATTTCTAACTGCTTCTTGGGATGATGATGCCACTGGTCCATTGATCTAAACTGCAAAGGAGGTCCGGATCCTGTGGAGGGGATCTGCTTTCTGCTTCCGTAGACACTAGGCAGCCAAGCAGATACCTGGGCTGGAAGGTGACAGGGAAGCATCCTGTCCCACTCACAGCTCACCATCTGAGGACCCGTCATTCTTTATTTCATTCCGTTCTTCTGCTTGTCCTTCAGACTCAGAAATTCAAAAGGGGGCTCCCCTGGTAGCGCAGTGGTTAAGAATCCACCTACCAATGCAGGGGACACAGGTTCGAGCCCTGGGCCAGGAAGATCCCACATGCCACAGAACAGCTAAGCCCATGCGCCACAACTACTGAGCTTATGCTCTAGAGCCTGCAAGCCACAACTACTG
Organism: Aethalodelphis obliquidens; assembly: GCF_003676395.1. Lineage (NCBI taxonomy): Eukaryota > Metazoa > Chordata > Mammalia > Artiodactyla > Delphinidae > Aethalodelphis > Aethalodelphis obliquidens. The sequence goes on from NW_020838006.1 coordinate 8,669,653, forward strand.
AAGCCCGCACACCTAGAGCCTGTGCTCCGCAATAAGAGAAGCCACTGCAATGAGAAGTCCACGCACCACAACGGAGAGTAGACGCCGCTTGCCACAACTAGAGAAAGCCCGCGTGCAGCAACAAACACCCAACTCAGCCATAAATAAATAAATAAATAAATAAATAAATAAATAAATAAAAAGAAATTCAAAAGGGTGGCTTATGACACAGCATTTTTAGTTAAAGAAAAAAGAGAACCAAATTGCCTGCCACGTGGTGTCTGGGCCAGAGAGACTCCTGGGGTTTTATAAATTATTTGGGTAGCCTGTTGAGTGCTGCCTTAGAATTTCGCCAGGATCTGAGCTGTACAGGGTGGCCCATTAATGTCCAGAGGAAAGCTGCTGGGTCCTGGTGTGTGAACGAACACATCCAGGGACTCTGAACACGTGTACTTCAGGCACTGAGTCAGTTAGAGGTGGAAGAGAAAACGTGTCTTTGCTGTGTTCTCTTGAAAGTCCTTTTTATCATTCCCTCATGTTTCTTTAAGGGAACTTGAGTGGCAGAATATTATTTAGAGCACTTTGTAAGTTCCCAGTGATTAGATAGGAAACGAAGTTATGAGTTCACATTTTACCCTCAAGAAGACTGCCTTGGGGAATCCTTGCAATGCAGTGGTCAAAAGCAGGACCCTGTTCAGAATGCCTGGTGTTTGAATTCTGGCTCTGTCACCTCATCTCTGTGTGATGTGACTTGCCTGCACCTGTTTCCTCACCTATAAAATTAGGATAATATCAATACTAGCACCTATTTAATAGAATTGCTAGGAGGACTAACTAAGGTAATTCATGTCATGCAATTAGAATTGCACTTATAAAAAAAAGTCAACATGTTTTAGTTATCACTGCTAACCTTGAGCCATGAAAAGACCTGTAATGTATGCCATTTGTGTGTGTACACTTTTAGGAATGGAATTCTTAGTTTTCCTACCTACCCAAGATTATGTTTTATATAGGCTATCAGTGTGCTGGAGGAAATTAGCTGGAGGGAGGAAAAATTCATTAGAAAATTCATTAAGCCTCGTTTGAGCTTTTACCTGCTGCTACTTTCATCACCACCTCTCGTTCTTCTATTTCAACAGACCTTTACAGGTTTTGTGGAGCCATGGAATTTGTGTGTCTAAAAGGAAGATGTGTGTGATACTGAAAGGAACTCACGTGTGATGTTAGTAATGCCTCACACATCAAAGGGTTTTTGTGTGCTGGGTCTCATGTAATACCTACAATGGTCTTATTAGGTTCTGTTAGTTCCATTTGATCTTTCATACAATGAAGCCTTCAGAGACGTGACTGGCTCAGGCTCCCCCAGAGGTTAACGACCGCTGGGATCCTAACCTCCTCTCCTGCTCTGGGACCACCCTCTTCCCGTGTGTGTAACACCTGGCTCGCTTGTGACTTGGGGTTTGCATTCAAATTTGTGATTCTGTTCATTGAGACATGGTAGCCTGGTTGCTCTTGCTCTGTAACAAACCGCTCTAAACCCTGGAGATCTGAAACAACCGTTTTATTTTGCTCGTGGATTCTGTGGATCATTCAGATTGAGCACAGGGGGAGGGCTTGTTGGGGCCTCAGCGGGCAGTTGCCCACGTTGGGGCTGGTATCATCCAGGACGCCTTCCTTCACATGTCTGGCCAGCACCTGGCAGGGGCAGGACCCTCAGGTGGGCTACCAGCCAGGGCACCTGCATGTACCCTCTCAAGGTATTGGGTTTCCTCCCAGCATGGCGGCCGCGTTCCTAGTAAGAGTCTCAAGAGAACCAAGTGGAAGCACATGCATTTTTATGATCTAGCCTTGTGGTCCTAGAGCGTCACTTCTGGTGTTCGAGATGGTCGCGGCTGCCCAAGTTCAAGGGGAAGGCATATAGAGCTGACCACTCGGTAGGAGTGTCAAGGTTGCATTATAAAAAAGCAGATGACTTCGAAGAAGGGAATACATGTTTACATTGACAGAGAATGTGATGTATTCTCAGCATAGGGGGTCATAGGTGAGGATCCTGAGTGGACAGTCAGGTCAGTTTGGACACAGTGGGAGTAGGGGAAGAAAGAGGGTGCTGGGTCATCAGCCACCCGACAGATATTTGTTCAGATGATCTTGGAGCCAGGCAGAGTGAGCAGGGCTCCTGCACAGTCACTTCACATGGGAAGTCCAGGACTCTGCATACAGTCTTATCCTGTTGAGAATTTGACCTTATTGAAGACCATTTTAAGATTTATTTATAGTTAGCACAGGACCTACAACATTCCATTTACTATCTAAAGAGTGAAAAGTTCATCTCAGTCAACATCCTGCCTGGCTTGTATTTAAGTCAGATGGGAAGAAAAAAAAATCACCCGGAGAAGACTGCTCGTAAAAGTTTATTTTACATTTATGTGAAGTTTATTTTCAGTGCTGGGATTCTTCATAGGGTAGGTATTTCTTTTAAGACTGTTAATAGTGTATTTCCTTTTCGTTTGCCACTCTCCACCAATGTAAGCTCTCTCTGATTTTTGAATCCTCTTCATGTCCTCAGAATGGTCTAACTTTCAATAATGATTGGAGAAGGTCCAGGTTAAGTAGGGAGTAAAATCCTATTGCTTTATGACCTTTGGATTAGGATCAAGTGTGGTATAATAAAATATCAGTCCCAAGAGTCACCTTTGCTGATTTTTTCCCCATTATTCTTTCCTGTTTTTCCATATTCATCCAGTTCTTGCAGCCAAGGATTGTTACATTAAGATCCAATCTGAAATTAAAACTCAGGGTTTTAACCAATAAGCTATAAAGATGTTGAACTCCCCTGGGATGTGGTTATCTTTTCCTAAACTCCCTAAGTTGTCTCTTCTTAGCCCCACAGTTAATTTCTTATTGAGACTTTGGAAGGATCCCCAGTGTTTCACACCACTGCCCATCAGAGTGGGGACAATTAACTGTTCAGACCTCTTAAGGTCACAGGCTTTGCAACTGCATCCCTTCAGTACACGGGGAGGGCTTCCCTGGGGGGGGGGGGGCTCCAGTTGCCCTACCTGGGGATGCAGGTCTGAAGTCATGGTGGAGAGGGGGTCTACCTCGGCATCAGGCCCCAGCCAGATAGGAGCCACTTGGTCCAGATTTACAGAGAACCTTCTGTAACGTGCTGGAGCACATTCTCAGAACCTTCCAGAGGTCCTCGCCCTGGACTTGCCTTCAAGGGTCTTTTTGCACAGGGACTGTGTCCTTGTATTTAGCTCCTCTGAAGGGACCCTCACGTCATGGCTAATAGAGAGGGAGGCAGGCAGCTGGACCCAGTTGCCTTTGGATGTTTAGTGACAAAAGGACATTTATTGGTGAGGCTCTTTCTGGTGAGGGAGTTGATGCCACCACAGACTGCTGTCACCCCAACCCTAGACCTGCACCACACGCCACTGGCGTAGCTCACGCTCCTGCAATCCTGTTTGTCAGTAGCAGATTCTAGAACATCCTGTTCGTGGGCATAGAGGTGGCTCAGAGCACTGTGAGGAGACTGGGCCCCCAGGTGACCGGCCAGCCTTCAGCAGGTGTGTATCAACATGATCCACAGACCCATACCTACTAGTATGTTGATCCCGCTGCTGTTTCCTGTGACTTTATCTACTGTCTCCTATTTAGGGGTAACTGAAGGTAGTGAGAGTCACAGAAGTAACATCGATGATGATGACTAGTAGTTACTGAACACTCGCCCCACCCAGGCACTGTTGGAAGCTCTTTACCCAGCTGTCTGCTGGTCCTCACCGCAGCCCTGTGACAGATGGGCTGTCATCACCCCCTTTACTCACAGGGAAACTGGGGCCCAGAGAGGTGAGTGACTTTGCCTAAACTCTTATGAGCAGAAAGCAGTGAAGTGGGCCCCAAATCCAGTTTGACCCCAGAGCCTGGCCCCCTAACCTGGGGCCTGGACTGTTTTGTTGAATATCCGGGGCCATCCAGGCCCGGGTGACAAAGTACGGCTGCAGAAAAGCCCTGTGTGGATAATCCTACCTCTTGAGCATCTGCTCATCAAAGTGGGGGCTGTCTGGAAAGTGCTTTGAGCACCACAGAAGCAAGTTATTAAAACCCAAGGAATTTTTTTATTCTGATAAAAGATCAAGGTTTTCATAATTAAGTTTGGGGTAAGGGGTAAGGGTGCTAATTTTTAAACTATCTGAAAATCTGTCCCAAGAAACAAAACCTGGAGTCAAGTAAAAGGACCATTTTGGAGCCAGAAGAAGAGAGGGGAGGGTCAGCCGTGCCCCTGGGAAAGGCTCACTGCCTGGCAGCCCAGAGCCGGTGGACCCTCAGGTAGCTTTAATTCTGCTGCTGTTTGTGGAGCACCCACTGGTCTCCAGGGCAGGGTCACAGAAGTAAACAGGCTGCATCTGTGTCTCCAGAATCTCTCCTCTAGGAAGAACAAGAGGTGACAAAACCCTTCTCTGGTGGGGCACACAGGGCAGGGGAAGGAGGGGGCAGAAAAGGATGAATTTGGCCGTGATCTGGGGCGGCCTCTTAATGTCTTTTAATAAGAATATTCATAACCTTCTTGCTCTGCACTTCCTGTGAATGGGGAGACTCTTGATTGTTTTTTCCTTTAATGAGGGAAAGTGGGCATTTGTTGGAAGTTACACCTACATGTTGAGCTCTCCATTTGGGTATGAGGGATCTCAGTTCAACATGAGGGAGGACAGGAGAAGTCCCACCCAGGGTCATTTGTTATCTAAAGTCCTGTTGGAGAAGTTGAGGTGGGAATTGAGGAAGGGGCAAGGCTTCATGGGGCATGGCAGGAGTGCCCATAGGAGCCAAGCACGTAGCCCCAGCCACAGTTCTTGCTTGAAAAAAAAGTATGAAGCATATAAGCAGTATCATATGATATTTGTCTTTCTCTGTCTTACCTCACTCAGTATGACAGTCTCTAGGTCCATCAGTGTTGCTGCAAATGGCATTATTTCATTCTTTTTTGTGGCTGAGTAATATTCTATTGTATATATGTACCACATCTTCTTTATTCACTGCTCTGTCGCTGGACATTTAGGTTGCTTCCATGTCTTGGCCATTGTAAATAGTGCTGCAGTGAATGTTCAGGTGCGTGTGTCCTTTTGAATTATGGGTTTCTTTTTGTTTTTTTGCAGTACACAGGCCTCTCACTGCTGTGGCCTCTCCTGTTGCGGAGCACAGGCTCCGGACGTGCAGGCTCAGCGGCCATGGCTCACGGGCCCAGCCGCTCCGCGGCACGAGGGATTCTCCCGGACCGGGGCACAAACCTGCGTCCCCTGCATTAGCAGGCAGACTGTCAACCACTGTGCCACCAGGGAAGCCCTGAATTATGTTTTTTTCTGGAGTGGGATTGCTGTATCATATGGTAGTTCTATATTTAGTTTTTTAAGGAATCTCCACACTGTTCTCCATAATGGTTGTACTAATTTACATTCCCACCGACAGCGTAGGAGGGTTCCCTTTTCTCCACACCCTGTCCAGTATTTATTGTTTATAGATTTTTTTGATTATGGCCATTCTGACCGGTGTGAGGTAGGGATAAATTGGGAGATTGGAATTGATATATACACACTACTATATATAAAATAGATAACTAATAAGGACCTACTGTATAGCATAGGAAACTCTACTCAGTACTCTGTAATGACCTATATGGGAAAATAATTTTAAAAAGAGTGAATATATGTATATAACTTATTCACTGTGCCGTACGCCTGAAACTAACGTAACATTGTAAATCAACTATACTCCAATAAAAATTATTTGAAAAAACAAAAAAAGAACAAGAAAAAAGTATAAAACAGAAATTACAGAATCAATTTGGCTCAGGAGCTCAGGAACCCAGGTATGGCTAAGATGCCCTAGGGTCCAGGTGACAGAGGCTGACCCCTGCCCCTCATGACCACATCCTGGAGGCAGTCCGGGCCCTGAACACTGTTCCTCTAACACAGAGCAGCTCTGCGGTGGGGGTGGGAAGAGCGGAGAGGTGAGGGCCACATCCAGTGAGGTCACTGACTTCCCAAGGTGCCCCCCATCCCACTGCCCTGTGGATGAGGTGGACACTTCTGTGCCCAGTTACAGTAGTTGTACATGGCTGAGCCCCTCAGCCTCACTGCCCTGGCTTCCCTGTATTCTTTGAGTAGGGATGCCTTGAGCCTTGGTTCATTGATTTCATTTGCTTGAGTGTAAAAGGAACCCTGGCTGGACATTGAGTGACTATAATCATAAAAACCAAGTGATGACTTTGGCCTCATCCAAGCCAAGGGGTGTTCACGCTCTCATGGCTGACAGTTGTGAGAGCCGCAGGTCTTTTTGTGTCCTTCAGAGGCAAAGGGCGGCCTTGGGATCCCCAGAGACCCATAAAATGTGACCATACAAAGCCGCAGGATCAGCGATGGAACCAACTGTTTCTGCCTCGAGCAGAAATCCAAACAGGCTTTTCCAGCCCAGTCTGCCATTTTTTTTTTTAAAGTTTTTTGTTTGTTTTTTTGCTTGTTTGTTTTAATTTATTTTATCTATTTATTTTTGGCTGCGTTGGGTCTTTGTTGCTGTATGCGGGCTTTCTCTAGTTGCAGTGAGCGGGGCCTGCTCTTCATTGTGGTGCGTGGGCTTCTCATCGCAGTGGCTTCTCTTGTTGCAGAGCACAGACTCTAGGTGCGTGGGCTTCAGTAGTTGTGGTGCACGGGCTTAGTTGCTCTGTTGCATGTGGGATCTTCCCGGACCAGGGCTCGAACTCGTGTCTGCTGCATTAGCAGGCAGATTCTTAACCACTGCACCACCAGGGAAGCCCTGCCACGTATGTTTCTAATGTATCCTTAAAAGGCATGAAGAAGTGGCATGAGTGATGGCTGGAAAGGTTATGGTTTTTTCGGTGGCCTCTCTAATTTTGGAATGACCAGCCTTTCTCCTGAAGCTTCTCCTGAATTATCATTTTACGTTCTGTTTTTAATCAGGTTGTAATTCAAGAGGAACAATTAATAAAACCTTCCATTTCCACATCTACTGTGAAGCTTTGTAACTTCTTCCTGTGAGGTGGTGGCTAAATGAACAGAACATGAGAAATCTAAGTAGATTTGTGGAAACACAAACACATTTTAGTTTAGTTGTGAATGTCACTTGGAATATAAATAGGGCCCTAGAGGATTCTCATATTGGTCTTTCCTCCTGGAGGCCTTCAGTATTATCTTGTGCTGTCATCTTTATGTTGTATTGGAAAAATCTGGGATTCTTTTTCCCTTGGTCATTATTTACTTTTTAAAAATAATGGTTTAAAGATTTCTTGCTATTTAATCTCAAGCCCAAACATGGTTTCTAGTGAAGAAAAGATATTTAATAAAGTTGGGTATTTTTAGTTCCAGAAAAAAAATTGGGAGGGGGAGGATGGGCTGCATCTAAAATGTGGAAGAAATGTTTAGGTGGGGCGGGGGGGATACTCTGACTCCTGTTCCTTTTGCTCTTTAAAAACTTGTTTCCCGTGGAAAAAAGAAATGTTTGATTTTGGAACTTTTTTGTGTACTGCTTGGTGGTCCTAACTTTTAATTCATTGGTGGGAAATTTTGGATGAGCTTGTTTCATAAGGATTTATGTGTCTTAAGAGATGGCAGAGGGTGGGGAAGCTTAACCTCCTTCAGAAGGGCCTGCATCCCTGGATGCTGCTACTTTTTGGTGGAAAATGTAAAGGCTGGTCTACTTTTGGATGGCTTTTCAAAGAGAATAACAGCCGCCCCCTCTTCATTCTTGGCTTGGCGTGCCCTTAGGGAGAGCTTCCTTATTACCCATCCTTCCCCAAAGTGGTCCCTTGACCTCCTTGTTTGCTTCCATCTGCCAATTCGGTCAAGAGAGACTGATCTCCTAGGCTCTAGCCCACCACTCTGATTTGGATTTAGATGGGATCAGGAATTTTGTTTGACATCCTTTTGTCTTTACAAAAAAAGAAGAGATGGTAATCCATAATCTCAAGCCTATTTCTTCCTGTCCCCACCTGTTTCTGTGTCCAGGTTCCTGAGAGCTGCAGGGAAGAGCCGCATCATGGTGGGAGGGGAAAAGGAAGGTAGGAAGGAAGGTCCTAGGATGCTTTCTCCCCTTGCTCCTGAGGTTCAGTTGTATGTAGCCATGTACCTGTCAGCTGGGGCTGAGGAGGGAGAGCAAGCAGAGATGAGGGGAGGAGGAAGAAGGTTGTTTGGGGTGGTTTGTAACTGGTGAGTGGAAGCCCGATCCTGGTAAGAGCAGTGAACTTATCCTTGCCCATTGTCCCTCATCATTTAGCATCCCATCCTACCCAGGAGAAGTTCCAAGAGCCTGTCCTCTGCTGTCTGGGCAGGAGTCTCCTCAGAGGCCCTATCGCCCTAGAGAAGCACCCTCATCAGCCTCCCTTTCTCTTGATTCCTCTCTTGGTGCTGCTTGGTGCCACCGCTCCTTTAGATCAAGCCAAATTGCATGTAGCAGAAAATCCAAATAAGATGTTTGTATGATTCAGGTTTATTACTCTTACACAAAAGAAGTTCAGGACTGGTACAGTGGCTTCATGGTCATCAAGGGTCTAGGATCCTTATCTCTTTCTGTCCCACCATCCTCAGACCATGGCTTCCAGCCTCAAAACCACCCTTATCACCCAATGTGACTGTTGGAGCTCCAGCCATCACATCCAAATTCCAGATGGGAGACAGGAGGAAGAGAGAAGAGTACAAAGGAGTGCATGTCTCAGCTAAGTTGTCTCCCTTTATGGAGCTTTACCGGAAAGCTCACATGGTGATTTCTGCTTGCATCCCATGACCTCCTTCCTGCAAAGGAGGTTGGAAAATGTTGCCTGTTGCTAGGCACATGGAAGTCTCTGCCCTGGTCCAGCGTATGTGAAGTACCTTATGTGTGGACCTCAGCATACTCTGCCAAGCATTTAGCTACTTACATAATATCTAACCCTCCTATCAGACCCTCAGCTGTTTGGAAGCAGCTTATCCTCTTCCTCTTTGTACTATTTATAGCTACCAACCCAGGGGCATGTATGGTGGGCTCTGAGCCCGTCTTTGCTGAATTAAATCAAATTCAGACCCTCCCTCTCCCAACTCCCCCTCCCTGTGGATCTGCGATTATAAATGATTTCTTGTCAGGCATTAAAAAAAAACTAACTTCTTCCCAGAGTGCTTTTACCTAATTATCAGTTTAATAAGTGATTATGATAAAGGTGCTAATAATTATTAATAAAATTGGAAAAATCTAGATCATGAAAATTGGCACTATTGGTAAACATGTGATTATACTCTCTAATTCCAGATGTTAGAGAGACAGGAGAGAAGCATTTCATCACTAGTCAGTGTTAGTAGAATGTCAGGGAGAAATCTTTATGAAAAATGCCCTTTTTGACTCTTTTGAGTTTGAACTTACAAAAATATAGGAAGATCAGAGTTGCCTGAGAAACTTTATTGTTAGTACTTCATATTTGTAAACGGGCAGGTAATCCTGAAAATCTAGTTATGTCAGTTTATGTTCCACCACATTAAAAAAAAAAAAATAGGTGGATGGAAAAAATCAGAATGGTTGGAAGGAAGGGCTTTCCCTTTTGCTCTCCGAGGGAAGGAAACCTGACTGAACCGGACATCTCAGCTGGACAGTGTCTTTGGTGAGCCCTCGCCATGTGACCGGCTGATTCACTTTGTCTGCTAGGTCCCCAGAGAGGTGATGTAAGCAGGGCCTGGAGCTTCTAGGGAGAGGAGAAAAATCAGTACTGGCCCCACCCTCTGGCCTTGGAAACTTAACAGAGCTCAGGCCAAAAGCAGATGGAGGTTTGCAGCTACATTTTGTGATTCTGTTTCAGATGTTGGTCATAGCATCTGTGGTTTTTCCTCTTTCTCGTTTTCCCTTCCCTTCCCTTTCTCTCCCTTACCTTTTCTCCTTTTCTTATCCAGTTATGCTCCTATGTGCAACCATTCTGCTCTCCCCAAATCAACTCAGGTCTGATCTTTGGAAATACATGCACGAGGAGCCATGGGCTGCTGCTGCAGTTTTGGTTTTGAATCTGGTGGATCTGTGCTAAGAGGTTGAGTAGAAAGAGCCTGGGCTTTGGTGTCTGCGAGACACAGGTGTTAACTCCAGCTCCACCATCACTGGCTGTAGACTTGGGGCAAGTGCCTTCACTTCTCTGAATCTCCCAAATCTCATCTGTAAACTGAAGTTAATTCCTACTTCAAAGGGTCATTAGGAGGATTGAATGAAATATGCAGAAAAGCACAGAGAGGCGGACGAAGACCAGATTGTGTTGGGCTACGTATGCCAGGCTGAGAGGTTGGATTTGATGTGGCTGCTCTGAGAGTCAGGGCAGTGGTGTGATAGGTGTTCCCAGAAGGTCACTCTGGCTCTAGAGACCGGATTGGGGCGGGGGCAGGCGGGTGTGGAAGCGGACGGCCCAGTTAGGAGGAGAGCTGTGGAGAAGAGGGCTGGACCTTTGGGAGGTGAGGACAGTAGGAATAGCTGAGGTCTTAGATGTGGAAGAGGGAAGGACGGGGAGCAATCAAGCAGGAGTCCTAGGTTTGGGGATGGTGGTGCCCGTCCCAGAGCCTGGCGGAGGACTGCGCACGTGGATGGCAGCTGCAGCATGCTGGCCAGCTGGCTGGATCCCTGAGTACGTGGAGGAAAGAGGGGGTGCGTGTGTTGGATGGTGAATACCGTGCGGCAGGCCATGGTCCACCTCTGCTCTTGCTTTGAAGCTGTTGTGCTCTGACTATCCACTCGTTTAGACAGTAGCTTCTAGAAGCAAGTTGGGCAGGATCCAGCAAGGCCTGGAATGTGACACAGTCTTCTGAAAGCGTTAGGGACCCTGGATAGTCACATTGATACCACCTTAGATGACACTGGTCCCCTCACTGGTACTGTCTGCTCGAACAGAGAGTTAGGACAAAGTGAAAGTTACCCTAGAGCTGGATTCGGGGTGGACTTTGGAATTTGAGCAGCATTCTCAAATTTGGGCACACTGATGGTGTGACTGTTATAGGTGAGTCAGAACCCCACCCCAGAGCGTGTACCTGGTAGATCTCGGGGTGGGGGCCCCCCTGGAAATCTGAGTTTTGAAGTGTTTTGAGAGACAGTGTCCTGGGTGGGGGGAAGTTTCCACGTGACTCCTGCCCTGGTTCTTGTCTTCCCTTTTTTTTTTTTTTTCCTTCATTGAGGGAAATCAGTTTGGTGGCAGTATTTCCTCATCTTGTTTGTAACCCAGACTCTGGGGGCAATTAGGAGCAGGCAGCGTCCCCTCTGAGGAAGAAGAAACCTTGCATGTATTTTATGAATATATTCCTAAAATAATGACAATAGCAGCAAACAAACATACAGTGAGGTCTTTGTACTTGTGAAATGATTGTCATGCATTAGAGCCCAGATAAAAGGCTTTGGCAAATCTGTAAAGAATATTTCAGAGAGAAAAAGAACAGAATTTATAGGGTCTAAAAATAGCAGCTGAAGTGCTGCTGTGTTTAACTTGTCAAGAAACCTGTTGCGTTGAGACAGGCAGGGGATTTTATTTCTCTGGCCCCGAGGTCACTTGTCTTGTTTAAGAAGGGGCAGCAGACATTTCCAAATAGGGATGGATTTTTAAGGGGAGGAAGATGGCTGAGTATATATGGTATTTCTTGTTTTCTCCTCTTCCTCTTCCTGCTTCCTACATCACTCCAATCTTCCCCCTAAGAAAAGGAAGGCAGGCCTGGTTTTCTCATTAGAGTAAGTGGGGTCTGCCTGGGTGGCAGAGTTTTGAATACATTGGCGATGATGCTTGTTGCTACATTTGGTGATGGCTGGTCTGAGGAGTGGTGGTGGCAGTCTGATTATTTGGTCTTTGTGGGTTCCCACACAACACCACTGAGTAAGGAAATTAACCCATAGTTGAAGAAATAATGGTGTGACTTTTCCAAGGCCGATTGGCTGCTTTTCAGACCTTGCTTGTCCCATTTCTGGGCAAGGCTGTTGTCTTTGCAATTCTCTACAACCCACAAAAGAGGTGTCTGCCCCTCCCCTGGCCTAGGCAATCCTCAGGCTTCTATACTTAATAACATTATGGAATTAGCATCCCCAAACTTGTCAATTAGTAGGACTTCAAACCCCTTGCGTTTCAATACTTACTGAAACCTTGGCTGAAATTAATTATATCAATATTTATTGTGGAGACTCTGAAGGTTATGCTGTCCATCCATTTTCTAGGCCAGTCGTTGAAAACTGGTAGCCTGGAGGCTGGATCCTGCTCAGTCATGCTTTGCTTGCCCTGCACAGTGTGGACCTATACAATTGTCAGAATTTAAAAGTGGGATATTTTGTTTACAAATCTTGTCTTTGGATTCTCGTGTAGTGCTCCAAGATACATCCTTGGTTTAGACTTCCTCAGCTGAGAGTGGAGTCCCTAGACTGCTGGGCATAGATCCCTGACCACCCAAAGGTGTCTCTCCTGTTGGTCATGATGAGAAACAGCCACTGCTGCTTCTTAGAGGATAGTAAGAAAAGGGGTGAATCAGTTGTGTGTTGAACAATCAGTTGTATGTATGTTCAGCTGTTCTAGAAAACGTCTGCATATACAATTGGCACGTGCTCTCAGCATTAGCTGTTGTTGCTGTTATTATTATCATTGTCATCATGGCATTCCCTGTTTTCTGTGAGGGTTCTGTTGAAGACGTTGTTAACTACATAACCCAGGGCCTTATGGGGACCCCAGGGAAGACATGTATATTAGACCTCAGTTTCAGGAAATAGTTGTCCTCCTTCTGGGTTCCTGGCTCATTTATACCTTATTCATGCTACAAATCGTGTTTCTAATTTTGCCTTAGCTGCTGGGAAGCTTGGGTAACTTTGCAGCTCATTTCTTTTTCTTTTTTTTTTTTTTTTGCGGTATGCGGGCCTCTCACTGCTGTGGCCTTTCCTGCTGCGGAGCACAGGCTCCGGACGCGCAGGCTCAGTGGCCATGGCTCACGGGCCCAGCCGCTCCACGGCACGTGGGATCCTCCCGGACCGGGACACGAACCCGTGTCTCCTGCATTGGCAGGCGGACTCTCAACCACTGCGCCACCAGGGAAGCCCTGCAGCTCATTTCTAACAGAAAAGGACATGATTTTATGGCATGCATTTGTTTTCAGATGCCATCGTTTCTCGCTGCTCTGCTTTTCTCACTTGTTTATTTTATTGTGGGCATTTTTGTAAGCATCCTTAAGTACTGTTTGGAACAAGGCTAGGTGTAACTTAAAACAACAGTAACAAAATGTCTGTTCCTCTGAGAGAGGGTTTATAGTATCACTGCAAATAGGCTCCCACATCAGGATTAGCCCACATCTAAGCTTTGGGATGTCACATGGTCTTTCTCCCTACTGGACACTACTGACCTTTAACTCCATGTTGGACCTGGTTCTATCAATTGGACTCAGCCTTTCCCTCTACCCCGGTAGCTTCTGTTCCTGAATTGGGATGGCTTATTCACCTGGGTAGAGTGATGTATCAGTCAGCTATTGCTGCATAACAATGACCCCAAAAGTCAGGGCATACAACAAAAAGCAGTTATCGTTGTCACATATCATTCTGAGGGATGTCTGGACAGTTCTGCTTCAAGCCATAGTTCTCCAGTTTGGCTGGGGAAGCTCTTCTCCATGTCTCTCATCCTTCTGGAACCAGTTGGCTACCAGAGCAGGCTTTTCTCATGGTGAGGGCAGAAGTACAGCAGGAGTGAGCGGAAACATGTGAGGCTTCTTAAGGGGTAGGCTCAGAATGAGTGCTGTCACTTCTTCCACGTTCCACTGGCCAAACCCAACATCAAGGCAGTGGGGAAACAGTTCGCCTCTAGTGAGAGGAAGTTCAGAGTCAGTGGCAAAAGGATGTGAGCACCAGGTCGGGGTGGGGGATGCTGTCTACCACAGGCAATATGTCTGTTGAAGACTGTCAGGGTGGGCATACTGCAGTGTCTGGCTCTTAGTGGGTATGTTGGATATTCTCCATTTCTCCCCTCCACATCTGTGCTCCACCATCATTCTCCCTGCTTTGTGCCCTTGGAGGCTGACCTTCCCTCTGCCTTTTAGTTGGGTTCAGTCTGAAGGGAGTACCAGAAAAAGAGGGTGGAAGTGTGCCCACCCACAGGTTGGTGTGCCTGTGACCCTCTGCAGAAGGCCATAGCTTCTGCCCGGCGGCTAGTTCTGATAACCTTGGGGTTCTAGTAACCTTCAGACTTGGGGCCACATGAGCTCCCTCCTCATGTACTTTGCCATGGGGGAGGGCTTCTTTTAAACTTGCCCCCTCTCTTGTAAATAGTCCCTTCACTGAACTCCTTCTCCCTGTTTGCAGGAGCCATCTATTCCTGGCCAAGACCCTCGTGGATACATTAGGTGCTCAATAAGTGCATGGTTGAGTATCAGGGCTTCTTGTTTTTCCTCCCGCTGGCCTTCACACTGATCACTTCTTCTACCTGAAAACCCCATGGGATTTCAGACGAGGAGAGGAAACCCTCCCTCTCTCCCCATTACTTGTCCAGCCACGGTTCATTGCTTCTCAGAAGAACCTGGCAGTGTCAATTCATCAGAGAGAATCCAGATAGAAAAGGTTTTACTTTTTTCTCTGGGTTTTTTTGGCATGCCCTTTGGAATAATTAGGGATTCTTTCAAGAGCAACATTTTTTCCATGGGGGATTTATTTCCCAGATATGATTTATGCCCTATCACATCCCAGGAAGGGAATGTAGGGAGTGTTTGTGGCTAAAGCAGTCTGAACATAAGGAAACTAAGTGTAAATCCCACCAGGAATGATCGCCTTCATTAATTTGGGAAGCGCTGATTAACACTGCTGCACCTGACTCAGTAGAGCAATGCATTTTGTTTTTCTAAGCAGGAAAAAAAAGGGCCCCACATTTCGATCTCCTGAATGAGTTAGAGAACCACTAGAGTATTTCCCAAACTTCCCTAATCAAGTTAATGTTTTGTTAAAAATTCAGATTCCCAGTGATTCAGGTTCACTGAGCCTGGGCTGGGGCCTAGGAATCGGTATTCAACATGCATCCCTGGATGAGTCATTTTAATCCCCCACACTGGGCTCGGCTAACGATTCTCACACATTTTGGTCTGTTGACTAAGAAGAAATCCAATGATGATGATAACAGTAAGGGTAGTATACAAGACTATTAACATTTAGAAAGCACTGTATGGTTTGCCAAGATTTTACATATTTTGTCTCATTAACCACATTGGCCCGTTCAGGACTTGTTCTTGTCAAATATTGCCTGTGCCAACATTATTTTACCAGAATTGAAGGGAAAGAATGGTACCAGCAGGTTTTTGTTAAATATCCTAATTGATACCAGAAGCAAAGATAACAGCAGTTGTCAGGTTATACATATGAAAGCTACAAGCAAACAGCCTTTAGCCCACCCTTTGAGAACCAGTGCATGTTGTCAGGATAAGATTCTTTTAACCTCACCACATGCCTGGATTGTGCAATAGGAGTTTCTAGGACGTTCTGTGGAGGGTTTCCTTACAGAGAGACATCTCTAGGCAACTGACTGCTCTCTGGAGGGGAGCACAGATGTTCCCTCCTAAAAAGGACATGCTGGGCTGTTTCTTTCTTGCCAGTTAGGACGTCTCCCTTTCGAAATGCTGTTTCACGTTTCTGTAGCAGTTTTGCAGGAAGCCATGCCTAGAAAACAGAATTACTCTGATACTAGATGACTTTGCAGCCTTTAGTATCAAATGCGTTGTGATTGCTGAGATTTGGGCAGGGGGAGGTTTCCTAACTTTATTAATTAATACATTTGGGGAACCATCATGTTATTCATTTTAATTAGAGCTCCTGGGCTGCCTGTTGACTTATAACTCCTCTAGTTATTGCTTCTGTGACCCACTGAGGAACGAAATGTCTTGCAGGCCAAGCTGAGTTCTCTCCTTACCTAGTCCACACCCTTTCTTCTGCGTTTTGCAAAATCTGTGGCAGTGTTGAATGAAAACTAGAAGCCCAAGGACTTGGAGGGCTGGGGAGCTGTGATGCCCATGTGTTTTAGTGTTCGCACATTTCCCTCAGCCATGATAAAACCTTGGCTTAAAGCTGATTTATCATCATCCCTGGGTTAGCATGTATTGCGTGTCTATGTGGGAAAATAGCGTGATATCTGTTTACTCATTCTGCACTAAATTAGCACTGACTTGGATTTGAGCTTCAATTCACTGAACCAACAATTGTGGTATTAAAAACGTTCTCCATATCCAAGGGCAGAGATGAGGCCATGGTGGGTAATGAGACCCTTGGGCCATGAACCCTGAAACATGCATCTTCCAGAACTGAGCTTGTGACTGTTTGCACATGACCTTACAGCACATGCTTTAGGAGAATACATTTAAGCCCAAGTCCTAAGTCCAGTGACGAATTCCAATCTTTTTGTTATTGTTTTTCTTCTTGAAGACAAAAGGAGTTTTATGCCCTGGTATTTGAGGTTCAGTTTAAGGGCAATGTTGGTGAATCACTATTGGATGGGGAGTTTTGTGAATGCTGGGTAGTTTGTAATATCCAACCAAGAATCTACCCACCTGTCCACTGTCTGCCCATCTGTCCATCCATCTACCTATCCAGCCATCTCTATACTTACTGATTCCTACATGATGCCTGGCACTATGTTTACATGCTAGGGTTGCAATGATAAAGCAGTAGTAATAACCATAATTTATTGAGAACTTACTATTCTCAGACGGTTTCCAATGTTCAAAGCATCTTTGTGAGGTAAGAATTGTATCGCCTATAAGAGAACAGAAGCTAATGTACCTTTACCCTGATCACCCAACCAATCAAGGTGGAACAAGCCTGAGGCATCCTTGTGACATGAGGAGCAGAGCGGCATTTCGTTTTTTTTATGTTAAACGGACTCTTCTATCTGCCTGGACCCAGACCCATGTCGGAATGTAGAGTGAACGTTCTATGGCAGGGTCACAGCTGGAACAGTCCCTCATTTGTCACTTATTGCGGTATCTTCCTTTTATTAGTGAAACCGGGATAGAGATAGTCATGGGACTGAACCCCTGGGAGGCACGTCGACTCTCATTTCTCTGCTTTGCCCTTTGCCCTTTACTGTCTTGGAAACTTGGAGTTCTTTCCAGACTCACTGTGTCATTTGAGGGTGGAAGAGTACAGAAGTACAAATGGAGGTCCACTCAGTGAATGTCTAAATATTGAAAAGTTCAAAACAAGGTAGCCGTTAAGTAAACTCTGTTCTGCCCTCCTACACCTTTATGACAACCTAGAAGCTCAGGATCAAATATAGATTTCTCAGGCTCTTTGGAGTTTAGTGCAGAAATTGACAGCATAAGGATGGCTGGTCCCCAGCCTATCCCCCCACTTCTCCTTCCATCTGACTCCACCCCACATTGCAGTGGGCCTCCTGTTTGGGACACCTCAGCCATCAGACAGTCATGCATGTGTGTGAACACCTGTCTAAGCTCCATCCACCCACTCCACACAAAAGGCTGCCTTTGGGCCTAGATGTATACTCGCTAGTGGTGCAGCTTGCAGTTGAGGGCGTGGACCCTGGAGAAGAGCCAACATACACCCTGAAAGTAGACCCAGACTGTTTGGGCAGGAAATCCTGGGATGCTGGGCACCCAGAGCATGTCTGAAAGGGGAGGATATGAGCTCTGCCCTTGGCCTCACAACCTCCTTGTCCTTGGGGGCAAATATAGCTAGAGGACGGTTCTCTTAAACGTGGTGCTCAAGGCAAGGGCCGCTCTTGCCCAGGTCTCAGGCTTGATACGAGTTCTTCACAGTCAGATGATGGAAGGGACTGAAAAGGTCACATGACCCACCTCTGTCATTTTATACAAGCTGAACCCAGATAGTAATCTCAGAGCTGTGTCTGGAGCCCTGGTTCCTTGGTTCCCTAGCCAATGTGCTATTCTCATCTTGCAAGTGAGCCTGCCACTTGCAACTTCAGAAGAATGAGATTTTTCCAGACATCATCCTTAGTGCCATTGTGGGTTGTGAGGACCTGAGGCTGGCCCTGAGTGGGTGACTAGCTTACGTGGGCTCTACTGCAGAGATATGATTTCAGAACAGTTTATACAAGGCTCTGAGCTTTGGAAATAGGCTTCTGGGGTGCATATCTCAGCAGCAGTGCTGACCAGCTCTTTGATTTCTCTTAAACTCCTGGAGTCTCAGTTTCCTTATCTGGGAACTGGGGACAAAATGGAATTTGCTAGTAGAGTAGTACAGGTGGAAAATGAAAAGTCTGTAGAAATCTTCTCACAGAGCATGACTTTGCCCATAGTGAGCATTGATGAATTGCATCTGTTGTGATGGTAACTGTTACTGTAATTGTTCTCTAGGAGTCCTGGGCCGCACTGAGAAGGGGCTGCCATTCGTTCATTCATTCATTCAACAAATATATAGAATACCTACCATTGCTTAACACTGTTCTGGAAGCTTGAGATTTACCAGTGAACAAGAGAAACAAAGTTCCTTGCCATAATGGAGCTGGCAGAGGCATCCTAACAGGCAGAGGCAGAGATAAATCATAAGTATAATAAATATGGAAATTGCATGGAAAGTAATAAATGCTATGGGGAAAAAATAAATAGTAAGAGGGGCTTGGTCATGCCAAGGTGGGCTGTAATTTTAAATAGGATGATCAGGGTATGCCTCATGAGAGCAAAGACTTGAAGGAGGTGAGGGAGGGAGCCACGTGGAGAGATGTGAGAGAAGAGCATTCCAAGCGGAGGGAACAGTCAGTGCAAAGGCCCTGTGGCAGAAATGCCTGTTTCTCCAGGGACAGCCAGGAGGGCTGTGTTTGTGTGTAGATTGTAGATCAGGTCACAGAAGTGACAGGGGCCTTACAGACCACTGAAAGGACTTGGCTTTTTCTCTGAGACAGGGCAGTTGTAGGGTATTGGTGGGGGGGATTGACATGACCCTCGGTACCTTCTTGCTAGGGCTTGACCCTTGGCTTGGGCCCTTAGGTGCCCTCTGTATTGTCAGTTTGAGCCCCCACACCTCCCCCATCTCCTGTTGCAGGTTCACTGTCCCCAACCAGTCGTACGCCCCCCCCCCCCCAGCCACCATGCCCTGTCCCATTCCCTCAAGTCCCAGATGTCTGCCTCTAGCCAATGATGCCAATGATCGGATGCATTGTATTCTGAAGCCCTTTTTAAAAAAAGGAGTGATGTTGCTGGTGGGAATTTGGCATGGGGCAGGTTGTGGGTGCTCTTTTCATTTCTGCAGCCAGCTCCCCATGGAGCTTGAGGCCCATGCCCAGGCCACCCTGGGCCCCTGGTCTCCTGGCAGGCTTTGTCCTGGTGAGCAGGGCTAGAGGACAGGAAGACGGGAAGGAGGCCTGGGTGGAGCGTAGGGTGGAGGACATTGAGTGAGGGGGTGTGTTGGAGCCGACAGGAAGCAGGGCTGGGTTTTTGTTCTCTGACTAGTTCCCAGTCCTGGCTCTGCCGTGGGGTTTCAGGGCTCGGTCTGAAACTGCATTGTTCCTGCGGTTGCTGCAGTCAAGCCCAAACATTGAACCACGGCCACACCAGCCCTAGATCAGCATGTGACTGTGGTCATCCTCTAGGAGATACCTGCCCTGCCCTTGGCATTGGCAGGACAGCCTTGCCTGCGGCCGCAGGCTCTCCTAGGTCCTGTGCTGAGGCGTGAATGTGCCCCTTTGCAGCTCTGTGGTGGGCCCGGGGGTGGGTGGGGGCGGGGAGAAGCAGGGCCTGCTTCACCTGCTGCTCTCCTAGGGTAAGAGGACCTCTTCACTGAGTCTGGGCCTCCTGCTGACAGGCCCACCGCTTCCCACTCCTGCTCCGAGTAAATGCAGAGAAGCCCCATAGCTCTGTTTCTGGAAGAATCCGCCAGTGGAAACACCCGCTCCCTTTGTGCAGCCCTGGGTTATCAGCTTCGCTCAGATGGAGGAAGTCTTCACCCTGTTGTGCCCCTCCCTGCCCTGCAGAGGGGAGGCCCTGCCCATGAGAGAGTCTGGCTGCCACCTGGCAGTACGGCTGCCCCTCCCGCCCCTGACTTCAAGGCCCTGGGTTCTGCTGAGGATCAGCTTTGTGATCAGGGAAGGATCCATTCTTCATTTTCCCCCCCACCTTCCTTTCATCATGTCTGTGTGAAAAATGAAAGCTATTGTTGATTTAAAAGGGCTATTTGCCTAATGCCCCTGGAATTTATTTGCTGGAGCATTTTCCATTTTCAGATTCAGTTCAGACCTTGGCTGCCGCCGAGAGGTTATGTAACCTGGGATGGAGTGGATCCCGTTGGCATCTGGGGACCCCAGTGCACCCCACCCTTAGCCACTCCTGTGAGGGGTGAGCTCCTCTGTGAGCTGCTGGAGGTGGGGAGCTGGGGAGGGGAAGGGGTGGATAGGGGAGAGTTGGCAGCTGTTAGGATGGGGTCAGGAGGAGGATTTCTTCCAGGGGTGAATTCTTAGCTCTTCTCCGGACCTGCCTCCTCTTCCTCAGCTGTAGATCCTCCTCATGTACAAAGCCCTGGCCCATCAAATGGGCTGTCCCTGGGCCTTAACAAAAAGCCTGAGCATCCTTACCTGAGGCTTGGTGGGATTTGGGACCTACTTCTGGCAAGTTCCTTCCTGGCAAGCCTGTGGAATCTGTCTCCACACTCTGTCCATCCCAGCAGTACTGGCCTGGAGGGCCTACCCTGGCTGAGGGCCACACTTCCAGCCCTGATTTCCAGCCCAAGATCCCTTTTCTCCTCCAAAACCTGGCCTGGGTCTACGTGGAGTAACTCTGACAGGGGGAGAGGTGTTGTCCTGGGTTATGAGGGGCTGGAAGTCTAACCTGCTTCTAGATTTTAAAGGGTGACAAAGACATAGAGTGGGATTTGGGACCCAGAACTCAGTCTTTTTGGTCGGGAAGGGGCCCGGGCAGGGTGGATGGGGGTGGGGGGGGAGGGGTGCAGGTCCCGCCTTCCCTCCCACACCCCCATCTTAGGAGATGGTAGAAAACCCATTCTTTCCAACCCCTTTCCTCCTCCCTCTGAGGCCTGAGATGTCTCCCTTCATATCATTTCTCTGCTTAAATTTGCTCATTAGCCCCCATTAAGAGCAAGATCACCCTGTATATGCCTGTATTCGTTAACACAATGCTACTTGCTGTAATTACCTAACAAACCCTCAATTTTCAGTGACTTAACGCACTAGAAGTTTGTTCATTGCTCACGTATCAGTCAAAAGTCTCTTCTCCAGTGGACGTAGCTTCGTCCATGTGGCAGTGCTGGGACCCTGATTCCTTCCATTGCTGGCTCTGCCACCCCCTAGGGCCTCAGAGTCTTCTGCTTCCTGGCGGCAGTAGGAAGAAGAGCCGGTGGAGAAGGCGCAGCTCTTCCTGAACACTCCAGCCCAGAGATGTCCCACATCCCTTCCATCACCTTCCGTTGGTGAGAACTAGTCAGATAGCCGCAGCGGTGGCCCCCGTGATAACGCCACATGGCATCGATGGGAGGAGATGGACAGAAAGGGGTGGGTGTCCTGGGGGGGTGGTGAGGAGGTGACTTCAGCAGGACTTGTTGAGCGAGCGTCTGTGTAGCTATGAAGGAAAGTCAGCTGTCCGAGGTACCCCTGGGTTTCTTTCTAGTTTGGAGGACAGGGCGCCTGGTGGGGCCACCCAAGGAGATGAAGTCTGTGGGAAGAGGGGTGGGTGTCAAGAGGGAAGGCTCCTGTCTGTCAGAGGCCCAGGAGGGCGAGTGCTCTAGGGCTATTTGGTGAATGCAGGAATGAGTAGAAACGGTAGTGAATGAACTTGAGCCCCTCTGCCCACTCCATGGAGATACACTTGAGAAAAACTGGTAGCTGTATTCACAGTCTAAAACCACAGCACCTGATAGGATCAGACAGACCAGTTTGCAAGTACAAAGCTAAGCATAAGAATAATCGGGGGGAAATAAAGCATCCTCAGTAACCCAGGAGAGGATGCCTCCCTGGGCCTTGTGCCCTCTTCAGTGTCTGGCTATTGTCTCTGTGAACCTAGGGGGAGCGGTTAAGGCAAGTGCCTGAGTCGGGTGAAGAGGGGTGCCCTCCTGCCCTGGGCTAGCATCGCTTCCTCTGCTCTCCTTGGCTCCAGGCTCATCAGTCTGGGGAGGAGAGGGGCGGGGGTCATGCCGAGAAGGGCTGGGAGCAGACATTACTTGGGCATCTGACCAGAAGCAAGCAGGCTGCCCCCTCCTCCCCTCATCAGAAAGAAATGGGGAGCCGGCTGAAGGCCAAGTCCCATGCTGCAGCCACACCCGCTTTGCCACTGGGCTGTTCCAGGCTGTGTCACAGGTGGCACCAGGGCTGCCAGGAAGCCTGGGCCAACGGGACTCTGAGTCAATGGTGGGTCCCTAGAGCAGGGACTTGGGGAGGCTCTGCAGGTGAGGGTTGAGATAGAGGCTTGGCTCCATTCCTGTCTCCAAGGTCAGACTTGGCAGCCTTCTCTTACGCCTTTATGCCAGGAGCCAGGAGAAGGGACACTGCCCGATGGGGGAGCTGGGGAGATTCACAGCCCTGCCTGTGAGGAAACCTGGGCAGAGGACGCAGACAGTCTATGGACTGAGTTCCTAGCTGACGTCTCCCACTGCTCTCCATAAACTCTCCTGCCCCTTCTTCCTTCCTTCTGTTGAAGCCTCAGGAGGAGATTCAACTGTGAGGGGGCACTTAGCATGTTTTAGACCAGGGAGGTCACTCTTAGGGAAGTTTGTTTTGTTTTATTTTTCCTAACTTCCAAATAAAGCATGAAGTGAAGTATTTGAGGCTGCATAGCAGAGGTTAAGGACACAGATTCAGGAGCCAGATGGCCCAGGTTGGAATCTAAATTCTACCACTTACTACCTTGGGTAAGCCACTTAACTGCTCAGTGCCTCAGTTTCCCCACATGTAAAACGGTGATCACAGTCACCGTTAGTAGGAGGACTAAATGAGTGTATATTTACAAAGCGCCTAGGACAGTGCCTGGCACATAACAAGTGCCATATAGTGTGTGTAAAATTTTTTAAAATTAAATTTAGTTAAGGAGCGGGTATAGACCAGAAGGTGGTAATTCCTAGTTTTTCCCAGTCTTCTCCCTTAAGACTCTCTCCATTCCTTCTCTGAGAAGATCTGCTTCCTCTTTTTTTTTTAACCCCTCGGCAGCTGTGGAGTAATGATAGCCCTCTCCAGTACCGTTTCTAGATTCTGTACCAGGCAGCACAGCTGCTGGGGAAATGGACAGGAATCAAAAACAGCTCGCAGGTGCCATGCTAGGCAGTTTGCATAAATTGCCTTTAATCCTAAAACAATGCAATACAACAAAGCACTCAATCCTGAGGGGTGGGGATGCTATGTCCATTTTACAGATGAGGAAACTGAGCTTGAGAGTGAGTCTGGTAAGTTGATCCCGGGTTCAATACTCAAACCCTAGTTTGCCTGAGGCCCTGATCTCTCCTTGATGTCAGGCTTCTCCTCTCCCTGCAAAGGTGGTTGCTTCAGTTGTCATTTGATTGTGCGTCATCCTTCTTGAACTCAAATGACCAATCACAGTGTTTATTGAATACATGCTGAATGTGGAGTACTATAGGAAAACAAAAGAAGGCTGTGGACTAGGCAGTGGTTGAGATGCAAGAGGGGTGAACCATTTGAAGAATGACCTGAAACATTGTGTGACTGCATGAAGTCCCATGTTCCTTCTTGGCAGTGTTGCTGGGAGTCCACAGGGGAGACTGTACCAGGGCCTGCAAGTGTTGGGGGAGCTTCCCCAATAGGAGAGGAGGTGCAGGCTGTGTCCTGAAGGTTAGCAAGGTTTTAGGAAGGGGAGGCCCACTGGAACATGCACAGAGTGGATGAGTGAAGAACAGGTGGGACCAAGGTCTGTATAGTCAGGGGGAGAAAGCATGCTGGAATAAGATTGCAAAGTTAGACTTAGAATTGGTTAATGCCCTATAGGGCAATAAAATGGAAACCTTTGGGTGTATCTTTCCACCAGACAGACCATTCCTGGATCGTCAGTGTTCCACAAATTAGCATCTAACTTTCAATAGTTTGGGCCCTATTCAAGATTAAAAAATAACTAAAAGATATCTTTTCCTAGATAGTCACATGACCCTTAGGCCATCTTGCCAGTGTTCTAGTATGACATTGAAAGGCTACCAATAGTATCTTTGCTTTATTTCAAATTTGGAAGATTTCTGGCATCAGGAAGAACAGCAGTGGTATCATGCTTGAGAGAAAGCCAGGTTGGAAGAGGAAGGCAACTGGGTTTCCAGATATGTCTGGGAGGCTGATAGGAGCTGGGAGCTTCTGAGGCCTGAGTTTGGGCTGATGAAGGGACAGTAGCCCCCAGAGGGCCCCAGGCTGTGCAAAGGGACAGGCCCGTCCTCCCCAGAGCAGGTCAGCAGCCCTCCTGTGCCAGTCCCACCACCAGGCCAGACGGTACACTTGGCAACCCAAGGACCAGGCTAAGCGAGAAAGCACAGACAAAGTCATAGAACCAAGAAGTGCAGATGTCAGGGAATTCTGGTGGCATGGGACCAGATTGGAGTCTGAAAACTGCATAGAAAAAACAACCAAAATTGAAAGCAAACAGACTCTGACTTGGGAAACTCGTTCTCCTTGTCCAGAATGCACAATTCAGAGAATGGCAGAACAACATAAACACTGCAAAACAAATTCAGCTACTTAATCTCTTTATTTTAGTAATCAGAGTTGGCACTGGGAATGCTGGTAGGAGCAGAGTTTGACTCAGATCCCCTTAGCCTCACTTGGCTTTTTCCTGTGTTTGAACAACTTGTTAAGTCTGCGTTTCCATTCCATTCCTTTCCTGGCCTGGTGTTTGGGTTGTCAGCCTGATGGCTGTGTGCGTATAGAGAAAGCTATGGGGTGGTTTCCTGCTGCCTGGGTTTTGAGAGACTTCCCTTGGTCCCCGTGTGTGGCACTGGAAGACCAGTCTGGCCCTCAGTCAGGATTCTCACCTGTGGGATGCAGTGGGCCCAGGAGGTGGTCCGCAGCTCCATCCCCTTGTGCCACTGTGGCAGGAAGGTTGGACCACTGCTTCCTGGTAGTAGATGGTTTCTTTCTTCCGTTCCTTCCTTAATTAACCTGGTTAGTCAACAAGCATTTACTGAGCATCCACCATGGGCCAGCTTTGTGCAAGATGAAAAAGAGCTCAAAGGGAAGGAAGGGAATTTTAGGCTGAACAAATAGCAGGTAAAAAGGCATGGGGGTGAGAGAGTACACAGCCTCTGTGAAGGAAGAGGTGGGAGAGTGTGGAAAGGGGGGCTGAAGTCTCTCTGCACTCTTGGGGTGTGGTGCCAGAAAGTTCTGATCTTATTTTGCTGGCATGGGAGCCATGGAAGATGCTGTAGGAAGGGAGTGATTTATTTCATTCAACAAACATTTCTTTGGCACCTACCATGTACAAGATACTCTTTTAGTTGCTGGGGATACAACAGTGGTTAATCACAGTCTAGTGGGAAAGTCAGACAGGATGGGCAGAAAATGAGCTCAGAGAAACTGGTTGGCCAGGAGAAGTACCAGCCCTGACATCTGCTTCTACTGCATGGGGTTTTGCCCCCCAACCATCCACAAGCAGCAAGCCTGCTCTTAGATCCCAAGTGTGTGAAGCCCCCTCTGCTTGTAATACATTATCTTTTCACGGCTGAAACCATCTCATAATGGGGGCTGAGGAAGAAGTAACTGAAGGGTGGGAAGCTCAGAGGTCTCTGAGGATCCTTCAAGCCGGGAATCCCTCCACTAGAACCGAGGGCTGGGGCACCTTTTGGTGGGTATGTTTTGTGGGATCCCTGGGATTGTTGAGAAGGCTGCACCAGTGACCTCTTAAGCCCAGTGGGTGGTGCCTTTCCTTTGTTACTTCTTATGCAGACTTCTGGGAAGAATTTGTAAAGAATTATAACAAAGAAGTGAAATGAAAGCAATTATGGTGAGCAGGCACAGGTAGTTGAGACTGATAGGCCAGTAGAATGGTTACTGCTGAGAACCTCATTGTTGCAGGATGGATTCAGTTCTCTCTGAGCAGAAGTGTGTGTGTATCGGTTAGCTTTTGCTGAGTAGCAAAACTCCCCCAAATTTAATGGCTTAAAACAGTAGCCATTTATTATTGTCTGTGAATCTCTTGGTCAGCTGGGCAGTTTTGCTGATCTGGGCCAGGCTTGGCTGATCTTGACTGGGCTCACACATGTGGTGTGGCTCAGCTTGCAGGCTCACTGGGCGTTGGCTCACTCCAATGTCATGTACTTGGCTGTGGTGACAAGGGTCTCTCATCATGCTGCAGGCTAGCCTGGGCTTTTTACATGGTGGCTGGGAAAGGTTCTAAGAGTGAGATTGGAAGGGAGAAGGGCCTTTTGAGGCCAGGGCTCAGAAGTTGTACAGTGTCATTTCTCATGCATTCTGTTGGCCAAAGTAAATTCAAAGGATGGGGAAATAGACTCTTATCTCTTGATGGGAGGAGCCACCATGTCATATTTTCAGGACACACATGTGGGAAGAGGTAGAAAATTGGGTCCTTATGCTGTGGGCAGAGCACGTAGGCTCTGGAGTCATCTGGGACTGTCAATCCAGGATTCTCCACTTACCCACAACCTTCATCCATGAGATGGGAACACTAGTAGTATCTATCTCAAAAGACCATTTTGAGGATTAGATAACGCATGTGTGCCTAACGTCTAGTAAATGCTCAGTAAAAAGATACTCTATGAAATGAGGCTTTCAGGTGAACAGGATAGGAGTATTTCATTCATTCTTGTTACTCTGCCCTCCTCAACATTTCCTTAACATCCTAACTTTATAAATACAGTAATTCTAATCATTTATTTAGTCAAAAAACAAGCACTTATCATACACTAGACTGTGTGCTAGGAGCCAGAGACACAAGGAAATGAGGCACTAAGGAATTCCCCCTGTATTAAAGGATTTCAGTTTCATTATCTGCTCAGAAAATTCTGAGAACTGCCATTGCCTCTGAAGTTATAAATTCTCAAGCTGGGTGTTCAAGACCCTTCATAATATGGTCTCAGTTTGTGCTGCCTTCCTGTGCTTACTCAAATCAAAGTGGATTCTTCCCTATGCCCCAAACATGCCCTGTGCTTCTGCATACTTCCAAATAGACCCTGGACAGGAAGGGACTCCACACTGCAGAGTCAGTAGTAGGGAGCAGCCAGCCTGGGCTGGATGTTGGGATCCCGAACCAGCACATGGCTGGGATCTGTGGGGTTCAGGGTTCCATAGATATGACACTGTTACCTCCATCTCAAGAGGCCTTTACTGACGGTCCCCTAACCTTTAGAACTCGCTGTGATCTGCCACTCCTTGATGACTGCCTTAAAGTGGTCTGTGGACTAATCTGACCCCCTTTAGGAGCTCCATGGACAGAAACACTGTGCCTCTTCTGCCTTCAACATCCTCCCACTGACAGTGCACCTCTTCCTAGGAGTTCCACAGGCGATTACAGAAACCCTCTACCCCAGTCAAACAGCCAAATACACACTACTTTACTCCTGGGGTATATCTGGAGGAATGGGAGGCTGCACAGCCTGCCCCATCTTCTTTTCCCTTAACCTGCAATTATTGGATGAAAAGAGTAGGATATAGCACAACACAAACAGTAGTTCAGTAAATGGCATAAAGAAGTTGAAGTTGTCCATGGGCACCAGTCACGTGGCTGTGGAAAGGTGACCTGGAGTGTGACTTCCCCATGGACCCAAGATGGGCCTCAGAGATCCCTCTGTTCCTCATCACCAGCCCTTCTAAGCCCCACCAGCAACTTTATGAGGTTTCAGACCCTCTTCCAGACCTTTATGAGATTCCAGACCCTCCTAGGCTTATTGGAGGGAAAAGAAGAATCGTGCTTCCTTTCTTTCTGCCATGCCTCCACCTTCTCTTGGAGACTTTCATTTCCCCTCCATGGCATTTTTGCTTGAGTAGAATGACTCTTAACCAGACCTTAACGGCTCCATGGAGGTTGGGGTGGGGGGAAGATGGGGAAGGGAAGGTGCAATGTGAACAGAAACAGAGCAGCTTTCTGGAAAAGAAAGCTCCCTCAGCCTTCAAGAATGCAGAAGCCGAGAATACAGATAATGAACAGTAGGAGAGCAGAGGGTCCTTTGTTACCCATTCAGGTGCTGCTCCCAGAAAGAAGTAAGGGAAAATGGAGATGAGATATCACATCAGAATTTGCTTTTTAACACTTCATTAACATGAGTTGACTGCTGGTATTTCCCCAGAAGCAGCATATTCCTAAGCTACTTACATTTAGGAATTTTTCTAAGGATTTCAGATAGAATATTGATAATTTCCAGACATCATGGATTCTGCTAACCATCAACATAAGCAATATTGGGCATTAGCTCTGATATTAACCACACTTGAAGTCCATCATCACAGGCTTCAACAAAATTCTTACATATCAGAACTCTCGTTAATCAGAATCTTAGAGTCAAAATTGATGGCTCTATTTTTCTAAAAATGGAAAAATATCCCCAATTTACTGTTCTAAAACAGAACAACAAAACATACCTTTGTTCACTTATTCCATCAGTTCATTCAGCTAACGTTAATTGTGGATCTCTTAAAAACCTATATTGTTTAAGGAATAGGAAATACAAAACTGAGTAACACAGTGAGGTCCCCTGTGCCTTGTATTGCAACAACAGAGGTACATATATCATAGAGCTAAAATACAGGTAGCAAACTCTATGGACTAAAATAAATTTCCTTTATTTAATAAAGTGTATCCACCAGAAACCTATAACAAGCATCATATTTAATGGTGAAATATAGAAATAATTTGCATCATAGTAGGAACTATAGGAAGGAAGGCTTGCTATCATTGCTACTGTCTATTGAAGATTCTCACTAATGTAATAAGCCAAGAAAAATAAATTAGGTATAAATAGTAGAAAGTGAAAGATAATGTCATCATTTACAGATGATACTGTCTAACTAGAAAAATCTAACAGAATAATAGATGAGCTGTTAGATTAATAGATTTCAGCAAGTTAGCTGGATCCATACACAAAAATCAGTAGCTTTCCTGTATGTACTTAGCAAGAACATATTATTTTTAAAAAATCACGTTAGCAGAGTCCCTCAGACAGCTACTTGTGTATCTTTCTAGAAATATATGTGTGTATTTTATTAGTTGATTAGTTTTTATTAGTTGATTTAGTATTGTGTTAGTTTCACGTGTACAGCAAAGTGATTCAGGTATACATAATATATATTTTTTTTCAGATTCTTTTCAATTATAGGTTATCATAAGATATTGAATATAGTTTCCTGAAATATACAGTAGATCCTTGTGGTTTATCTATTTCATATATAGTACTATGAATCTGTTAATCCCAAACTCCTAATTTTTCCCTGCCCCCTTCCCTTATGTCTGTAAGTCTGTTTCTATTTTGTAAATAAGTTCATTTGTGTCATTTTTTTTAGATTCCACATGTAAGTGATATGATATTATATTTGTCTTTCTCTGACATAGAAATGTATTTTTATGTCTTCTGCCTTGTGTGTGTTATACAGGTAAGATTGTGTTGTACATACAGTTTCACCCATCATTCTTGTTGATTGCTGTGTAGTTATTCCTCAGTAAAGCTGCACTGTGCTTCATTAAAAAAAAAAAAAATCATATTGGCAATAAATGTAAAGTAAGAATGAACCTAATAAGAAATTTGTAAGACTCATACAAGGAAAACCATAAAATTTTAAAAGTACTTAAAAGATTTGGCTAAATAAAGAGATATACCACACAAATTTATCAATTGTCCCCAAACACTATTTAGTAAGATTTTTTTCCATGGAACTTGACAGGCTTTTCTATAATTCATATGTAAAATAAAATATGCAAAAAGAATCAGACTTTCTTTAAAAGAAAAAAATAATGGAAGAAGGAACCTGCTTAGCCAGATATCAAAATATAAAACAGTATTAAAACCATATAGAATTGGTACAGCAGTAGACAAATAGATCAGTGAAACAGAATACAGAGTTCAGAAACAGACATGTATACATGAGGTTTTAGTAGATGATGGAGATTATGTTTCAAATCTTGGGGAAAAGGCTGGACTATTTAGCCTTAAATATTAGCAGATTCCTCATTGGTATTCAATTGCCAAAAAAGTATTAATTACTCATATCTGTAGTTTTTATATAAAGGTTCAATGTGCTTTTATTGTAACCTTTATCTCAATTTTTGTCTTTTCCATATGAATATTAACTGTGTAGTGACCATTTGTAGTCCTTTCATATTTTCATTTCTCATTGATTAGCATTTTATAATATTTGTATATATGTTTATAGAAGATATATAAGTATATAGATAGGCTGAATATATATATATGGTTCTTCAGCCATTTTATTTTTCTATTTGCTTAATATTGCTTAGTTTTCATTTATATATATATTTACTTATTTTCTTTTTTTATGATTTTTCCATACAAAACTTACGATTTCTATAACTCTTATGCATAGAATATCTTTCCTCACTCTAATATGTAATAATTTAAAAATATTTTTTACATCTAATTTTCAAAATTGACCTGAAATTTATTTCACATATTGAAATATAATAATCTCACTTTCTCCAAATAGTTTATCTTAATAATCCAGGCATGGCGTTTACATTTCTAAAATAAATTGTGATACAAGGTTTATCATTTATTAAAGTCTTAATTATATAAGAACTATTTCTTTTCTTTTTTAGTACATTGATATCTTCATTTTTGCTCTCACCAATATCACTGTACTTTAAAATGTATAGCTTTTAATTGTATTACTATCTTATAAGGAAATTTATCTGTTATTCATTTATAATCTTTTATCTAATAATATCACAAGATTATTTTTTCCCAATAGGTTTAGAACCATTTTTTGGAAATTTTTTATCATGCTGAGGTTTTGATTCTAACTGTATGTTGCCAAAAATTATTGTAGAAAGAATCAAATGCATATATGCTATAAAATAACTTACAAATCTGCAGCAAAAAAATATATATATGTATTAGCAGAAATGACTATCGATTAAAAAGGAGTTAAATCCCTACCATATGCCATTTACAAAAATAATTTCCACATGGTTCGATGAGTTAAGTGTAAATGGCAGGAGAAAATTTTAAAACTATATTCATGAATTGGAGTAGGGGAAGTCTTGTTTTTTTTTTTTTTTTTGGCTGTGCCACGTGGCTGTGGGACCTCAGTTCCCCGACCAGGGATTGAACCCTGTCCTCGGCAGTGAAAGTGCCAAGTCCTTACCACTGGGCCACCAGGGAACTCCGGGGAAGTCTTCTTAAACAGAATATAAGATGTCAGTACTATAAAGAATGGATGATACATTTTATTACGTTAAAACCCCTTTTATTTGACAATTGATATCATTAACAAAATATTACTAGTAGAAATGTAAAATGATTAGTAGAAAATATATACCATAGGCAAAGGATTCCTAATCAGAATATATAAAGAACT
This sequence comes from Aethalodelphis obliquidens, assembly GCF_003676395.1. NCBI lineage: Eukaryota > Metazoa > Chordata > Mammalia > Artiodactyla > Delphinidae > Aethalodelphis > Aethalodelphis obliquidens. Next base: position 8,701,067 of record NW_020838006.1, read on the forward strand.
CTTTAAAAAAACAATAAACAAAACCATTTACCGCCAATTAAAAAACCAAAATATATGAGGAGGCATTTTAGAGTCTAGGAAATACAGTAGCCCAACAAAAAAGCAAAAAGTTACATATTTATTCTCACTTGTAATCAAAGAAGCACAAAACAATGAAATAGTATTTTTCACCCATAATATTGGCAAAAAAATTTTAAAGATTAAAAATATCAAATGTTGGGCTTCCCTGGTGGCGCAGTGGTTGAGAGTCCGCCTGCCGATGCAGGGGATACGGGTTTGTGCCCCGGTCCAGGAGGATCCCACATACCGCGGAGTGGCTGGGCTTGTGAGCCATGGCCGCTGAGCCTGTGCGTCCGGAGCCTGTTCTCCACAATAGGAGAGGCAACAACAGTGAGAGGCCCGCGTACCACAAAAAAAAAAAAAAAAAAAAATCAAATGTTGGTGAAAATAAGGAAGTAGTTATTTGCATTTACTAGTGATAGGAGTGTAATTTGACTTCTATCAAGTATTTTAATTGTTCATATCTTTGAACCTAACAACCCTTTGCAATCCCTCAATTCATCACACCACCACACCCCCACACCCTCCGCTTTCCCCCCTTGGTGTCCATACATTTGTTCTCTACATCTGTGTCTCAATTTCTGCCCTGCAGACCGGTTCATCTGTACCATTTTTCTACGTTCCACATATATGCATTAATATATGATATTTGTTTTTCTCTTTCTGACTTACTTCACTCTGTATGACAGTCTCTAGATTCATCCATGTCTGTACAAATGACCCAATTTCATTCCTTTTTATAGCTGAGTAATATTCCATTGTATATATGTACCACATCTTCTTTATCCATTTGTCTGTCAGTGGGCATTTATGTTGCTTCCACGACCTGGCTATTGTAAATAGTGCTGCAATGAACATTGGGGTGCATGTGTCTTTTTGAATTATGGTTTTCTCTGAGTATGTGCCCAGTAGGTGGGATTGCTGGGTCATATGGTAATTCTATTTTTAGTTTTTTAAGGAACCTCCATACTGTTCTCCATAGTGGCTGTATCAATTTACATTCCCACCAACAGTGCAAGAGGGTTCCCTTTTCTCCACACCTTCAACAGCATTTGTTGTTTGTAGATTTTCTGATGATGCCCATTCTAACTGGTGTGAGGTGATACGTCATTGTGGTTTTGATTTGCATTTCTTTAATAAGCAGTGACGTTAAGCAGCTTTTCATGTGCTTCTTGGCCATCTGTATGTCTTCTTTGGAGAAATGTCTATTTAGGTCTTCCGCCCGTTTTTGGATTGGGTTGTTTGCTTTTCTAATATTGAGCTGCATGAGCTGTTTATATATTTTGGAGATTAATCCTTTGTCCATTGATTCGTTTGCAAATATTTTCTCCCATTCTGAGGGTTGGCTTTTCGTCTTGTTTGTAGTTTCCTTTGCTTTGCAAAAGCTTTTAAGTTTCATTAGGTCCCATTTGTTTGTTTTTATTTCCATTACTCTAGGAGGTAGATCAAAAAAGATCTTGCTGGGCTTCCCTGGTGGCACAGTGGTTGAGAGTCCGCCTGCCCATGCAGCGGACGCGGGTTCGTGCCCCGGTCCGGGAAGATCCCACATGCCACGGAGTGGCTAGGCCCGTGAGCCATGGCAGCTGAGCCTGCGCGTCCAAAGCCTGTGCTCCGCAACGGGAGAGGCCACAACAGTGAGAGGCCCGTGTACCGCAAAAAAAAAAAAAAAGATCTTGCTCAGATTTATGTCAAAGAGTGTTCTTCCTATGTTTTCCTCTAAGAGTTTTATAGTGTCCGGTCTTACATTTAGCTCTCGAATCCATTTTCAGTTTATTTCTGTGTATGGTGTTAGGGAATGTTCTAATTTCATTATTTTACATGTAGCTGTCCAGTTTTCCCAGCACCACTTATTGAAGAGACTGTCTTTTCTCCATTGTTTATCCTTGCCTCCTGTGTCATAGATTAGTTGACCTAGGTGCATGGGTTTATCTCTGGGCTTTCTACCCTGTTCCATTGATCTATATTTCTGTTTTTGTGCCAGTACCATATTATCTTGATTACTGTAGCTTTGTAGTGTAGTCTGAGTCAGGAAGTCTGATTCCTCCAGCTCCTTTTTTTTCCCTCAAGACCGCTTTGGCTATTTGGGGTCTTTTATGTCTCCATACAAATTTTAAGATTTTATGTTCTAGTTCTGTAAAAAATGCCATTGGTAATTTGATAGGTATTGCATTGAATCTGTAGGTTGCTTTGGGTAGTATAGGCGTTTTCACAATATTGATTCTTCCAATCCAAGAACATAGTATATCTCTCCATCTTTTTGTGTCATCTTTAATTTCTTTCAACAGTGTCATATAGTTTTCTGCATACAGGTCTTTTGTCTCCCTAGGTAGGTTTATTCCTAGGTATTTTATCCTTTTTGTTCCACTGGTAAATGGGAGTGTTTCCTTAATTTCTCTTTCAGATTTTCCATCATTAATGTATAGGAATGCAAGAGATTTCTGTGCATTAATTTTGTATCCTGCAACTTTACCAAATTCATTGATTAGCTCTAGTAGTTTTCTGGTAGCATCTTTAGGATTCTCTATGTATAGTATCATGTCATCTGCAAACAGTGACAGTTTTACTACTTCTTTTCCAGTTTGTATTCCTTTTTCTTCTCTGATTGCTGTGGCTAGGACTTCCAAAACTGTGTTGAGTAATAGTGGTGAGAGTGGACATCCTTGTCTTGTTCCTGATCTTAGAGGAAATGCTTTTAGTTTTCCACCATTGTGAATGATGTTTGCTGTGGGTTTGTCATATATGGCCTTTATTATGTTGAGGTAGCTTCCGTCTATGCACACTTTCTGGAGAGTTTTTATCGTAAATGGGTGTTGAATTTTGTTAGAAGCTTTTTCTGCTTCTATTGAGATGATCATATGATTTTTATTCTTCAATTTGTTAATATGGTGTATCACATTGATTGATTTGTGCATATTGAAGAATCCTTGCATCCCTGGCATAATAAACCCCACTTGATCATGGTGTATGATCCTTTTAATGTGTTTTTGAATTCTGTTTGCTAGTATTTTCTTGAGGATTTTTGCATCTATATTCATCAGTGATATTGGTCTGTAATTTTCTTTTTTTGTAGTATCTTTGTCTGGTTTTGGTATCAGGGTGATGGTGGCCTCATAGAATGAGTTTGGGAGTGTTCCCTCCTCTGCAAGTTTTTGGAAGAGTTTGAAAAGGATAGGTGTTAGCTCTTCTCTAAATGTTTGATAGAATTCACCTGTGAAGCCATCTGGTCCTGGGCTTTTGTTTGTTGGAAGATTTTTAATCTCAGTTTCAATTTCATTACTTGTGGTTGGTCTGTTCATATTTTCTATTTCTTCCTGATTCAGTCTTGGAAGTTTATACCTTTCTAATAATTTGTCCATTTCTTCCAGGTTGTCCATTTTACTGGCATAGAGTTGCTTGTAGTAGTCTCTTAGGATGCTTTGTATTTCTGTGGTGTCTGTTGTAACTTCTCCTTTTTCATTTCTAATTTTGTTGATTTGAGTCCTCTCCCTCTTTTTCTTGATGAGTCTGGCTAATGGTTTATCAATTTTGTTTATCTTCTCAAAGAACCAGCTTTTACTTTTATTGATCTTTGCAATTGTTTTCTTTGTTTCTATTTCATTTATTTCTGCTCTGATCTTTATGATTTCTTTCCTTCTGCTAACTTTGGGTTTTGTTTGTTCTCTTTCTCTCGTTCCTTTAGGTGTAAGGTTAGATTGTTTCTTTGAGATATTTCTTGTTTCTTGAGGTTGGGTTGTATAGCTATAAACTTCCCTCTTAGAACTGCTGTTGCTGCATCCCATAGGTTTTGGATCACCGTGTTTTCATTGTCATTTGTCTCTAGGTATTTTTTGATTTCCTCTTTGATTTCTTCAGTGATCCCTTGGCAATTTAGTAACGTATTGTTTAGCCCACATGTGTTTGTGTTTTTTATGTTTTTTTCCCCCTGTAATTGGCTTCTAATCTCATAGCGTTGTGGTCAGAAAAGATGCTTGATATGATTTCAGTTTTCTTAAATTTACCGAGGCTTGATTTGTGGACCCAATATGTCATCTGTCCTGGAGAATGTTCCGTGTGTACTTGAGAAGAAAATGTAATCTGCTGTTTTTGGATCGAATGTCATATAAATATCAATTAAATCCGTCTGGTCTATTGTGTCATTTAAGCTTGTGTTTCCTTATTAATTTTTTGTTTGAATAATCTGTCCATTGGTGTAAGTGAGGTGTTAAAATCCCCCACTATTGTGTTCCTGTTGATTTCCTCTTTTATAGCTGTTAGCATTTGCCTTATGTATTGAGGTGCTCCTATGTTGGGTGCATATATATATAATTGTTATATCTTCTTGGATTGATCCGTTCATCATTATGTAGTGTCCTTCGTTGTCGTTTGTAACATTCTTTATTGTAAAGTCTGTTTTATCTGATATGAATATTTCTACTCCAGCTTTCTTTTGATTTCCATTTGCATGGAACATCTTTTTCCATCCCCTCACTTTCAGTCTGTATGTGTCCTTACGTCTGAAGTGGGTCTCTTGTAGACAGCATATATATGGGTCTTGTTTTTGTAACCAGTCAGCGAGCCTGTGTCTTTTTGTTGGAGCATTTAATCCATTCACGTTTAAGGTAATTATTGATATGTATGTTCCTATTACCATTTTCTTAATTGTTTGGGTTTGTTTCTGTAGGTCCTTTTCTTCTCTTGTGTTTCCCACTTAGAGAAGTTCCTTTAGCATTTGTTGTAGAGCTGGTCTGGTGGTGCTGAATTCTCTTAGCTTTTTCTTGTCTTTAAAACATTTGATTTCTCCTTCAAATCTGAATGAGATCCTTGCCAGGTAGAGTACTCTTGGTTGTAGGTTCTGCCCTTTCATCACTTTAAATATGTCATGCCACTCCCTTCCGGCTTGTAGCGTTTCTGCTGAGAGATCAGCTGTTAACCTTATGGGAGTTCCCTTGTGTGTGATTTGTCGTTTTTCCCTTGCTGCTTTCAATAATTTTTCTTTGTAATTTTTGCCAATTTGATTACTATGTGTCTTGGTATGTTTCTCCTTGAATTTATCCTGTATGGGACTCTGTGCTTCCTGGACTTGGGTGGCTATTTCCTTTCCCATCTTAGGGAAGGTTTCGGCTATAATCTCTTCAAATATTTTCTCAGGTCCTTTCTCTCTCTCTTCTCCTTCTGGGACCCTATAATGTGAATGTTGTTGCGTTTAATGTTGCCCCAGATGTCTCTTAGGCTGTCTTCATTTCTTTTCATTCTTTTTTCTTTATTCTGTTCCACAGCAGTGAATGCCACCATTCTCTCTTCCAGGTCACTTATCTGTTCTTCTGCCTCAGTTATTCTGCCATTGATTCCTTCTAGTGTATTTTTCATTTCAGTTATTGTATTGTTCATCTCTGTTTGTTTGTTCTTTCTTGCATCTTCTCGATCTTTGCCTGCATTCTTTTTCCAAGGTCCTGGATCATCTTTACTATCATTATTCTGAACTCTTTTTCTGGAAGGTTGCCTATTTCCACTTCATTTAATTGTTTTTCTGGGGTGTTTTCTTGTTCCTTCATCTGGTACATAGCCCTCTGCCTTTTCATCTTATCTGTCTTTCTGTGAATGTGGTTTTGGTGTCACAGGCTGCAGGATTGAAGTTCTTCTTCCTTCTGCTGTCTGCCCTCTGGTGGATTAGGCTATCTAAGAGGCTTATGCAAGTTTCCTGATGGGAGGGACTGGTGGTGGGTAGTGCTGGCTGTTGCTCTGGTGGGCAGAGCTCAGTAAAACTTTAATCCGCTTGTCTGCTGATGGGTGATGCTGGGTTCCCTCCCTGTTGGTTGTTTGGCCTGAGGTGACCCAACACTGGAGCCTGCCTCGGCTCTTTGGTGGGGCTAATGGCGGACTCTGGGAGGGCTAACGCCAAGGAGTACTTCCCAGAACTTCTGCTACCAGTTTTCTTGTCCTCACGGTGAGCCACAGCCAACCCCCGCCTCTGCAGGAGATCCTCCAACACTAGCAGGTAGGTCTGGTTCAGTTTCCTGTGGAGCCACTGCTCCTTCCCCTGGGTCCTGTTGTGCACACTACTTTATATGTGCCCTCCAAGAGTGGAGTCTCTGTTTCCCCCAGTCCTGTCAAAGTCCTGTAATCACATCCCACTAGCCTTCAAAGTCTGATTCTCTAGGAATTCCTTCTCCTGTTGCCAGACCCCCAGGTTGAGAAACCTGATGTGGGTCTCAGAACCTTCACTCTGGTGGGTGGACTTCTGTGTTATAAGTGTTCTCCAGTTTGTGAGCCACCCACCCAGCAGTTAATGGTATTTGATTTTATTGTGGTTGTGCCCCTCCTACTGTCTCATTGTGGCTTCTCCTTTGTCTTTGGGGTATCTTTTTTGGTGAATTCCAGTGTCTTCCTGTCAATGATTGTTCAGCAGTTAGTTGTGACTCTGGTGCTCTCACCAGAGGGAGTGAGAGCATGTCCTTCTACTCCACCATCTTGAACCAATCTCCCAACTCTGCTTTTTGATGTCTTCTCTACAGAAATATTTGCATGCATGCTCAAAGCAAGGATTTTTTTTACAGTGTTGTCTATGATCATAGAAAAATTGAAACCATGTAAATGTCCACAAATAAGGAGATTTAGATGAGCTGTAGTGGAGTAATCCTATGGAATCTAATATGCAGCAAGTAAAAAGAATGAGGCAGGCTCTGTAATGGCATAGAAAGCTCTCAGAGATCCTACTTTAAAAATGAAAAAAAGAGAAGAAAGAACACGGTGGATGCTGTGATGCATAGCTCAGTTCAGATCTTCCTCCAAGAAGGACTTCTTCCTCCAGCTGAGACCTTCAGCTGTCATTTCCTCTTGTGCATCACCTTCAGCCAACCTTGTCCAAGGTCACACCCCCTTCCCGGAGCAGCCTGCATCCAATGGCTGATCCTTACAGAGGAATAAAGGCCTGGACCTCTTGGCCCAACTTGGAACAATGCTAAAATACCGTTTCATCTTTAGAATTCAATAATAATTATTATTATCAATTATTTCTTGAGTAATTAATTTTGGCTAAAACTTCCATTGAGACCACATCACAGCTCAACTTCATCTGCCCAGTCGGCTTCTGTCCCTTCCCATCCATAAGTGTTAATCCCAAGGGCACTCCCTAATAATCCTCTTGCACACCAATCACCATCTGAATTGGCTTCCCCAGAACCCAGCCTGTGACGATGAAGTCATAGAACCACAGACATAGTTGATACTATTGACATTAAAGCAATCCCCACAACGCTATATGTATGTATATGTATCAAATATATTTTTAAAGTTCAGAGTAAGTTCCTGGCTCTCTTGAAATGCTTCATTAGATGATGAATTTTGTGTTAAGATTTAGATCCTCTGTTAGTTTGTTTGTTTGTTTTCTGGCCATGCTGTGCGCCATGTGGGATCTTAGTTCCCCGACCAGGGATCGAACCTGCACCCCTTGCAGTGGAAGCACGGAGTCTTAACCACGGGACCACCAGGGAAATCCCTAGATTCTCTTTTTTAAAAAATTTTAATCCTTTCATTTACACTTCTTAAGTCAGGAGTACCTTTCTAGTTTTTGGCCTCTTCCAAGTGAGGTTAGTTACAGAGTCAGTGGCTTCAAACTGTTAACAAATAACAGTTTCTTCAAACAAATAACAGTTTCTCTTTTAACAATGGTGTTTGTATATCCTGAGGCCTTGCTTGGTGTCGGGTATTTTGTGTGCATTATCTCATTTAATCAGAACCACCATTCTGTGTCACGGGTACCACCATTACCGTCATTTGGCCTAGGAGGAAACTGAGGTTTCAAGAGGATAAATAAGTTGTCCAAGGCCACACAGCTATTATTTTAGCCATTATTTGAGTCATTATTCTCTAGTGTCCCCTTATGAGAGTGCAACACTCGTCCTAGAATTTCTCTGTGGATTGTCCACTTCTCATGATGGTGTATTGTGCTCTGGTCCTGTGATGTGATGATCTGGATGCAGACAAAGTTGCTAAAGCGCTCTCCAACTTGACCCAGCCTTTCATTTCCCTCTTTACTTCATGAAGAATCATATATTTCAGCCACTCAAGTATCTTTGAGGCTCTGGGCCTTGTTAAGTGGGGTTTATGTTGCTCAGCATTTCTCTCACCTAATGCGAACTTTCAGTCACGTGGTCATAAGAGGGAAGTGCCATGTGATGTTTCCTGAGAATTCAGGGCTGTTGTGAAACTTTAAATGGAGTACCTCTAAGTTTCCTTCTTGGAAAATTCTGTGATTCTCTTATTAACTGACAAGGGGCCACGTGACAGGGGATTTTGCTTCACCAAACACATCGTGGTGATTCCCCTTACCCAGTGTGCCTGACACCATGAGCTGCGTGTCCATTCTGGTATCTTTTCCTTTGCCAGAGGAAGGAACTGAGCTCAGAGAGGCTGATTCTTTACCCAAGCTATCACGGATGAAAGGCTTCAAATTCAGGGTTGCTGACCCCAGAGCCCTGTCTTCCTACCACACCATGCTGCCATATTTTATTTTGTTGGGATGGGGAAAGGCAATGAGGGAGCCCAGGGCTGGATGAAAGAATCGGGTACATATCGGATTCAAAGTGTGTCCGAGCGATGTCCAAACTGCTTGGGTGTCCTCAGGTCTCGTGCAGGCTACCTATTCAGCCAGGAGATGGAACATTTCCATCAGAAAGGAAACCAGTTCAGTTTTAAGAAAAGTTCAAGGTTCTTCCCCTACCCCTCTCTCCCAGATCATACCCCTTCTCAGCCCTTCAGCAGAGACAGGTAGAAATAAGCTGTACGTTTTTTTCTGAGACATCTGGAGACCTAAAAGTATCTAAGATTTAAATGGAGAAGGAGCATATGGAGAAACTGACACTGGGTGTAGATAATAGTTAGCCTTAGAGAGACGCTAACTAAATTGTGAGGAGGTGAATTTCCCATTAACCAGGCAATCTTTCCTAGTTTTCTACTTTCTAACCAAGCTGTGTTAAATTTGGTTACAGAGATAGAAAGTTCCAACCATCAGGTGAATTCTAGAAGCAGATGCATTGGAAGTGAAGCTTTACCTTTTGATGTGTTTTAAAAGCAGTTCATGGGGCTTCCCTGGTGGCGCAGTGGTTAAGAATCCACCTGTCAATGCAGGGGACATGGGTTCGAGCCCTGGTCCGGGAAGATCCCACATGCCGTGGAGCAACTAAGCCCGTGCGCCACAACTACTGAGCCTGTGCTCTAGAGCCCACGAGCCACAACTACTGAAGCCTGTGTGCCACAACTACTGAAGCCCGTGCGCCTAGAGCCCGTGCTCTGCAACAAGAGAAGCCACCGCAGTGAGAAGCCCGCACATCCAACAAAGAGTAGCCCTCGCTCTCAGCAACTAGAGAAAACCCGCATGCAGCAGCGAATACCCAATGCAGCCAAAAAAATGAGTAAATAAATTAAAAAAAACAAAAGAATCCGCCTGCCAATGCAGGGGACACGGGTTTGAGCCCTGGTCCGTGAAGATCCCACATGCCATGGAACAACTAAGCCTGTGCGTCACAACCACTGAGCCTGCGCTCTGGAGCCCGCAAGCCACAATTACTGAGCCCTCACGCCACAACTGCTGGAGCCTGTGTGCCACATCTACTGAAGCCCACGCGCCTAGAGCCTGTGCTCCGCAACAAGAGAAGCCACCTCAATGAGAAGCCCGCACACCGCAACGAAGAGTAGCCCCCGCTCGCTGCAACTAGAGAAAGCCTGCGTTCAGCAATGAAGACCCAACGCAGCAAAAAATAAATAAATAAATAAATTTATTTTTAAAAAAAAGTTCATGGAAATCTAAAGAATTTCCCTATTATGTATGCCTGGAGGGTAGCAGAAAAAGGGTTCCTTGTGAGAATCAGAAGCACGAGCTGGACACTTAGGAAAACCTTGCTTACAGAAGCAGACATTTAGCCAGAGGCTTCCCACACTGAGGGCTTTGTGTGACTTTCGGGAATGGTGTGGAAATCACGTGAGGTGCTAGTTCTGCTCAGCCTTTAATTATGCTTCACCTTTCCTCAATGTCTCCTCTCTTTCCTTTCCTCTGTTCTTTCAGGAACAGAAACCTGAAAGATGTAGTTTTTGGCAGGTGGCCTTGGTAGAGTTCAGTATTTCTCACCCCACCCCCTTAAAACCCTGAAAGGAGTTCATTTTAGAAAGTTGAAGGAAATCACTCGGAGGTTCTTGGATGTTCAGAGAGGGCTCCTCCCATCCATGAAGGTGCTAAGGCCGGCTGGCAAGGCCTGAGAAGGCCTTCAGTCATCCTCCAGTTCGTTCATTTCTTCAGCTTGTTTACTGAGCCTTTTTATGGGCTGGGTATTGAGAGGCCGATGAAATAGATGTGGTTTCCTCTCCTAGGAATTCTGGGAAGTAAACACGTGATAATTAAATAAGGAGAAATCGATTGTCACAGGGGCTATGAGGGAAACGACCAGGCTTCAGTGTTTGAGAAGGGTCAGTTATGCTGAGTATAGGCAGAAAAGCACTGGATGCAGAGGGCATAGCACATGCGGTGGCCTGGAGGCAGGTGCGGGTGTCGAGAGGGGCAGCTGGGAGGCCGGCGTGACTGGAGTGTGGTGGGCGAGGGGGAGCAGGGGAGGAGGTGATGGTGGGAAAGTCCGCAGAGCCCGTTCCCGACGGCCCGGGTGGGGCAGGCTCAGTGAGTGGGTTTAATTAGATGAGCAGTGAGGAGCAGTTGAAGGGTTTTCAGTGGGGGGCATGTGGTTTTACTTGCATTTCAGGAAGATTACCCTGGCTTGAGTGGAGAATGGACAGGACAGGAGCAGGAGAGAGAGCAGGGAGCCCGAGAGGAGATACACGTGGTAGGTCATGGGGAAGGGATAAATTAGGAGGATGAGATTAATATATACACAGTACTGTATATAAAACAGGTAACCAACAAGGACCTACTGTATACAGGGAACTCTATTCAATATTTTGTAATAACCTATAAGGGGAAAGAATCTGAAAAAGTATATATGTATGTGCGTGTGTATATAATATATATATATATATATTATATGTACACACACACATATAAAACTGAATCACTGTGCTGTACACCTGAAACTAACATGACATTAAAAAAAAAGATAATTTGAAAAAGAAGTCCCTGTGCGTCCCAGTGGACAGGAGTGAATCTAATTTGGCCGCTGCCACTTCGTTACTGTGCAGCTTTGGGCAGGTCTCCTAATCTCTCTGGCATGCAACTGTTCACCCCTAATAAAACAGGGACAAGTATTTTCTCATGTAGTTTCTGGAAGAAATAAGTATTACAAAGTCCTCTATAAACCTGGACCGTATGCTAATATGATTCATATTGAAAGGGGGAGGGGTGTTCCTCCAGTGTGGGAAAATCATTCAGCAGTCGCCACATGAGCAACATTTTATTACAGCCTGACGCTAAAAAGATGCTTTTGTTTCCTTATTGCCGCATGTATCTCTAAGGGAGGGCGGCTAGTTAAAAATCACATGGTGCGGTCATTTATATGTAGTCATTTACGGCGGTCATAACTTGGAATGGTTGAACCTTTTTTTAGCTTTATGTCTCTGGTCACCACCTGCAGGTGACACACGTGTGTGATAAAGTGTGTAGTGTGACATGCTGCTGTGAATGTGAGGAATGCCTGACTGAGGACCATTCAGCCTTCCACAGCCACTCTCCACTGACATGAGACCACAGCTTTTAGCACCCTATTGCTGCTGCTAGACCATCAGGGTCCCCCAGTCCAGTGGATAGCTATATTCTCATCCCCGGGTTCCTCAGTTTCTCAGGGTAAAGTCACAAAACACTGATTTTGGCTTTGAACAAAGCATCTCTATCTTGCATGATGAGCTTGGGCCATTTGGAATCCTTATGTTACAAGGAAATATCCTGTTTCAAGTGCAATTTTCTGTTATGGCTCTGAGCAGATGCTGAAATTTGCTGCTCTGTCATCCAAGAGGGTCTCCGGGTTCCCAGAGAGACGAATTTAAAAATGTTTGCTGGATGGGTGCTGTGATGGTGGAAATGTTCTTGGTGTGTCCTGTTCAGTACAGCAGGCCCTAGCTCCACGTGGCTCCCGAACACTGGAAATGTGGCTAGTACAACAGAGGAACTGAATTTTAAATTGTATTGCACCTTAACAAGTTCAAATTTAAATAGGCACATGCAGCTAACGGTGACTGTATTGGACAGTGCCGTTCTAGAAGAATGTTTCTTCTTGTGGGAAACCGCTCCTCTGAGCCCCAAGGGTTCTGTGAATCCATGAGCTCGAAGACTCCCCTGACGCCCTCCAAGAGCCTCACCAGGGTTTGTGCCTCCTGTGTTGGGGCAGTGCTGTAACGCCTATTTGTTTTTGGACAGTTACAGGGGATCGCTTTGCCATCTCGGTGTTTCACTGCTGTCCGTGTGGTGAGATTAACAAAGTGTTGCTGTGAGGGGCTCACCGAGAAGGCTGTCCACGGAGGCGCATGTACTCCCCACACTTTGCACTGCTCCTAGCCCCGGCCTCTCTTGTTCTCTCCCTGGCACACAGCAACTCCCAGAGAGGGCATTGGTCGTTTCAGACTCTTGGTGTTTAATACTGTCACCACTGGCCTAGATACTTGAAAGTCAGTGGCTTCTTGCCACACGCCCACTCCTTGGCCTGTGTGAGAAATTTCTGGGGCAAGGTGATCACAGCGCAGGGCCCCGACAACAGCAAGGCCCAGTGGGCTCTCGGTATGAGCCAACTTCCTTAGGTACACGAGTGTTATCAGGAGGCCTCTGCTGACTGGCAGGTGGGTGGGTTGTCGAGCTAGCAGTGTTCTCCAGAACGAGGATACTCCTGGATTCAGGGTCAGAAGTCGGGCGGTTCATTAGCCTGTAGAGGGAGAGGTTGAAAGTTACACTCGTGCAGATGGGGAAACGGTGTCAGGACAAATAACTTGGGAACATCATTCTTTCCAGTCTACAGGTGAGGAAATGAAGATTGACAGTTCACCCAAGCTTGATGGTAGAATGAGTGTTCATTGTGAATGGCATCTAATTCGCTCCCATTCTGGAATTTGATGTCTGGGCAAGTCCTGCCCTTCAAATTAAAGCATCAGCATTCAGCATTTGGGGCAATAATTCATATTCTACATAGCAAAAGACACTTGAAAGATAACAGATGAATGTTCGATGGAGAACAGCTTAGTTTTTTGCATGCCCTAGGTTTAGAATATAACTTTTCTACGGAAGAACAGGGTTAAAATGTCAGGTGCTGTCTCTCATAGTAATGAGGTGTGCAAAGTCCATGGAATCTGGTAGAAACAGCATCACTTCCAGGAGCAGCCCAGACCTGGGAGTGATGTCAGGGAGGCTGGGGCCCCAGCAGACGTGGTCCTGTGAAAGGGTGGCTGGTTCTTTTTTAAAAAGTCAAGTTTAACAGGAGCCATCTTTAATTTGGGGGTTAGCCCTCTTTTTACCATTGGTGGTTATTCCTCAAAGGTATTTTTGTTCCTGACAGGATGGCCAGGCATACGAAACCAAGCAGGGATTTTCAATTACAGGTAATTATCCGAATTGCAGCCCTGGCTTTTTCTCCTTGGCACATCTTTGTTCCCCCCCGGGGTGTGAACTGATCTGCTTATAAACACGTGGTTTGGTTGTGTGGGGGATATCTGTGGGATCTTTATAGCTGGATTTCCAGAATATGCATTTAAAGATTATGGTCAAATTTACCCTGGTTGAGGAGGGTAACTTATTATAAAAGCTTCAGTCATTTATGTTTCCCTTTCCAATATAAAAAGTGGTATTAACTTACCCACTGAAAAGGTTAAGATCAAAGAAATCTTAAATGCTGCAGAAATACTATTTCAAGAACATAAATTTCAGCTGTTTCTTTTAACAGAAAGGGGTTGGGACAATGTCTTTGAAGGGGAACACCAAAAAGTGTTAACAGTTTTTTTCTTTTTCTTTCTGTCCTTTTTTAAAAGTGATCATATGGAATATCAATGCAAAAATGCAAATAGGCTGAGATTTAGTGGAAAATGGGTCAACTAATTAAGACTTTGTGAAAAAGACAAAAATTTTTCCGTCATCCTTGGCTCTAGTTATGTCAAGAATGCTGGTTCATGGACTCCAGATAATTCATGGGAGCTGTGTGAATCATTTCAGACAGGTTTGTCCTTGGGGCCCCTGAGAGTCCATCAGTGCTTATGAATCATTGTAGACGAGCTTGTCCTTGGTACAAATCATGCTGCGTTTAAAGTTCCTGGAGACACTTCCCTAGTCCAATAAAAGGCCTTTACTGGGCTTTTCAGTGGCCTGAAGTTGGAGACATAAATGCTGTTTTATATAGTTAGCAGGACCACTCTTTTATGATGTGTTTTACAAGTCTAGAGGATTTTTTTTGTTTCTTTGAGGTTTTCTTTGGAACTTCAAATTAGGGTAGTCCTTGAAGTGGAGGCCGTTAAGTACCCCCGTCATCTGTCCCAAGGGGAGGCAGGGGAGCTGGGGAGAGAGATGGACCACAGACATTCAGGTTGCTGGGACCAGAGGCTGGCATTTTGTGGGAGAGGGGCTCTGCCCTCCATGTCATACGGCACTAAGATGTAAGTCATCCCTTAAATTTGCTACTCCCCTAAAGTAAGTGATGCTACGCCCTTACTTTTCATCCATTGAGCAAAAATTCTTGACTGGAATCACATGATTGGTCCTTTTCCTGTTCTTCCTGAGACATGGGACATGCTCTGTGCTCTTCTGCCTATATTCCATCTAGAATATCCACACAGTCACTCTCTCACACACCCCACTCTTAACCTCTCGCCTGCCCACACACTTTCTCCTATCAAATACTTCATCCATCCTTCAATTTGATAAGAAAGTGTGTCTTCCTATAAATTCTCGCGACACTTTGTGTCTCTTTAGGTTTGTGTTAGAATTATTTGTAAACAGGTCTTGTCTCCATCTAAAGAAATTCTGTAGTCTCCCTACAAGGTAAAATGATACCTTATTCATCTTTGTAAACCCCAATGCACTCTGGCATTCTAAAGAAGTGTTTGTTGAATGACTGAATGAAAGTTGTTCAGCAGATACGTGCACATTTTTGTGCCTGATACAGTGGAAGATTTATCAAAGAATGACATGGTCTCTACCCATGACACTTGTCAATAACTATGCATCACAAAATATGGGTGTTTCAGTTATCTACTGCTTAACAAACCACCCTAAACTTAATGGTGCAAAACAACAGCCATTTTATTGTGCTCAAAGTTTCTATGGGCAAGGAATTTGGACAGGGCACATTGGACCTAGCTCACCTCTGCTACACAATGCTGGGGCCTTAGCTGGAGGAGACTTGTATGGCTCAGAGCTGGAACAGCTGGGGCTGGAAGATGTACATACAAGCTTCTTCATTCGCATAGATGGCACCTTGGTAGTGATGGCTGGAAGGCTGGGCTCAGCTGGGCCTGGCACCTCCAGCATGGTAGTCTGGAGGTTTAGGGGAGCATGATTCCTGCATGGCCATCGGCTTCTTCCAGAGCAAGCATCCCAAGGGCATATGGTGGCAGCCACATGGCTTACTCTAACCTGGCCTGGAAGTCATATAGCATCACTCCCATTGTCTTTTAATGGTTACTAGTAAGTCCTGAGACCCACCCATATTCAAAGGGAGTAGAATTAGACTCCACCTCTTGATGGAGGAAGTAGCAGGGTCACATTGCAGAAGTAGAGTGGGAGATATTTTGTAACCATCTTTGGGAAATACAACCTGCAACAGTAAGTGAAAGCCCAAATGAGTGGCACCAATGGTGGTTGTTGCTGGGTAACAGAGAGGCACTTGGGGAAAATGTCTTGGAGGAGGAGATTTTGGGATCCACCTTGAACTCTGGTTGGGGGAAGAGGAAGAGCAAGGGGTCCAAGGCAAGTTTCATAAGCAGTGATGAGGAGTCTTGTTCATGGGTGAGGAGGGACAGTTCTAGAATGGCTGGCTGGGCTGGAAGGCTTGTTATGTCTCCTAAATTAGATTTCAAAAATTTCTCCAGCCTTATTGAGATAGTAGTGACATATAACATTGTGTTAAGTGTAAGGTGTACAACGTGATGATTTGACGTATGGATATATTGTGAAATGATTTCCACAATAAGGTTAGTTAGCACAATTTGTCACCTCACATAGTTCCAATTTCTTTTTTTGTGTGTGGAGAGAACATTTAAGAGCTACTCTCTCAGCAAGTTTCAAGTATATAGTACATAATTGTTAACTGTAGTCAGCACGCCGTACACCAGATCCCCAGAACTTATTCATCTTGTAACTGGAAGTTTGTATTCTTTGACCACCTTCACCCATCGCCCACCCCCACCCCCACCTCTGGAAACTGCCAATCTACTCTCCACCTGTAAGTGAGATCATACAGTATATGTCTCTCTCTGTCAGACTTATTCCACTTAGCATGATGTCCTCAAGGTTCATCCATGTTGCTGCAAATGGTAGGATTTCTGTCTTTTTTGTGGCTGAATAATATTCCTGTGTGTGTGTGTATGTGTGTGTGTGTGTGTGTGTGTGTGTGTGTGTGTGTGTGTGTGTGAGAGAGAGAGAGAGAGAGAGAGAGAGATCTTTATCCATTCATCTGTTGACATACATTGAGGTTGGTTCCACGTCATGGCTACTGTAGACAATGCTGCAATGAACATGGCTGTGCAGATATCTCTTTGTGACAGTGATTTCATTTCCTTTGGATATATACCCAGAAGTGAGATTGCTGAATCATATGGTAGGTCTATTTTTAGCTTTTTGAGAAACCTCCATACTGCTTTCCATAATGGCTGCACAAACTTAACATTCCCACCAACAGTGTACAAAGGTTCCCTTCTCCACATCCTCACGAACACTTGTTATCGCTTGTCTTTTTGATAATAGCTATTCTGACAGCTGTGAGGTGGTATCTCATTGTGATTTTGATTTAAATTTCCCTGATTAGTGATTTTGAACACCTTTTGTGCACCTGTTGGCTGTTTGTATATCTTCTTTGGAAAAATGTCTATTAAGGTTCTTTGCCCATTTTTAAATCAGATGATTTGTTTTTCTGCTATTGAGTTGTATGAGTTCCTTATATATTTTGGATATTAACCCCTTACAAGATATATGGCTTGCAAATATTTTCTCCCACTCAGTAGATTGGTTTTTCATTTTGTTGGTCATTTATTTTGATGTATGGAAGCTTTTTAGTTTGATTAGCATCGCTCATTTTTGCTTTTTGCTTTTGTTGCCTTTGTTGCTTATACTTTTAGTGTCATATCCAAAAAATCATTGCCAAGACCAATGTCAAAAAGCTTTTCAGAGTTTTATGGTTTCAAGTTTTATATTTAAATCTTTAATCCATTTTGAGTTAATTTTTTTGAGTGGCATAATATAGGGCTCCAGTTTCATTCTTTTGCATGTGGATATCTAGTTTTCCCAACAACATTTATTGAAGAGAATCTTTTCCTCATTGAGTATTCTTGACTTTTTTGTCGAGTATTAGTTGACCATATAGGCATGGGTTTATTTCTGGGAAGTTGATTCTCTTCCATTGGTCTGTGTGTCTGTTTTTATGCCAGTACCTGACCGGTTTGATTACTATAGCTTTTTTTAAAAAAAGTATTTATTTATATATTTGGCTGCGCCAGGTCTTAGTTGAAGCACTTGGGATCTTCATTGTGGCATACAAGATCTTTAGTTGTGACATGTGGAATCTTTAGTTGTGGCACACGAACTCTTAGTTGAAGCATGTGGGATCTAGTTCCCCGACCAGGGATCGAACCCTGTCTCCCTGCATTGGGAACGCGGAGTCTTAGCCACTGGACCACCAGGGAAGTTCCTTGATTACTATAGCTTTGTAGTATACTTTGAAATCAGAAAGTGTGATACCTCAAGCTTTGTTCTTCTTTCTCAGTATTGCTTTGGCTATTTCGGGTCTTTTGTGGTTCCATATGAATTTTAAGATTATTTTTTCTATTTCTGTGAAAAATGCCATTGCAATTTTGATAGGGATTGCATTGAACCTGTAGATCACTTTGGGTAGTTGTGTGGACAGTTTAACAATATTAATTCTTCCAATCCATGAACACGGGATATCTTTTCATTTATTTGTGTCATCTTCAGTTTCTTCCATCAATGTCTTATAGATCTTTTACCTTCTTGGTTAAACTTATTCCTAAGTGTTTTGTTGTTTTTGATGCTATTATAAATGAAGTTGTTTTCTTTATTTTTCAGATAGATTTAAAATTTTTGAGGGCAGGGCTATTTAGTATTATATTTGCCCTGGAAGAAGATGAGATTTTTGTTTTCGTTCTCTAAATTATTTAAGACTCATAGGTCATGTTAAATTTGTACAGAGTTTCCATCTAATGCCTGGGTGGGAAAGGAAATAAGCCTTACCCAAATAGAAGAGGGATAAATGAGGAGAGGATATGATAAATTATTTCTGCTCTTTTATTATTTGTTTGCTAAGGTTCCAGAAATGTAGTGATAGTTCAGAGTATTCTGCTGTGATTCCTGACAATTGTAACAGTCTCTTGAGATCATATTAGTAAACTCTAAAATGATACATATACAGACTTAATTTGTTGAAGCTTGAGTTTCACAATTTGGGGAAAAAATACCTATGGTGAGATTGAACCAGATAACTTATAAAAGCATGTAGCCCTGTCTTGGGTATTGGTGATTGATCAATGTCATTTGAATTCAAATGTGACAGGTGCCAATGCTAAAGAGGCCAAAAGAAAAGGAGACCTCACTCAGAGCGTCTGTTTGCCAATGTTCCAGCCCTTTCCCACAAATAAGAAGCCAGTCTCTGTCTCTTTTATTACTGGATTAAGATCCCACAGTATCCAGTAAAACCAAAAGCTCTAGCTCAGAGGTATAATAAATGGTATCTGTTAAGTGGTTTAAGAAGGTTTTTGTGGATAGGTGTGACACTGCTTCTTTTGAGCTTAAAGATGTTTAAAATAGCCAAGGTTAAGAAGGAGGGAAGATTTGAAAAGAAAAGCAGTAAACAAGTGTGAGATCTAAACACTGAAAGGAAGTAATGGTAGAGCAAAGAAATAAAGGTTCAGGTAAATGCTTAGTAAGCTGTTTATATGTATATTGGACATTAACTGTAGGTGTAGGACTGATCTGTGGAATAATGCTGCCTTTATAAGGAGGGTTCTTTCCTTTTGGGGTGAATGTCCATTTCAGTTTATGTACATCTCAGGAAATGTTTATTGAGTGTCTGCTCTGTCCCATGCCCTGGGACATACTGAGATGAATGTGACATGGCCTTTGCTCCCAAAGAGTTCAGTCTAGTTTGTGGGGGGGATAGGTTAACCAATAAATGCCACGTGTTGCTTTAGATATCATCTTAGAGGACAAGGAACAGGGGGGACTGGAGGAGTGAGCCATCCCCTGGGGGACTCAGCGGAAGATGAGCTTCAAGAAGAAGGGATTCAACC
This sequence comes from Aethalodelphis obliquidens, assembly GCF_003676395.1. NCBI lineage: Eukaryota > Metazoa > Chordata > Mammalia > Artiodactyla > Delphinidae > Aethalodelphis > Aethalodelphis obliquidens. Next base: position 8,720,531 of record NW_020838006.1, read on the forward strand.
ACAGGAAATGCCTGCGGGGGTCTGGAAAGATGAGGGTAGAGGAGGGGTGTCTGTTGGATCTCGCAACATGGCAACTGTTGGTGATTTTTGCCAAATCCAGTGGAAACAGAGAGACAAGAAGAGGAATGGAATAGACCCAAGAGTGAATGAGTTTTGATGAAATTCACTGGAATCTTAATGGCCTTGTTTTATTACAGGTTTGAGGGGAGCTACTTTCTTCTCTTGCTAATGAAGTGAAGCTAAGCTGCAAATCATTCAAAGAAATTGTGCTGGCTTAGTTCGCCCCCAAGCTGGGCAGATAGGCCCACTGTGGTTTGAGGAGCTGGAAATCTTGTGGGGTCAGTATTTTGACTCTCTTCTTCACCTCAGTCACGGTTCAGGGTTTTCACACACCACCAAGGTCTGGGGCAGGCTTCTCAGCTTTCTAGGTACCCTCTCAGGGCTCATGAAGCAGCATGCCTGCCCTGGAGAGGTCAGGATTCTTTTTTGTAAAGGCAGTGAACACTACACGTAGCCCAGAGAACCCACTCGCACTACCCTCCCCCTCCTATAGGCTCACACAGGGAAACAGATGCTTTCATATAACTCTCAGCATTGAAGCAGCTCTGCTATACCCTGGCCCAAAATACCTATCCAGGACCAAATTCTTAAAACCCCAGGGGCCCTGGGGTGATTTTGAGCTCAGGCCTTGAACCTGTCATAAAACGTAATGGACGGTATATTTTTAACTGCTGAGACCAGGGAGTTCATATATCCTGTGAAGACTGAAACAACACAGCATTTCTTTCTGCAGCTTTGGAAGCATATTTTGAAGCATTTCAGAAACCACAGGATGGTGCCTCTCATTGTGTTGTTTTCCATTTAGACAAAAGTCCTTGATCATTTTTGTGCATGGACCCCTTTGGCAGCTGGGGGAAGCTTATGGCCTCCTTTTCAGAATAATGTTTTTAAGTGCATATTATAAAATACACCAATTTCTAAAGAAACCAACTATATTGAAATTCAGCTGGCAGTTGCATGGGAACGGCACAACCAGTTTGAGATGGGCTCCGATTGGAAAAATTTACTTTTACATTGGCTTCCAGCAAAAATTCTCCTTCCACAGTAAAGAGACTGTGGCTATAAGCTGTTCTTGGTGCAAGCAGGTGTCTCACAATAAGGTGACCTGCTTCATGCTGCATCAGATTGAGGAACCCTGCTCCCTGGGGCTCATGCTGTTGTTATTGTCCCGCCCACCTGGATCATTAAGGTGAAGAGACCTCAGAATTGTTCCCTGAGCAGAAAGCAAGAAGAACTATAATCCTGCAGCCTGTGGAATGAAAACCACATTCACAGAAAGATAGACAAAATGAAAAGGCAGAGGACTATGTACCAGATGAAGGAACAAGATAAAACCCCAGAAAAACAACTAAATGAAGTGGAGGTAGGCAGCTTTCCTGAAATTCAGCTATCAAAATATTAAAAAGAAAACCTTCATTTATGGCATAGTAATATACCTGCTTTTTATTAATGCATTAAATAATGAGATCTTTTGAAGTTTTGAAGAGCATAAACAGTATTTCAAGGACTCTACAACTGTAATATGATGTGCAAATATCTCAGATTTATATTGGTGACAGAGTCACATGTCTATCTAATACTTCTGTGCTTTGCTGCCTACATACATTTATTTATTTATTGAAATATAGTTAATTTACAATGTTGTGTTAGTTTTTGGTATACAGTAAAGTGATTCAGTTATACATATATATGTACATATTCTTTTTCATATTCTTTTCCACTATAGTTTATTACAAGATATTGAGTATAGTTCCCTGTGCTATACAGTAGGACCTTGTTGTTTATCTATTTTATATATGGTAGTGTGTATCTGATAATCCCAAACCCCTAATTTATCCCTTTTCCTCCCTTTCCCCTTTGGTACCTGTAAATTTGTTTTCTGTATCTGTGAGTCTGTTTCTGTTTTGTAAATAAGTTCATTTGTATCATTTTTTTAGATTCCACATATAAGTGATATATGATATTTGTCTTTCCCTTTCTGGCTTACTTCACTTAGTTTGATCATCTCTAGGTCCATCCGTGTTGCTGGCAAGTGGCATTTATTTTTTTATGGCTGAGTAATACTCCATTGTCTATATGTACCACATCTGCTTTATCCATTCATCTGTCCATGGGCATTTAGGTTGCTTCGGTGTCTTGGCTGCCTACATTTATAACAAAAGGAAATGCTAAATTTCAGTGAGAGGTTAATAAAAATAAAAATGTACATATTTTTCTCCATCCAAGTTCACACCCCTCCTGAATTCTCTTCTAGATTAAGAACCTCTGGTTTAAGATATAATTTTGGTTGAAAGTAGTAAAACAAACAAAAAAGTCTGTGGTTTATGTGGCACATAGTAATAAATCATCAGTTGTTCAGGGCCGAGGAGCTTATTAATTCTGTGGATGGGCCAAGTTCCAGTCCTTTTCTTTGCACACTTTACCTTTTGTAAAACATTGATGCCTTGTGTACAAGAGACAAAGGTGCTTCATGAGCAGCTCTAAAAAAGAAAAAAAAAGATTTGCCTTGTGGAGGCCTGAGGCCGATGTGTCTTTAATTCATGGAGTGCTAGCTCTCGTCTTTTTGAGAATAAATAAAAGAAGGGCAAAATAAAACCCCAAGTTGAAAGTAATGGAGAGTAATGGTCAACATGATAGTCTGTGTGTAATCCCCACTCATTTCCACTGGTGACATGGATCTGCTTGTGTTTTGGTCGTCAGCCGTGAACTCTGGGTCATCCCTCACACTTTATCTAGCTTTTCTCACCTCTTTAAGGAGATTGTAACTAATAACAAATTCAGTGTGGAATTGATTATGGGGTCTCTTGCATCCCGTTCCCCAGAAGCAGAAGCCAAGATGGGGATTTCTGCCAGAGATGTGTTGTTGGAGTGCTCTCAAGAGTGAGGGAAGCAGGATAGGGCAGGGGGAAAGTGAGTAAGGATGTGGTCTCAGGAGAAGTCTAGCCTCAGCCTGATCCCAGGAGGGAGCTCTGGAGTATGAATCACCCTGGAGCTTGTCCCACTAGAGGCCAGCTGTGCCAGCCAGCCAGGGGAGTGGGCACATACTAGTTTTCTATGCTACATAAAAATTACACATTTAGTAGTTTAAAACAACGCCCATTTATTATTTCACACTTTCAGGAGTCTGGGCACGGAGTCTGGGCACGGCCCAGCTAGGTCCCCAGTCAGGCCCTCAGGTGTCAGCCGGGTCGCATCTGAGGTTGGGGTCTTCTTCCAGGCTCATACGGTTGCAGGCAGAATTCATGTCCTCGTAGGTGTGGAGCCCATGGCCACTTGCTTCTTCAAGGTCAGCAGGAAGAGCGTCTCTCCTGCCTCGAGTCTCTTAGCTCAGGGAAGAACTAAACCCTCCTTTAAAGGAGGCCCACCCAGATCATCTCCCTTTTGATTAACTCATTTTCAACTGATTTGAGACCTTCTTTACATCTGCAGAATTCCTTCACCGTTGCCATAGAATGTAGCATAATCATGGGAGTGACCTGTGTCCTGTTTACCATCCTTCCCACACTGGAGGGGAGGGGCATGGGTCACTGGGGGTCATCTTAGAATTCTGCCTATCACAGGGCATCACCTGGCAGGCATCTCTGGAGGAGATGGCTCCCATCAGCCAAGGGCAGTTCTCCTGAGAAGGCTGTAGGTGTGAACCATTAGTAGCTAATGCCTGTAGCAGCTGCAGGAGGGGGTGTATCAGCTGGTAAGGGCATCTGGGCAGGGCACTAACAGCAGAGCTTGAGATAGGGATTTGCTTGCCCAGAATTTATTGCAGGGGTGCTCTCAGGAGAGGGAAATGAGGGGAGCAGGATGGTGCTGGGGAAGGACCTGAGCAATGATGTGGTGTCAGCTGGAGACCGGCCTCAGCCTGATCCCACGGGGAGTTCTGGAGCATGAAGTGCACCATAGAGTTGTCCCACTTTGAGGCAAAGAGTACTTCCTTTTGTACCCCCATGCCAGTCAGTCATTGCCAGTGAGGAGGGGAGGGGGCATAAAACCTCTTGAGTGAGGTGGCTCTCATTTAACCAAGGACACTTCTCTGTGAGAAGCAGTAGTGAGCTGATGGCAACTAATATGCAGCTGGAGGGGGTGGGGGCACTAGCCCCACAAAGGTCCCATTCTCCTCCCTTTCCATCCTGTTGGTCCTTCAGATCCCCTCTGGGCTTCTTTTCCTAAAGCTGGCTCTAAAAATTCATGACAGGGCTTCCCTGGTGGCGCAGTGGTTGAGAGTCCGCCTGCCGATGCAGGGGACACGTGTTCGTGCCCCGGTCTGGGAGGATCCCACATGCCGTGGAGCGGCTGGGCCCGTGAGCCATGGCCGCTGAGACTGCGCGTCCGGAGCCTGTGCTCCGCAACGGGAGAGGCCACAACAGTGAGAGGCCCGCATACCGCAAAAAAAAAAAAAAAAAAAAAAAAAATTCATGACAGTCCCCACTACCCACAGAATGATGCACCTTCACCTGGTTTCTGAGGTCCTGCCACCTGGTTCCAGCCTGCTTTCCCTCCCAGTCTACAGCCCCTCTCTGCCCCTTCCCGTGTGATCTTACCTTACAGACCTTTGTCAAGTGGTGATGGTGATGATGGTGATAGTGGTAGTGATAGTGATGATGATGTTGGTGGTGATGATGCAGCAGATGCAGCTATCCTTCACTGAGTACCAGGAGCTCTCCATGGTGCTTGACATCTATGCTCTCTAAACTTCATGACAGCCATGAAAGATTGACTCTGAGATTAAGTGAAGTGAGCAGTGTCACACACTTTGTAAGAGATGGAGCTGGGACTCCCTCAGACCCAGGACCGTCAGTGCCGAAGTCCTTGCTCTCCACCTTGTCTGTTGCTTCCGTTCCTGAGACACGCAGTTGTCTGTTAGACATCGTCTCCACCAACTGATCCCCGTTCCCCCATCGGCCTGCTGAACGTCTCCTTTTTCTTCCAAGGTCACCTCCTCTGGAAGGACTCTTATCGCTCCCGCTCCTGCCCCTCTCTGGGTCAGAGATGATTCCCTCTCATCAGGTTCCCACACTTCTTGTCCACGCACCTTCTTCTCTGCATCTTGGCTTTTTGCTCACACGGTCCTGCCTGCCTCTTCTCTGCTTCCCTGTTGCCTCACATGGTTCCTGGTACAGGCACGTGGCAACCAAGTGCTGGCTGCAGGCAACCTAGTTGATGTTCCCCTAGAGGGTCAACAGCAATGTCAGTGCACTCACCCTTCCACTCCTGCTTTACACACCTGTCATCCCCCGCCCTGACCTGAGTGTCCTGTCCTGTCCTCTGCACCCAGCCTTTCAGACACGAGCATGCGCAGTGTTGTCCAGAGACCTGGGGAGCTCCAGGCAGAGCTGAGATCTGGTTCCTGCAGCTGCAGTTACCACTGTGAGCCAGCCCCACATTCCCTCACTCCCCACACGGCTAACAATGTAGTGACAGCTTTCCAGGCAGGGGTTGAAGAGGGGAAACATTCTCATAATAAACCTATTATTTTATGCTAAGATGCATCTCCACTTCAGAAACATTGAATGGGAGGCTGAGGGAAGGCCTTAGATTCAGGGAAAGACAGCAATAGAAGACAGAAAATAATTAAGTGCCAAACTGTGTCATAAGGACCCTGGGAGGCTGTGGTTGGAGGGCTGGGTCCTCAAGAAAAGTCCCATAGAAGAGGTAGCCTTGAGCTGGGCTGTGAAGGGTGGATCATGTTCCATGGGGATAAGGGCACAGCAGATGTGGGGTCAGCAGAGCAGAGGTACAGGTAGGAGCAGCAGTCGGGCCTGAGCAGATGCACTTAGCACAGTTGTGCCCCCTTCCTTGAAAGCTTTATCAGGTCAAGGTGCAGAGAGAGGAGATTCCAGGGTTTTCAACTGCTTTCTAAGCCAAGTCAGTCCTCCTCCTCCCTCCCTACTTCTCCTTCACTGTTGGCTCCCGGGGTCCCAGAGCATTTCTGTCCTAAAGTGAGGATTGAGGCTGACATGCCAGCTGGATAAAGGACTCGTGGCTGAGACAATGTGGCGAAGGGTGGCGGAGCAGGAAAGCCTGCCTGGGCAGGCTTGGGCCATATTTCTTTTGTTGGTTACACTGGGAGCATTTTCTTCTGTGTTAGTTTTGTATTCACCTACAGATATTTTTATCAGAGCCACGTTGGAGGTTTGAGGATGGGACACAGGAAGAGAGAATTAAGACAGGAAGGGAGGAGCATTAGATTGGAAGATGAAATTCTGTTTCCTCTGGAGGACACATAGGCTGGATAATCTCCATGCTGGGCCAGTTCCATCTGGTGTCATGTAGCTGTCAAATGATGCATGCCATTATCTGTGATGTAATTAACATGTCTCTTTGCAAAGAACATTTTACAAGGTTGTGGCATGCTCTTAGAAGATTGTTTCCAAATTTTCAAAAGTTCTAATCTCACATTTGTGTGTTTTTGGAATGGATGCCTGGAAAAAGAAAAAACAAAAGTCACAAAACATACACACATATAAATTGACTAAATAAGCAGTCACCACCTATGCACACAAACTCTAAAATATAAAAACAAACCATTTTTCAAGGATCCAGGGAGATGTTGTTTTATATTTGAAGAGGAAAAAGCATCAATAGGGTTGTGTGATTTTCACAGATAAATAGAATTATTTATGCAGATATGTTAATTGAAGTGTAATTAATGCTTTCATGCCCTTCCTGGACACTGATGCTTGCTGGGGGATCATACATTTCAGACTAATAATGATATCCATTTCCATAATATGATATTACATATAAAGTAGTATGTAGTCATAATTAAAATCTCTAATCTCACTGAGAAACTTACTGAATTTTCTCCCTTGGTTTTAATTTAAATTTTCATTTGTTTGTTTATTTATTTATTTTTTGCGGTACGCGGGCCTCTCACTGTCGTGGCCTCTCCCGTTGCGGAGCACGGGCTCCAGACGCGCAGGCTCAGCGGCCATGGCTCACAGGCCTAGCCACTCCGCGGCATGTGGGATCTTCCCAGACCGGGGCACGAACCTGTATCCTCTGCATCGGCAGGCGGACTCTCAACCACTGCGCCACCAGGGAAGCTCTGTTTATTTTTTTAATTTATAGGACTCTAAATGAAAGCACACTTGGCCTCAGCTTGTTCTCTAGTGAAATGGGAAATAGGTCCTTGCTACATGCACAGTTCATAAAAAGGATTCATTTTGAAATAGGGCAGTTTTCACAGATTTTCATGTCAAAGTTGCCACTTAAAAGATTATGGTAAAAATAATAATAGCCACTATTTATTGCCCACCTTTAACTACACTTGGCATTGTGCTGGGTGTTTCATATAATTGTAGAGACCATTTATTATATCATTTTGAATATGTCATATCTTTCACTGTGGCCTTTTCTGAATTTAATTTCTGAATTTTCTATCCTTTTTACTCTCCATGCTTCAATCTGCATATTTTCTATTGACTTGCCTTCTGGATCAATGGTCTTCTCTCTTGCTGTGTCCAGTCTCCAGCTAACTACCTCTCTTTTCGTCATCTCAGCAGCTTGGCCATGGCCTTCTTCTTGGTTTCTGAGTCTCGTAACCCTATGTTGCTGTGGAATCCACCAATGCCCCAAAAATAAATGTGGTGTCAAAAATCAGACTTGCCTCAAGGTGCTTACCTTCTCTTTGGAATCTTGACCCTCTAGTCCTGGCCACCTTAGTAGCTCTGAGCTTTAAGTTTGTCTTCAGGGACTCATAAGACTTCCAGAAACTCAGCTCAGAAACTCAAGAACTCAAGCTTTTAGCCACCAGTTCACGTTCGTACAGGTTCTCAGCCTCTTATTCCAGGCTGCTTAGAGACCTGTACACAGCTCAAGGGAAGAGTTCCCTGATACTGTTAGACAGGGGTGTGTGTGTGTGTGTGTGTGTGTGTGTGTGTGTGTGTGTGTGTGTGTGTGTGTGTGT
>NW_020838006.1:8728503-8846788 GCF_003676395.1 Aethalodelphis obliquidens
TGTGTGTGTGTGTGTGTGTGTGTGTGTGTGTGTGTGTGTGTGTGTGTTTTCCAGCTTTTCTAGTTGTTCTCAGTGAAATGATAGATCTTCAGCAAGTCCCTCTATTATTACCAGAAATGCAAAATCCTCAGTTTGCTTTTAGAAGAATCTTCAAGCTTATGGGAATTATAAGCTCTCCTCTAACACTTTAACTGCCATTCTGATTGTTATGGTTATTGAGATAAAGGAAAAGGCTTTCCACTTTGAAGACTTCTCATTTCTAGGGCTGCCTGCGAGGTAATCGTAGGCAATAGAGCTGGGTGTAGAGAGCAGAGGAATCGTGAGAAAGGATACAGGAGGGAGGGGACAAAAAGATCACATGTTTGAAAATAGAAAAATACTGAGGCATCTTTAAAAAACCCTTAGAGGGTTTTTTCCTAAACCGATTATCTGGCTTAATGCTAGCTGCTTATTTGCTGGCCTTCTGTGTTATTTGCAAATATAAAGTAAGGTCATCCTTTCCTGTTTTCATTTAGTTTACCTCTGTAGCTGCTAGTTAGCTAAGGAGGATAAAAACCCTTCATTTCTTGGAGAAAAGCAGCATGAGGTCAGTTTCTAATTCACGTGGCTGGTCGAGGGGTGCGCGGTGCTCGGGTCCTGCTTACATGGAGCTTGGAATTGAGTCCACCGGATAGTGAGGCATATCTTCCCTTGGCCAGGTGGGTGGGGGTCCGTGATTTGAGGCTTATACTCACCAGGGAAAATTCCCTGTTTCCACAAGTAAAGGAGACAGAAGACTTTTGGGCTTCTGACCCTCACAACGGCCTAGATGCCCTAGGATAACAGGGCAGAGTGACCCCTCCTCTGGTGGAACCCTTGAGTGGGTGGCCCCTGCCTGTCACGAGCCTACCCTGCTGGGTGTTCCATCTGAGTTACTTCGATTTCACAGGCAAGCTAATGAATGAGAAGGAAAAGCCCGGACTCCCCGTGAAGGAATGGGGGTACTCAACCGCGTTTCCCTAAGGGTCTCTCTCCCTCTTGTCATCAGACCCTCCCTGGCCCTGCAGTCCTCCCTCGGGGCCTCAACAGAACAGCTCTGCGTGTGAGGTGCACTGAGGGAGGAGAATAGTGTGGTTTGAAGGAGGGCAAAGCTCATCCCTGGAGGACGGGTGGATGAGCTCAAAGTGTAGACAGAGGGTCTGTGGTAGGTCTGGATGAGCCAGTGCTGGGGAGGCTTACCCTGGGCGCTGGGGCAGGGGAGCAGTTTTGTGGAAGAGAAAAGGTAGCATGAGGTTTTAGGCCCAGATCAGTGTATTCTGGGAGATTGCTTGTGGAGTTGGCATTTGGAGACAGGAAGAGGATTTCTGTGTTGTAACAAACCTTAGTATGTTCACACCTAAACAACTTGCACACTTGTTCCCTCTCCTGGTTCCCCGTGGTGATGAGGGGCTGCCAGGTCCACTCACTCACCTGAGCTGAACACTGGGGTACCTTCCATGATTCTTTTTCTCTCATCCCCCACCTCCAGTCACCAAGCCGCAGCATCTCTTCTTCCTGAGTCAGCCTCACCTCCCTCCCGTTCCCCATCCCCCTCCTGTGTCCTGGCCCAGGCTCTCTCCATCTTTCCTGTGAACCCCTATGTTAGACTGTTCACCCTCAGACCTCCGCCCATCAATCCACTTCCATGCTACAGCTAGAGGGATCTTTCTACAACACAGCCTTCCTACCTCCAATCTCACCCCCATCCATCCGAGAAACCTGAGGGATTTTTCTGTAACACAGTCTCTTGCATTACGTTACCCCGCTGCCTTACCTAAAATCTAGCTCTCCCTAGATTTTAGGTTGAAATCAACACACCCTTTACGTCCCCGTGAAATCTCGTCTCTGCTTCAGCCTCCTCTCCCCTCCCACCTGCCAACTAACCTGACTGTCCCACCTTTGGGGAGCACATGTAATCCACTGGACACCCATGCCCTCTCCCCCCTGCTGTGTGTACCGGCCATGCCTGCCCCCTGGCTAATGTCCTTCTGTCATCTGACTGAGCCCAGGGACTTCCCTTCCTCTGGGAAGCCCGCCAACCTGCAGTCTGAATCAGGTGCTCTTGTTTGTGTTCCCAGAGCCGCCTCTCTTGTAGTACATGTTACACTAGGTTGTCACTGCCTGCCTGTTTCCTCCAAGGTCTTTCATCTCCATCTCCCTGGGGCCCAGCACATTGCCTGGCATAAAGTAAGCACCCAATAAATTTCAAATTGCACATATGTCAAGTTCCCTATAAAACCTCAGCCGCCAGTCTGAAGGTTCTTCTCTGTGCAGCCTCTTTCATTTTTCAGAAAAGGAGGGTACAGTAGATTTTTAGCAGGAAAAGGTGGATTATTGGCTTTTGGTCTATCATAAGTAAGTGTGTTCAGCTTGGGAAGCTTCTGTTTGTAGTGGTGAATATTTTTAAGCAGTAAAATGTCAGCAACTAGAGCCTCTGCCCAAACCCCTAAGCCTCCTTCTCCATCCTGAGGGGTCCCTTCATTTCACTGCAGTGCTGGGCTGAGAGAGGCCACACTTCCAACAATACAAAGGAAACCACGAAATGTTGCTGCTACTTTTCCTTTGCAGCTCAGATAAAAGAAAGCAAACACAGTGTGGGGAGAAGGGACTGTCCTTTTTGGGGTGCTGACTTGTTTCTTTTTCTTCTTTTTAAACTGAATTTTTTAAAAAAATTATTTATTTATTTGTGGCTGTGTTGAGTCTTCGTTGCTGCACGTGGGCTTTCTCTAGTTGCGGCAAGTGGGCTTCTCATTGTGGTGGCTTCTCTTGTTGCAGAGCATGGGCTCTCGGTGCGCAGGCTTCAGTAATTGTGGCATGTGGGCTCAGTAGTTGTGGCTTGTGGGCTCTAGAGCACCGGCTCAGTAGTTGGGGCGCACAGGCTTAGTTGCTCCACAGCATGTGAGATCTTCCCGGACCAGGGCTTGAACCCGTGTCCCCTGCATTGGCAGGTGGATTCTTCTTTTTTTTTTTTTTAATTTTTCAAAGTTTTCAGAAGGCACATTTTAATTTTAAATATACAAAACCATATTGCTCTGTGTTTATAAAATAAAATTAGTTATTGATAGAAAAGCTTTTAAATTGTCTTAGTCAAACTCAAGTAAAAGGATTTAAAAAATAAAACATTAACTAAAAAGAGTTTTACCAGAATATTGAACTCTCCTTGATAGTCACAGAAATCAACACAATGTCCATTAGTGCAGAATAAAAGACATACACAATTCAGTGTAAAACAAAAAAGCAATTTGCATTAATGGAACATTAAAATTGTGATTTAAACCCACAAAATTCAGGAAATTCAGAATTAGAACTCCAAAGGTAACCTTAACTGTGACCTCTTGTGCATGTATGCTGTTTAGAAATTTGAGATTTTTTGCCTTCCTGATCACATACCACTATGAAGAACAATTTTGAAGGGGAAAAAAAAGTACTTTTCCTTAGAACCACTGTATATGTTTAAAATTTTATACCCACTTAGAAAATCAAATGATCAATCTTATACTACCATATGAGCTAATATGGAATAAGAAGGAATTTTTAAAATATACCCTAGAAAGCTGTATAAGCTACAACATAATGCACAGCCACTTGAAACACGATTTGAACTTTCTTTTTGATACAGCCATAAGTGCCTACCATATAAAAACATATTCACACTGCAGGAAGACAGAGGGGAACACTATTAAAATTGAATAGCATGTAACGAAGAAGGGTCAGGGAAATAATTGAGCAAATAATTGAGCAATAATTGAGCAAAAGTAACATCCTTCGTATTTTTAAATCTACACTTTCCTGGGAAGATACTTTATCTCTTCAACTATGGGTTCTTCAATTTTAAAATGAGAGGATTGAGTTAAGTAACATCATAGTTTCTTCTAACTTCAAAACTGTATGATTCAGTGACTTCATATAAATTAATATTCTAGAGGAGACTCATAAATTTGACATCGTATTAAACCTTAAGTAATTTGTATCAGAGCTTAGTGAGATATGCCAAGAAAGAAAATGATATTGATAAACCACTGGGCCTCTCTTAGATATGATCAGCCTATCTCATTGATCCTGCCCTATCTTTTGGATCTTTTAGTCAAAAAAATGTTAACTCATCCATCCATCCAGATGTTAGTTCAGTCTTTGTGCCCGGGGTTATCAGAAGATATCTTCTAGTAAATTAAAAAACATCATCGGGGCTTCCCTGGTGGCGCAGTGGTTAAGAATCCGCCTGCCAATGCAGGGGACACAGGTTTGAGCCCTGGTCCGGGAAGATCCCACATGCCACGGACCAACTAAGCCCGTGAGCCACAACTACTGAGGCTGTGCTCTAGAGCCCGCGAGCCACAGCTGCTGAGCCCACGTGCGTAGAATCCATGCTCTGCAACAAGAGAAGCCACCGCAATGAGAAGTCTGCGCACCGCAATGAAGAGTAGCCCCCGCTCGCCACAACTAGAGAAAGGCCGCGCACAGCAACAACGACCCAATGCAGCCAAAAGTAAATAAATTAATTAATTAACTAAAAAAAAAACCATCAGGCCTCCTGAGATATGTTTCTCAATATTATGAATGTGAGATCAAGAAGGACTACAGAGAAAAGGTAGTAGCGTAAGAAGGCCATAATAATGTCACCACAGTATATAGCTCTTCAAGCAAAGTCACCGTGGCCCATTTTTTTAAATAAGGAGATACATTTATTGAAAAGACAACTGAAAAGAAAGCGTATATACTTACAGTTATATAAACTGTGGCATAACAGATACTATCACAGCCCCTTTGCTCTCCCAGCAGCCAGCACTTGCATCTCTGTCAGATGGCTGCCCCCAGGCTGCCAAAACCTGGTTTATCTATATGCACAGAGAATATGCATATCCCAGAAGTATCTTGGAATTTACAGATCCCATGGTGGCTGATAACCAATGTCTATAAGTACCACTGCTCCCTTGTTTCCTGTGCTGCAACCTCCACTGTCTTCACAGCTTCCCTGAAAGGCTGAGGCAATGTTATCTACCCTTCAAAGGATTTATTTGAAATCACATCTAGTCCTAATATGCTGCTGGGTTGACTTTGGGATTCCTGGAATTAAAAAAGGCCCAGTTTTTCATAATGTGTTTATTCCAGAATTGCCTTGGAAGAATATTGAGGATGGCAATCAAAAGGCTAAAAGAAATGGAGATGTGAGAAAAGTCCTATTATATACTGGGCAACCAGCTGAAGTGTGAGTGGCATCCTGCTGACCCTATTCTGCCATGAGCCCTGTAGTCCTGCACCTTCTGGCCACCAGGGCAGGCGGATTCTTAACCACTGCGCCACCAGGGAAGCCCTGCTGGCTTGTTTCTAATTGCTGTGTCCTCCCCTGCCTCCACCCATGGCTCAGTGTGGGGTAGGCCCCTTCTGCCCAGAGCTACTGGACACGTCATAAGAAGGTGTTTCTCAAACATCATAGTTAAAACTGGTTCATGCAGTCAGTGTCAGAGCACAGCGTCTGTACCGCTAGGTGTCACAATTCATTACTCACCCCAAATAACTGTGCCCTGACTAAGACACAGAATGACTACACATTTAGAAACAGCCCTCCCTTCAAGTCCCTATTTCTTTAGTTATTTGTCATTTACTCACATTCTTCCTTGTATGAGGAACATTTCCTTCCCCTTGCCATGTATCCTCCTAAGTAGATAGGTAATATTTCAGGGTGATGTCAGAACCTAAAGCAATTGGGATGATTTTTAAACAGTATTTCATGGGCTTCAAGGAAAGCAGTTTTGCTTCTGGTTCTAAGAATGAGTCCGGTTCCACCACTTACTGGTTTGGGGACGGAGCACAGTTTATTTGCGTTCATCTGTACAATGGGAGCAACAATCTACCAGCTTGGGTGTGGTGCAGATTAAGTAAAAGGATGTCTGGGAGGAGGTTGGCCCAGTCTCTGGAATACATGTGGTAGCCAGGAAATGTTCCGTGGCTTCTGCCTCCCCACCCCCATCTTCAGTTCCTCCCACAAGAGTAACAGCGTGTAATAACTGACTTATTTCGGCATGAAGGATTTAAATGCAAAATCTTAAGGCAGTCACCCTTAAAGAAACACTGAAGCATTTATCTGTGAAAACATTAAGATTGCACTCCTTCACTGTTCTCTGTGCCCATGCAGTATTTACATTCTGTTTAGGAGAGTCGGTCAGTAGGCGGAGGGGATCTGGATCCCAGGTGTGTGCTTTGCTCACAGAAAGGACAGGAGCATTAAAGATCTGCTCCTGAAATGTGAAGTTCTAGAGAATTTTGTGGAAGTAGCTTATCCAGAGGCTCCCCTGTCACTCCCCCAAAAGGTTCTGTGTTTTATTTACATAAATGATTGAATCTATTCCCAGCTGAATGCTTTCCTGAGTATGTCACTCAGGCTCCCACCCCAGAGTCATCTGTCCCCCGCAGCCCACATTCAGCAGCTCCGTCTGCCTCCCCGCCCCGGCCTGGGCACCATCTCCTTTCCTGGGCTGCTGCAGGAGATTTTCTGTGTCTCTGAGCATGTTCCACTCCACGTACATGCCCCAAGGATCTCCAGGGAAACACAGGGTCCTGCGCCCTGGTAGACCTGGGGCCATCCTACTCTTTGTGGGAGGCAGTTGCAGTAAAAACAAACAATAAACAAAAGAGGCTAAACACCCCTTTACCTGTGTAACCTGGTATCCCCCCAGCTTGTTTGATCACAGACCCTTTCATTAACCTCCCCCTGGTGAACTGGTACATGCTGAGTGAGGAAGGCAAAGTGCAGCTTGCTGTAAGCCACCAGTTCCCCACATGTGCTTAGACTGGATGGATAAACCGGAACTGACAGGCGTGTCTGTCTCTGGAGGGGGCGCTGGGTATCCAGGGTGTGGGGTAAGAGCCAGCTCCTCACTGTGTGCCTCTTGGGAACTTTAAAACTTTCTACTGTTTTGAACACAGCACTAGTCTGCTCCCAACTCCACCAGACTTTATGTGGAGCGTAGTGTGAAGTCCTTGGATCTGCTCACGGCCTTGGGGTTGGTTGGCCTCTGCCTGCCCACCTAGCGCCTCCCACTCCTGCCTCCTTGCCAGCTCCCTGTGAGGTAGTGGCCTCCTCTGTTGAGCATCCCGTCATCTCTTCCTGACAGATGCAGGCAGTGGGGCTGCAGGCAGTGACTCGTTGGTGCTACTTCTGAGATTTACCCTGCTCTCCTTGGAAGCCCACCTTCCATAGAGCATGCTGGCCTGGGATGCAGGGATACTGATGCTTTATTCCTTCCTTAAACTCTAACTTTTGAGCCCCAGGGGGTGGCCAGAGTACCCAGGAGGCAGTGAGACCTGGGCCAGAAAGGTCAAGAACTCCAGGATTGAGCAGATGTGACTCAGAATCCTTTCAGCCTTGTGGCCTGGGGAACTTGTGCCTTCATCTTCCTTTTATTATACGATGGTGGGGAATAAGCCCAGCTGCAGGGTTTGAACGTGTGGCTTGTCTCTGTAGAACAGCAGTCCCCAACCTTTTTGGCACCAGGGACTGGTTTCATGGAAAACAGTTTTTCCACGGACGGGGGTGATGCGCAGGGATGGTTCAGGCGGTAATGTGAGCAGTGGGGAGCAGCAGATGAAGCTCCGCCCACTGCTCACCTCTTGCTGTGTGGCCAGGTCCTAACAGGCCATGGACTGATATCAGTCCACGGCCCAGGGGTTGGGGACCCCTGCTCTAGAAAACCTAGTGCAGTGCCTGGCATCTTGTAGGTGTTCATTGTGACTATGGACCTATCACTCCCTTGGCTCTTAAAGTCCTGGGCTCCAAAGGAAAGAACACAGGCCAGAAGCCGGAGTTCATCCCTGGCTCCATTGATGCCCAGCTCTGGGAAGATGCCAGGCCCCAGTGTCTTCAGGTCTCCTGCCCTAACACACAGTCCATATTTACCTCAAGGCAGAAGAGCTTTGATGATCAAAACACCACGGATGGGAAGGTTAGCAGTGCACTATGAGTACAGATGCTTGCCTGCCTGCCAACTAGGTTATAAGAATATTTGGAAGATGACTAAGGTAATGTCTTCCACATGCTAAAGAGATGATGATTTCGTACCATGGGAGGTAGAGCGGGGAAAGCCCCCGCTCATTAGCGGAGTGACCTTGGACAGGACAGTCATCACTCTCGGCCTCATTACCTCATCTAAAATATGAAAGCAATAAAATCCAGCCACACAAGGGTGGCTGTGAGGCTCACACGGGGCAGTCCATGTGGAAGGTCTTTGTAAACTGTTGAAATGCTCTGCACATGTCAGCAGCGCCCGCCGCTCACGTGCCTGTGTGTTTATTGTTTCAGCGGAGAGTGCAGGACGTCATCAGCCCCATCGTGTTTGAGGCCGCCTACAGCCTGGGTGAGCATGTGATGGGAGAGGAGGAGAGGGAGCTGCCGGCCCTGACCCCCGTGCTCCGCTGGAAAAAGGGACAAAAGATTGCCCAGAAGAATCAGGTGAGAACCTGAAAGCTCACGGCTGGGACCCCAGGTGGCAGGTGCCTATGCAGAAGTAATGACCCTGGTGGCCTGGGAGCCCATGGCCAGCCACACCCCCTCCTGGGCCTCCCTTTCCCGATCTGCAAAATGATGAAATGTATGATTTAGGGGTTTGTGTCTAACAACCACGTGATTTAAACTCATCGAGGCTATTCTCAAGCAATTAGAAAATGATGATCTCTTTGAGGTCATGAGCTGGCTGCTTGGCCCCGGCACTTGCCTCCTGTTCCTACACTGTTTCCAGAGCTCAGATCAGCACCTAGTGAGTGCTCTACACACAGTACATGTTTTATTGATGGGAGTATGAGTGGGGTGAAGAGGCAAGAACTTCCTCTTGCTAGAATTGGTGGTTGAGCTGAGAATGCCCCGCTCAGGATCTTTGGAAGGCAGAGCACTGTGAGCACAGGCTCTCACCACCCTCCCCGACTCGGCAGATTCCGGACTGTGCTGCTGTGTGGAGGAGCTGCAGGGTGACGTGGGGTGCAGGCCGTACGAGGCCATACAGGGTAGGAGTGAGCCATGAGCTAACGCTGTGCAGCATCACTGGCCTGTCTGCCCCGAGTCATCTGAGAGATATACAGTGCTGATGACGATGCAGGAAATATGTAAGAAATCTGGGATCCCAAGTCTGGTTCTAAATCTTTAACACCCAAGATCATCACAGATCCAGGACCTGGGGAAGGTCAGACAAAACTGTTTTTTGGCTAAACCAGACTCCTGGGTGGGGTGGGGCAAAGCTGTGGAACCACCCACCAGCCCCAGGCTCCACAGTTCTGACTGCCCTGAGCTTATGGGAAAACTAGCAGATCAGTGACCCACGCCTTGCAGATGAGAGTTGTAAATAGAACCACAGAGAAGTGTTTGGAGTTCGAGATGTAAGATTTTTACCAAGATGTCCTCATTTTCTCCCAAAGTCTCTCCCATGTGGTCTTGGGTCAGGTTCCCCAGAAACAGAGCCTAAGACGGGGATTTAGGAGCAACTTGGTCTAATGAAGCTATGCTCTTAAGAGAACCCTGTAAGGAATGGGGAAAGAGTGAGCAAGTATGTGGTCTCAGCTAAAGTCTAGCTTTGGCCTGAGGCAGGGAGCTTTGGAGCATAAATTACAGCAAAGAGCCATCCTCTCCTTGAGGGAAGGGTCTGGCCTTTTGTACCCCTTACTCGTCAGCCATTGGCTGGCTGTGGGGGATGGAAGGGGAGTGTAGCCCTCCTTGAAGGAGACTCCCTGCTGTGGACAGTTCTCTGGAGGAGGCTGCAGATGTGAGCCGTTAGCCGCCTGTAGCACATCAGCTGGGGGAGGGGCAGCAGTTGTAAAGGGATGTGGGCAGAAGTATACACACAACCTACTGGCAACACTGCCTTTTTGGATGCTTCTTTTGAAGTCAAACATGAACTTTCAAAACACAAGTGACCTGTAGGGTGGCCAGAATGTCCAGCCGGTCACTGATACTTGGAGAAGGCTCTGGGGGAGTGAGGGGAGAGACCAGGAGGATGCTGGGTGTCTAAGTGGTGGGGCAGGGTAGAGGGGAGGCATGAGGAAGATGAAGACAGGAAGATAAGATGAAGAGGCGGGACAGGAAGCTGATGACTCCTACCTTGACTGAGGAGTAGAAGTGTGTATCATCTCCTGACAGTGAAGTTGGGCCAAGAGGTCAGGCTGGGGACCCAGTAAACCAGAATATTATGATAATTCCTAGATCATGAGTTCCCCGTCCTATTAATACTTTGCTCTCTAAGGTGGAATCTTGCTGGCCCAATAAAGTTCGGTTATGGGAGTGGTCCAAACTTGGGGTGCTGGGAATCATTTCAGGGTACCCTGTGCTTGTTTTACCTCTGAAATGACCCTGTGAGGTAGCGGCCTCCTCTGTTGAGCATCTTGCTAGCCCTGGGCATCCCTTCTACAATGAACCCAACTCTCATTTCTACCAATCCATCAGTGGCACAAAGTGGGCCTTCTTTAGTGAAGAGCATCTTAGAACCTTTACTAGCATTTTTAGATTGAGGCAACCTGATCAAAGGCAGAGATGTAGGGACAGATTAGTACGAAAATGCTCTTCTTGGTCACTTATGTTCAAGATGGCCAAGCAAGCATAAATATTTATGTCTGTGCTTCCTGAGACCCTATTATAGTGATTATAAATGAGTAAATCAGAACAGGGAGATAAATGCTGTTGGGGAAGGGGCATCAGCCAATGAGAGAGTCCAGGGATTTTTGGAATGAGTAAAGAAGGAAGAGTGTTGGTGGGTGAACATTGCACTCTACGCGGAGGGGCTGGGTGCCTGTCCACCCATGGGTCCAGAAAGGCTGTAGCCACGGTCAGGCCAGCAGTTTCAGAGGGGTTCAGGAGTGAGAAATGGGGCTGGAAACAGGGAAGGGGGATGTTAAGTGAAGGTTCGTTTGTGGAAGAGTTGACTTTCTGACCCTGTCCCCACACCTACATACTCCAGCCATGCAGAATAGCAAGAAGCCAGGCCTTTTATTTTCTAAAGAATTGAATAAACTGGTTGAGATAGTGTAGGTGGGCTGTTTCCCCAGGGGGAAGCCTTATTTCTTCTGGCATTTGGAGCCTCCAATGTAAGAGCTAGCTTCCCCTCCCACCATCCACCCAAACACCCAGATTTTCCAATCAGCTCTTTTACTTTATTCTTAAAAATGAATGGACAACCAAGGAAATCTGAAATTGAGGGGAAATGTGGTACATGGAGAAAAAAACCAAAATACACCTACAGAATAACTGACTTAGAAGGAAATAAATTCTTTAAGGAATAGAAGAGATTATAACAACTTAAATACCAATTTATACTCTATGTAATAAACACAAGGAGATTTAAGAATATATTCTATCCATTAGAAAGTGATTGGAATTCTATTTCTTCTTAAAAGAAAGAAAGAACAAGGAAAAGTTTCTTGAAAATTAACAATATGGATGCAGAGCCAAAAATGTAGTAGAAGATAATGATAAGAAATCTCCCAGTAAGCAGAGCTAAAAGACAAATAGAAAAGAGCTAAAGCATCAATCTGCAAGGTCCTATATCCAAGTAATAGGAATATCAGAAAAAGCAAACAGAGAAAATGAAAAACATTATGAGAGATAATGTAATAAAATTTCCCAGAGTTACAGAGAGACACTTTTTTAAATTTAAAGGACCCACAGACTTGCAAGCAGGATAAACCAAAAATATCCTAGATACATCATTTTGAAATGGTAATACTCCTAACACATAAGGAAAATTCTAAATGCTTCCAGGACAAGGAGTACAGAATGGTGGTAGTGAGGAATATTTGTCCACTAACGACATAATTAGAGTCACACTAAGTTGTCCATAAGACTAATTATTAGCAAGATTGGAAGAAAGCATATGTGAAATAAGGGCTTCAAAGCTCTGAGAGAAAGTGATTTTGAAACTAGGATTTTATACTTAGCCTAACAGTCAAGTATGAGGTCAAAATAAAGTTATTTTTCAGACAAGCAAGGACGCAGAAAGTTTACATCCCTAGTAGCCTTTCCAAGGAAATCACCTGAGATGCACTCCAAGAAAACAAGGGTGACAATTAGAAGGAGCAATATGGGGGATGTAAGAACTAACTCCTAGAAGTCTAATGACAAGAAATTCCAGGATTACAACTGTGCAGCAAGTCTAAAACACAGTTGATCAGTTTAGAACAGGGGATCAATGAACTTTGAGAAGAATGAAGCCAGCCATAGCAGAATGACAAGAGAGTAGCAAATATTCAGGATACAGTGTAGATGGAATATATTTTTTCTATGGTTAAGAAAAAATAAAGGCAGTCAAAAATTCCCAGGAAAATAAAAACATGGCCAATATGTCATGGTTCAAATATAAGACAAATTAAAATGTGGTGGGATTTTAAGCAAATAGAAGAATATATGGAAGAGAAGGACCTTAATACTAGAAGCATTCTCCCTTAAGCAAAAGTTGAGTATTCTAGTAGTTTAACTTTGCACCTGTAGAGGAAGATATGTAATCATGACACTTGTCTTGGCTCTTCTGTGAACAGTAATCAAGAGGCCATATTGACAACATGATTTATTGGTTGTTAGTATTTACAGTCAAGCCAAATCAGTTATGGTTACAGTACATAGTGTAAATGTCTTTAATTTTACTGTATAGAGTTTAAAATAGAACAAAACAAGTTGTTTTAATGTCTTAATCTTTTAAATTGGTGAGCCAAGAGATACTGTAAAACTTGATGAAACAAGAAAAAGTTGTGATTACTTAAAATTGCAGAGGTTACCAGTAGAGCAGTGCTTCTTAAAGTGTGGTCGCTGAACCAGCAGCATCAAACTCCCTTGGGATGTTGTCAGAAATGAAAATTCTTGGACCCCACCCCGGACTCTTTAATCAGAAACTCATGGGTGGGTCCCAGCAATCTGAGTTCTAACAAGCTGATCAGGTAATTCTGATGCAGCTAATATTTGAGAACCAGTGCAGCAGAGGAGCTGAGAGTAACGATTTGCCTGTCAAAATTAGGAAGGTGGATGGTGGGAGGGGGCCTTCATATAGGTGAGTTCAATTCTTGTCTATCATGGAAGGAATTCAGTGAGATAATGTCTAAATCTGATAAATCAAGAAGTAGTAGTATCAGTATATTTTCTAGAGATATGGAAATAATCATCAAAAGAAACATAAATGGACATGGGTAAGAGTGGTTCCTCTTGAGAGGAGGACTCAGTATATGGAGGTGTGTGGCAGGAGGTTATTATTTTAACCATGTGATTTCTTTGGTTGAAATTAAAATGAAAGAAAAATATTGTCCTTAGATTGAGAAGATTGTCCAGGAGCCTGAGAAAAATTCTGGGAGAATGATCCTTGCTTTACTCCTTTTCCTGATTATGGCAAAAATAATAATAATAATAATAATTTAATGATCTTTCTCCATGTGTCTTCCAGATGTTGGCTTAATTTAAGGGAAAGATTCTGAGAGCTAGGCCCACTCTAGGAAGCAGAGCTGATTTTTAACTTGTATGTATGTGACAGGTCCACAAAGAGCATCTAACCTCTTTCCTAGGAAGGAATAAACTCATTGAAACTCTTCATTTTGCCAGGTAACTTTAGGATTTAAGTGCCTTAGTCTCTTCAACTAAAAGGCACTAAAAGCCCATGTTGGTACATAGTTGCGCAAATTCTGGCGATCTTTTAGAGTCAGGGTCTGCCCTCATTGATGGTCTAGTTCAGGTGGAATAGCTGCACAGTGTATATAACATGGAGTCAGTGACTAGAGCATGTTTTTTTAAATTTATTTTTATTTCTTATTTTTTTATACATCTTTATTGGAGTATAATTTCTTCACAATGCTGTGTTAGTTTCTGTTGTACAACAAAGTAAATCAGCCATATGCATACGTATATCCCCATATCCCCTCCCTCTTGAGCCTCCCTCCCACCTTCCCTATCCCACCCCTCTAGGTCGTCACAAAGCACCGAGCTGATCTCCCTGTGCTATGCGGCTGCTTCCCACTAGCTATCTCTTTTACATATGGTAGTGTATATATGTCCATGCTACTCTCACTTTGCCCCAACTTTCCCCTCCCACCCCATGTCCTCAAGTCCATTCTCTGTGTCTACGTCTTTATTTCTGCCATGCCACTAGATTCATCAGTACCTTTTTTTTTTTTTTTTTTAAGATTCCATACATATGCTTCACTCTGTATGACAGACTCTGGGTCCACCCACCTCACTACAAATAACTCAATTTCATTTCTTTTTATGGCTGAGTAATATTCCATTGTATATATGTGCCACGTCTTCTTTATCCATTCATCTGTCCATGGACATTTAGGTTGCTTCCATGTCCTGGCTATTGTAAATAGTGCTGCAATAAACATTGTGGTATATGCTCTCTTTGAATTATGGTTTTCTCAGGGTATATGCCCAGTAGTGAGATTGCTGGGTCATATGGTGGTTCTATTTTTAGTTTTGTAAGGAACCTCCATACTGTTCTCCATGGTTGTTGTATCAACTTACATTCCCACCAATAGTGCAGGAGGGTTCCCTTTTCACCACACCCTTTCCAGCATTTATTGTTTCTAGATTTTTTGATAGTGGCCATTCTTACTGGTGTGAAATGATACCTCATTGAAGCTTTGATTTGTATTTCTCTAATAACTAGTGATGTTGAGCATCTTTTCATGTGCTTCTTGGCCATCTGTATGTCTTCTTTGGTGAAAGGTCTGTTTAGGTCTTCTGCCCGTTTTTTAATTGGGTTGTTTGTTTTTTTGATATTGAGCTCCATGAGCTGTTTATGTATTTTGGAGATTAATCCTTTGTCAGTTGTTTCGTTTGCAAATATTTTCTCCCATTCTGAGGGTTGTCTTTTCGTCTTGTTTGTGGTTTCCTTTGCTGTGCAAAAGCTTTTAAGTTTAATTAGGTCCCATTTGTTTATTTTTGTTTTTATTTTCATTACTCTAAGAGGTGGGTCAAAAAAGATCTTGCTGAGATTTATGTCAGAGAGTGTTCAGCCTATGTTTTCCTCTAAGAGTTTTATAGTATCTGGCCTTACATTTAGGTCTTAATCGATTTGGGGTTTATTTTTATGTATGGAGTTAGGTAGTGTTCTAATTTCATTCTTTTACATGTAGCTGTCCAGTTTTCCCAGCACCACTTATTGAAGAGGCTGTCTTTTCTCCATTGTATGTTCTTGCCTCCTTTGTTGTAAATTAGATGATCATATGTGCATGGGTTTATCTCTGGGCTTTCTATCCTGTTCCATTCATCTATATTTCTGTTATTGTGCCAGTATCATAGTGGCTTGATTACTGTAGCTTTGTAGTATAGTCTGAAGTCAGGGAGCCTGATTCTTCCAGCTCCGTTTTTCTTTCATAAGATTGCTTTGGCTATTCAGGCGCTTATGTGTTTCCATACGAATTGTAAAAATTTTTTGTTCTAATTCTGTGAAGAATGCCATTGGTAGTTTGATAGGGATTGCATTGAATCTGTAGATTGCTTTGGGTAGTATAATCATTTCCACAATATTTCTTCTTCCGATCCAAGAACATGGTATATTTCTCCATCTGTTTATGTCATCTTTGATTTCTTTCATCAGTGTTTTGTAGTTTTCTGAATACAAGTCTTTCGCCTCCTTAGGTAGATTTATTCCTAGGTATTCTTTTTGTTGTGATGGTAAATGGGATCATTTCCTTAATTTTTCTTTCTGATTTTTCATTGTTAGTATATAGGAATGCCAGAGATTTCTGTGTATTAATTTTGTATCCTGCAACCTTATCAAATTCATTGATTAGTTCTAGTAGTTTTCTCGTGGCATCTTTAGGATTTTCTGTGTATAGCATCATGTCATCTGCAGTGACAGTTTTACTTCTTCTTTTCCAATTTGTATTCCTTTTATTTCTTTTTCTTCTCTGATTGCCATGACTAGGACTTCCAGAACTATGTTGAATAAGAGTGGTGAGAGTGGACATCCTTGTCTTGTTCCTGATCTTAGAGGAAATGCTTTCAGTTTTTCACCATTGAGAATGATGTTTGCTGTGGGTTTGTCATGTATAAACTTTATTATGTTGAGGTAGGTTCCCTCTATGCCTATTTTCTGGAGAGTATTTATCATAAATGGGTGTTGAATTTTGTCAAAAGCTTTTTCTGCATCTATTGAGATGATCTTATGGTTTTTATTCCTTAATTTGTTAATAGTGTGTATCACGTTGATTGATTTGCATATATTGAGGAATCCTTGCGTCCCTGGGATAAATCCCACTTGATCATGGTGTATGATCCTTTTAACATGTTGTTGGACTCTGTTTGCTAGTATTTTGTTGCGGATTTTTGCATCTATGTTCATCAGTGAATATTGGTCTGTAATTTTCTTTTTTGTGATATCTTTTTCTGGTTTTTGTATCGGGGTGATGGTGGCTTTGTAGAATGAATTTGGGAGTGTTCCTCCCTCTGCAAATTTTTGGAAGAGTTTGAGAAGGATCGTTGTTAGGTCTTCTCTACATGTTTTATAGAATTCACCTGTGAAGCCATCTGGTCCTGGGCTTTTGTTTGTTGGAAGATTTTTAATTACAGTTTCACTTTCATTACTTGTGATAGGTCTGTTTATATTTTCTAATTCTTCCTGGTTGAGTCTTGGAAAATTGTACCTTTCCAAGAATTTGTCCATTTCTTCATGGTTGTCCATTTTATTGGCATATAGTTGTTTGTAGTAGTCTCTTGTAATCCTTTGTATTTCTGCGGGGTCAGTTGTGATTTCTCCTTTTTCATTTCTAATTTTATTGATTTGCGTCCTCTCACTTCTTTTCTTGATGAGTCTGGCTAAGGGTTAGAGCATGTTAAGTACAGGCTTACTGATGGATCCAAGGCTTTTGGCAGAGAGTGGGAGTGAGTGAGGCAGGCAGGAGGCCAAGTCTTCCCTCTGCTGGGTGAAGAGCAACCTTGGGAGAAAATGGGTTTCAGGGTGGGTGCCAGGCTGTATGTGTGAATAGTGGGGTTGCCACCGTTGCTGAGGACCTGTTGGGATTCTGGGCACTTGGAGAATATTGGAGCTCTAATGCTACAGCCTCTGTAGAACATACAGACTGATGAATGCACGTTTCACCTTAAAAATTTAAGGAAAGCAGAGACCTGCCTCTCTTGCCTCAAGATATATTTGGTACAGATATAACAACAACAAAGTGTTTTATCCATTAGCCAGAAGAGTAATTTAAAAGGACTATAAATCTAAGAGCAATTCAGCTAATTGAATGTCTGCTGCACGTAAGATGTGGATAAAAAGATAAATGAAACATTGCTGCCTTAGTAGACTTAGAGACTGTACAGGAATAACTTATACAGAGCAGAAAGTGAGATTCAGACTAGTGTGTGTGAATTTCACTCTGGAGACCTCTTCCAGCTGAGGATAAGGAGATGCTCTCTGGAGAAGGGAGAATTGGCTGGAGCCTCATGGAAGAAGTAGGATTTGTATACTTGGGGCTGGAGGGCTTTGACCAACAGAGAAGGAGGGAGTGATGGATGCTAATGGTCTTCCATGTGGCTGAACATCTAGTGAGGAGAAGGAGAGGGGCCATTAGGGCTAGAGGTACAGTCAGACAGTCTAAGGCCACTTGTTCACTGACCAGGGAGTTGGACTTGATTGAACTGGTAGGGGACAGGAGACCATCACATCTTCTTGAGGTGGTCTGCCTGGACTGGGGGGCCAGTTAGCAGCCCCAGGAAGGTCTTGCAGGTCAGTTCATGAAGGTTCTGTCTGATACACTCAGAGAGTTGACTCATCATCAGTTCCTAGTGGGTCTCAGCTGCTGAAAGAGTATGGAATGAAATGAAACACTCCTGGAAAGCTCTGGCTGGCCTGTGTGCTGGGAAAGCAGGAAGGGCTGTCATTGGGGCCCTAATGTTTCTCCTACAGGTGAGCATACCAATGGCTATGACAGAGGCCCTGACTTCAAACCCTATACACAGAGTAGAGCTTTGGAAATAACTGCTTTCAGGCTTCCTCAGGAGGCCCCCAAAGAGACCTGGCTGGGGCTGGACTTCCCAGCCACCCACTGTGGTAGACAGAATGGCCCCCAAAGATGTCCACACCCTCATTCCTGGAACCTGTGAATATAATGCATCACATGGCAAAGGGAAGGACTTTGCAGTTGTAACTAAGGTTATGGGCTTTACACTAGGGAGAGTTTCCTGGATTATCCAGATGGGCCCAATCTTTCTCCAGCTGGAGGCAGAAGGAAGGAGGAAGAATAGGAGGTCAGAGAGATGCAGGAGAGGAAGGAGTCAGAGAGATCTGAAGCTTGAGAAGGACTTGACCTGCCATTGCTGGCTTTGAAGACGGTGATGCAACTTGACAAGGAATGCAGACAACCTTGAGGAGCTGAGAGAGCCTCCCTGGTGAGTGTCAGCATGGAAATGGGGACCTCAGTCCTACAACCACAGGGCAGTAAATTCCGCAAACAACCTGAGTATGCCTGGAAGCGCATTTTCCCCCAGAGCCTCCAGATAAGGGCCCAGACCAGGTAACACCTTGATTTTTGCTGTTGACCCCCAATGCTTAGCACTGCCTGGCTCATAGAGGATGCTCAGTAAACCTATCTCAGTGGAAAGGGCCCTTCTGAAAGAGCACAAGGCTAGGTCCTCCTGCGGACATTGGACGTCGTATCAGAATTTCTTCACTGCAGATTCAGCAAAGCTGTATAATTGAAATAAATGTGCTCCATGAACTCTCTAAGAATTCCTACCAGGCAGGAGAGCAAGGTGTGTGATTTAGGACGACTTACCTACTCCACAGTACCTTTGTGCACGTGTGAGTCTATTTTTTCGAAGATCAAGATGGAGGAGACACAGCTGGTGAGAGAAAAGGCACTGGCTATGTTGAGAATACTCACTTTGTCATCTTTCAAGGGAAAGGTGAACTGTTTTACTCTAATATTAACGTTTTACTATGTTGAAGCCATAAACTCTGAACCTCCATTGTGCTGGAAACCATCACCATCTGGACCTCCCACCCCGGCCCCTCAATGCCTGGGTATGTGGGATGCCAGCCCCGTGCCCACAAAGACTCAGTGTTTGTTCAGCCTGGACATTAGGTAATGCTTTCCTGGCTGAGGTGCACAGCCAGCTTAAAATTCTATTATTTACAGCTCTAAGGTTTATTTTCATTATCATATGTAAAGTCTCTGCAGAAGGATGGAAATCTGAGGGGTTGGCAGGGAGGAGAGAGCAGAGTAACTCCAGACGTCAGAGCCAGACAGGTCTCAGAGACCATCCAACCTGCGGGTTCCAGAGCACACACCTGGA
This sequence comes from Aethalodelphis obliquidens, assembly GCF_003676395.1. Taxonomy (NCBI): domain Eukaryota; kingdom Metazoa; phylum Chordata; class Mammalia; order Artiodactyla; family Delphinidae; genus Aethalodelphis; species Aethalodelphis obliquidens. The sequence goes on from NW_020838006.1 coordinate 8,747,771, forward strand.
TTCAAGGGAGCAGGTTGGTGCAGTGGAGGAGAAGGGGTGTTAGAGGAGGAGGTGTCCACCCCCCTCCCTATATCAGCCTGATCAGTCCTACTTTTATAGGCATTAGCTGTTTGGCATCAGCCTCTGGCTAATCTTCTCAGAAAGGGCACCGTGGTGAAACACCTGTGAAAACCATCCACTTTCAAGTACAAGTGAGGAAAACAAGTATGTAGTTCAACATTACTGACCACGGAAGTCTGGCTGTATCTGTTTCTCAGGCTTCCCGTCAAGGTTAATCCAAAGAGCAAAGGAGAGGTTACACCTACTATCAAAGGCTGGGCTGTACTTGTAGTCACCTGTTGAATTTTTACAATTTCTTCTTCAGTGTTATACTTTATCTTTGCAAATTTTTTTTAGCATGAGATTCTTTATTTTTATTTTGGCCCCGCTATGCGGCTTGCGAGATTTTAGTTCTCTAACCAGGGATTGAACCCAGGCCACGTCAGTGAAAGTGCCAAGTCCTAACCACTGGACCACTAGGGAACTCCCGCAGCATGCGATTCTTTATTTCTTTTTATTTATATTCAAAGAAGATTTAGGGCTTCCCTGGTGGCGCAGTGGTTGAGAGTCCGCCTGCTGATGCAGGGGACACGGCTTTGTGCCCCCCTCTGGGAGGATCCCACATGCCGCAGAGCGGCTGGGCCCATGAGCCACGGCCGCTGAGCCTGTGCGTCCGGAGCCTGTGCTCTGCAACGGGGGAGGCCACAGCAGTGAGAGACCCGCGTACCGAAAAAAAGAAAAAAAAAGAAGGTTTAATACCTATCCTTATCAAACTCTTCCAAAACAAATCGGAAGAGAAGGGAACACATCCTAACTCATTTTACAAGGCCAGCATTACCCTAATCCCAAACCAGACAAGAACAACACCCAAAAAAAATTATAGGCCAATATCGCTGATGAACATAGATGCAAAAATCCTTAACAAAAGATTAGCAAACTGAATTACAACCATTATCTTTGCAGTTTTCTGGAGAGAATGTGTTCTGGTCCTCCAAAACTCTTTTCAGAAGAAAACAGTGGTTTTCCTCCAAATCTTCAGCCTGTTGGATCTTCTTCTACATTGTCCTGCTTTATTAAAAACCTCCCGCACAAGCACGTGGAGTGTGTGTGTAAACAAGCGAGGGTGCACATCCAGTGGATAGTCTCTAGCTGGGGAAGAAATCTTAGCTTCTCTCTTGGTATCTTCTGAGATGATTCAGGAAGTCAAAGGCCAGGCTCTTGCTACTTGAAATGCTACCTGGAGCCCATTCACATGATGTTCTTGCAGACAGGGGAGGAGAGGTCCCCCTGGCGTCCTCTCGAGTTTGAAGCCATCTTTCTCACTCCTAGTTGCCTGACTACGTCTGACTCAGCAGCTTTTAGAAGCATGGCTAGGGACTTCCCTGGTGCTCCAGTGGTTAAGGCTTCGTGCTCCCCAATGCAGGGGGTCCGGTTTCCATCCCTGGTCAGGGAACTAGATCCCACGTGCCGCAACTAAAGGAGCCCGCATGCCACAACTAAAGATCCCGCATGCTGCAACTAAGTCCCAGCGCAGCCAAATTTAAAAAAAAAAAGAAGCATGGCTAGAATACTCTTCCTTTTCTCTGACAGCACCAGACCCTTTTTTTGAACTTGTTGGTTCTGTTTTCTGCCTCTTGTGACTAAGAGCAACCTTTTCTTAAAAAGATAAAAGAACACAAAAGATTCCAGGGTAAAAATCAAGGCAAAGAAACTCTGGCCCTTTAAAAAAAAAAGAAGAAATGAAAGAAATTCTGGGGCTTCCCTGGTGGCGCAGTGGTTAAGAATCCACCTGCCAATGCAGGGGACACGGGTTCGAGCCCTGGTCTGGGAAGATCCCACATGCCGCGGAGCAACTAAGCCTGTGTGCCACAACTACTCAGCTTGCGCTCTAGAGCCCGTGAGCCACAGCTACTGAGCCGGTGCGCCACAACTACTGAAGCCCTCACGCCTAAAGCCCGTGCTCCACAATAAAAGAAGCCACTGCAATGAGAAGGCTGTGCATTGCAACGGAAGAGTAGCTCCCACTTGACGCAACTAGAGAAAGCCCACACGCAGCAACGAAGACTCAACATAGCCGAAAATAAATAAATAAATTTATAAGAAAAAAGAAAAAAAGAAGGAAATTCTGGTCCTGGAAGGCAAGAGATCCCTAGAGGAGAGTTGATGGCTGAGGTTGTTGTAGAGGGACTTGAAATATGGCCTGCAAAAAGCCACCAAGTCTCAGGCAGACCTGGAAAGGACACTGGGAGGGTCCAGAGGCCAGATGTAGGCCCGTGTGGGCAGGACCTCCCTGAGCAGTTCCTCCTCCCACTCACTTCTTCATGGGGATTGAACTAGATCTTCAGAATGTTGCCTTCAGGCAGTGGGGGCTGTTCTCCAAACCACAGGGCCATGGAGTAAACCAAGGGATACCCAAAAGACAGAAGCATTTATCACTTCCAGTTTTTCCATGGGGGACATGAAGCAAAATCAGTACCACGTTTGTTGTTTAAAGGGAAACCAACTGGACTCCTCCCATGATTTCAAAATCTGAAAGGACAATTTATACAGACCCTGAGATAGAAGGAATTTCTCAGCTTTAATTTTACAAAGTATTTGTCTTTCATTTATTCTTGTGGATGTGCTATTCTTTAGAAAGCAAGTCTGTCTGCATGACCTGATTTTATTTATTTATTTATTTATTTATTATTTATTTTATTTATTATTTTTGTCTGCGTTGGGTCTTCGTTGCTGTGTGCAGGCTTTCTCCAGTTGCAGTGAGTGGGGCTACTCTTTGTTGCAGTGCTCAGTCTTCTCATTGCGGTGGCTTCTCTTGTTGCGGAGCATGGGCTCTAGGCATGCGGGCTTCAGTAGTTGTGGCGCACGGGCTTAGCTGCTCCGCGGCATGTGGGATCTTCCCGGACCAGGGCTCGAACCCAAATCCCCTGCATTGGCGGGAGGATTCTTAACCACTGCGCCAGCAGGGAAGCCTGTGACCTGATTTTAAATACCAAGCTATGAGACTCTTCCTTCATTTGGGTATAAGACTCAATAGGGCTGAAATTCCTGGGACCACCCAGGAATGAGGTCTTTAATGTGCCACATTAAGGACAATTTTGCATTCTGGAAAAAGCATTAAAATGGAATCGGGAAGGAGAAACCTCTTACACTCAGGTCATGGCATTTACACACACACACACACACACACACACACACACACACACACAAATGTTTAATACTATGCTAGGTGCTGGGGGCTGCAGGCATGAGTTACCTATGGCTGGGGCCTCTGGGAACTTATGTGGGACGATGGGAGGAACAGCAGTTCAGAAATGTCCCTCCTGTTGTCCAGGCAGACACCTTCTGCAAAGTCAGATTGCCCATCAGGAAATGTCTCGCTCATTTTAGCTTACAAACAGCCTTGGGCTGGGATTTGAAAAGCATTAATTCCCACCCAATCCAATTGTCCTATTTTCTCAGGTGTCAGCATGGGACCGGTTTGCCATGGCAACCCTATAAACAGTGTCTATCCTACATCAATGATTTATATATTTTTAAAGCTAATATCACCAACTTCAAGAAACTGAGCCTCCTCTGAACGTGACAGCTGGAATAGACTAAGAATCCTACTCCCTGCTAGATCAGTGCAGATTTTTCCACTGTAGATTTGGGTGGGAGAAAATCGGCCCTCCAAGGCCTGAGCACCTGGGCGACTGCTTTTCTGAAGTCAGCCTTGGCCAGGGCAGCCATTGAGCTATCACACGCACCCAAGGTTGTTTTGGCCTTGGTGGCCACAGCTTTGTGAGAAAAACACAGCCAACTCCAGCCTCTGTGCTCTGGTTCAGAGCAAAATTTAAATTGAACTGAATTCATTGTCTTCTACCCTCCCCCCAACCCCCCTGGCCTAAAGGGAATGAGGAAACAAGTATCCAAATATTCTAGAACAGGAATGGGCAAACTACAGTCTGCTGGCCAAATCTAGCCTGCTGCCTGTTTTTATAAATAAAGTTTTACTGAGACACAACCATGGCCATTCCTTTACATATGTCTGCTTTTGCTCTAGCAACAGGGCTGAGCAGTTGTAGCTGAGACCATCTGGCCCTCAAGGCTGAAAATATTTACTGTCTGGCCCTTTACAGAAAAATCTGCCAACCTTACTCTAAAACAAGTAGAGTAAGGATTGGAGGAGAAGCTGGAGAAAGGATTTCAAAAAGAAAAGTGTATTCTCCAGGGAAAGCTGAGATGAAGACTAGGGTGAGAAAGGAGCCAGCATGGAAATCTAGTCCATGAGGCTGGGGAGGCCACTGGGTGTCCAGACTGCAAAGCCCAAGGCAGGAAACAGTCGTCTCCTGAGAGAAGGAGTTTAATCTCCTGTAGACAGAGAGGAATCAGAGATGATGTCTTCTTTTTTTTTTTCTTTTTTTAGTTTCTTTATTTATTTTTGGCTGCATTGGATCTTCTTTGCTGCGCGCGGGCTTTCTCTAGATGCAGCGAGCGGGGGCTACTCTTTGTTGCGGTGCGTGGGCTTCTCATTGTGGTGGCTTCTCTTGTTGCGGAGCACGGGCTCTAGGACGTGCAGGCTTTAGTAGTTGTGGCGCACGGGCTTAGTTGCTCCGTGGCATGTGGGATCTTCCCGGACCAGGGCTTGAACCGGTGTCCCCTGCATTGGCAGGCAAATTCTTAACCACTGTGCCACCAGGGACGTCCTCAGAGATGATGTCTTCTTAGCTCTGTTTCCATTTTCCAGAATGGCTGCTTCCAGGTTAAAAAAAAAAAAAAAATTGAAAGGGATTTTCCAATCAGAGGTCGAGGCTGGAAGGAGGTGGGAGAGACTGCTTCCAAGCTGGGTTGAGATTTGCCTGATTTAGGCAGCCAGGCCTGTGTTTGCCCAGAGGGTTAGGGAGACGTGGAGAAGCAGGCAGAGGAGAAGTTGGAAAATTGGTAGTTTGGCCCATTGGCTTCAGGGAGAACCTGTACTCTTTCCGCTTTGTACAGGAGAGATATTTTTTACTTGCTCCTGGAAACTATGCTGTCAGCTAGCATTCTGAGGCTTCAGACTGCCCCCGTTTCTGCCCCAGAGAGATGTTTTTCAGTTCCTCAGGAAACAAAACTGTCACTTGCCCCAGAGAGACGAATCCAGGTCCCAAGCGCAGGATCTCTGAGTTTCAACTTCAGTCTCCAAGGTGGATGACACAGGTCTCTTGATTCCTTGCTGTCTTGATATTATACCTATAAGACAACTTCATTACCAGCCTGGGGAGCGTCTTGCCTAAGCCAAGGCTTTGCCAGGGCTTGGAATGCACAGCCACTTTTGTTCACACCATTACCCAAGTTAGGGGAGGCCATTAGGTTGAGGAATATTCCAGTAATCTATTTCTGTAAAATAAACTATCCCAAAATGTAGTGGCCTAAAATAACAGCAGTCATTCATTTTGTTCATGAATTTGAAATTTGGCAGGGCCTGGTCAGAGCTGCTCATCTCTGCTCCACATCATGGCAGCTTGGTGGGGCTGGGGGACCCATTTCCATGGCGGCTGACTTCCGTGGCCGGAAGTTTCTGATGCTGCCGGTTAGTTTCTCTCCACGTGGGCCTCTCCATGGCTTCCTTGTAGGGTAGTAGCTATAGTCCAGGAGCTAATGCCCCAAGAGAACTCAGAGGAACCTCTAGTACTTTTGATGACTAGGCTTGGAAATTGCAAAGCACCACTTCTCTGCAGCCACAAATCCACCCAGATTCAAAGGGTAAAGTATTGACACCATTCTCTGTGGGAGGAATCTCAGAGTCACATTGTAAAGAGTGCAATGGGAGACATCGTGCATTGGTTTTCAGAAAGTACAGTCGTCTACACAGAGAGAGATTCATTTTGATTCTCTCTCCATGGTCTTGTACTGCACTGTCCACTAGGGAATCTTCATGGAGCTCACTCTTACCTCACTCTTACATATCATCATTGTCATTCACATTTGCTGGTGTAGACAGTGATGCCTAAAACAAGAACAGCGTAATAGCCACAAACTCCCACTCCCAGCTAAATGCTAATGTGGATTAACAAGATTGTCACTAATGCTGTTATTTTCATTTTGTAAATGTGGAAATTGAGTCCTGGACTGATTTCTAAGCTTGTGCTTTATCTTCTCACTATAGTTTGTGCTTAATTTTAGCTGGTCAGTGTAAGCACTCAACTAATGTGTATGTGAGTGTGTGTGTGTGTGTGTGTGTGTGTGTGTATACACCCAGTTTTTGTGTGTGAGTGTGTGTATGGCAGACTCAGTGCTTGCCTTTGTTGGAAGGAAATTCAGCAGCACTGGAGGACTTAACAGCTAGAGAAGTTAGTTTCAGGGACAGGAAATAGCAGAGTACAAGGGAAAGTCAGACCAAGGACAGAGCTTGTAGCTGAGCAACAGTTCTTTGCTGGGGGGGCTACAACTTTGGTGTTGATGAGCAGTGTATTCTCATTGGCCCATGTTCCAATGGTCACCCCATCTCTCAGAGCATGTGGGGTCCTCCAGTGTGGCAGCTTCTACATGCTGGGGTCTGAGGGAAGGCACAGGGGTGAACAAGACCAATACAGTCCTGGAGCATCATTTTAGCAGGGGAGACAAACGGGAAACACGTAATGATAAAATTAATTAGTTACAATCGAGATGAGCAGTAGAAGGAAAAGTACATGAACTACAAGAACTTATGACAGAGCCCAAGCTTATCAGGGACTCAGGGATGTGGTTTTGATTTGCTCATTGAAGGATGAAAGGACACATACCAGGTGAACCCGGTGGAGGCATTTGGACTCAGCATGTGGGGAGGCCCTGAGGTGGGAAGTTATACGGCCAGGCTAAGGGGTGGCTGGCACAGGAGAGCCAGGGAGATGGAGCTGAGGAGGGCAGGCACCTCATTTTTTCAGATTGTGTGCCATGGGATGGCTGTAGGTCCCTTCCTCCTTGTCAGTTCTCACCTGCTCCCCACCCCACCGCACCCCACCTCCAAAGGCTGGAAGTCAGACTGTCTCTTGCCTGTAAAATGGGAGAAACATTTGTAAAGAGAAGCCTGTCACCAGGGGCAGAGCTGGGTTTAGTGAAGCCTAAAGCTTATATGATTTGGGAGGAGAGCTTCTCTTGGGGAAAATCAAGTAACATCATGAATAGAACGTGAGGTGCAAGGCCCCGGTGGGAGCGTGTCAGTGAAGGCCCTTCAGCCTGAAGTTTCATCAGCTTGGTGGTAAAGTCATCTTTGGTGTTTCTCCTCATTTCTAACCTCGGAAAGCTGCCTTTTCCCACCTGAGATATTCATGCAGACCTCACATCCACTTATTCCTGTTTTCTCCTTGACTGAGATGGCAGATAAATCACAAATGCCCCCTATTAAAATCTCCTGGAAATTTGGCTCTCTCTTTGCCCCCAGTGTTGGCTAAAAGAACATGGGAATGTCCTTTTTTTGCTCAAGACTTTCATGAGTTTTTCCCCCACACTCACGGCAGGGAATGTTGTCTGGGACATATTATTCTTTTGGAAATGTGACACAGGAATATGAATTTCCATAAGCAAAGTTACTCTGCCTGGTTGGGTCTAGATTGTTCGTTGGCCAGCACGTTTGCTGGAGTCCACATGGATGCTCAGAGAAGCTGCCTGGACTTGTCTTGTGGGAGTAGGATGAATCACCTGGAACTATGTTCTCTGTATGTGTTAGAGGGGGACCCAGAAATATGAGTAGTGATGACAGAGAAGTTGAATAGTGAATAAATGACAACTGAAAAACGGCCACAGGCTCCTCTCTCCAAAATCCCACCAAAGTGATCAAAGGCATCTAACTAGTGAAGAGTCTCTGTCCGTGTGGACTCAGGAAGCCTGCTGTTCACGGATTAGAGACATCAGAGAGATTGAGACCAGAGGAAAGGACAGACAAGCCCGCCGGGTACCACAGAGAGAAGAAAACTGTAACTCCTCCCCAGAGCTGCTCCTGATTCCTGGCTGCCCTCCACAGGTAGGCTCAGCTCAGGCACACGCTGCAAGCCCCCTGGAAAGATGTTGGGTGTGGCATAGTGAGCTTTAGGCCCCAGCACTGGGTGGAGGCCCTGGAGGCCCAGGAGGCCCAGCCTTGGTTAGAGAAAGGACACTCCATCCTGATAGCTACCGGCTGCCCTGCCGAGACAGGATCCCTTCAGTTGGTTGTGGTGCCCTTGGCCTCAGAGCCTAATTGCCTTTGACTTTCCCCTTTGGAATTAAAAATTATAGTATGAACCCCTCGTTCAGGCAGAACCCACATCAAATACGGATTTTCTGCCTCGCCACGACAGCAGAGGGAAATGACCAGACTGTAACCTAAGAGTTCTTGACTCACATGGGTTATTATTCATTCCGATCTGAGAGCATTTAAAGATCATCTCAAAGATGGGAAGAACACCTACCGTGTACCTTTCTTGAAACAACTACTTGAAGAAGCACTTGAGCAGCCTAAGAGACGAATCAGACAAGGGGTGCCTTCTGTGGTCAAGGCCAACCCTGACTTGGGTTTCCTTGTTAACTGCTGAGGACCCCTCGCCCTGCGGGACCTGGCTCCATGGGGGTGGGGGACTTACCCGAATTGTAATAGGGGCGGGGCAGCTGCGTGGCCTTTACCGCGATACCCTCAGCGCGAGATCCGGGGCGCGGTGGTTAGACGTCCCACTCCGCCGGGTCAACAGGGAAGCGGTCATTGCGGCGGAGAGTGTGGAGACAGATGGGTCACGGCCTTCTCCCCGGGGCCCTCCAGGCCTTTCGGCCTCCGCCAGCGGGTGAGCTGGGGGCCCGGGGACAGGCCGAGGGCCCCTTGTCACTGGGCTCCGGCCTTGAGGCAGCGGCGAACCTCTCCCCCATGCCCACCTCCGCGACCTAATGGCGGCGACAGCCACCCTGGGTCGCAGTCGGCGGGACCTGGCCCCCAGTTGGGCGGCCTAAGGAGCCTGAGGGCCGGCTGGGTCCTGGGCGCCTGGGGACCTGGCCCTGAGGGCGCCGCCAGCCTCTTAACGAGGACCTTGGAGGGCGAAAGTTGAGCCTTGGGACCTTGCCCCTTCTTGTCAATGTGACCCGACCTCAGGAACAAAGGATCTGACACCAAGAAGATTCCAACAATGAACCCCGCCCCTCCCTCACCTTTCCTGTAAAAGGGCTTTGCTGAAAGCTTTCAGGGAGTTTAGGGTTTTTAAGGCATGAGACGCTGACTCCTTGCAGGGCCCTGCAGTAAACCTTTGTCTGCTCCAAACTCCGACTTTTTGGTATTGTTTGGCCTCGCTGTGCCTCAAGCACACGGGAAGAATTCCCACTGATTTGGAAGGAAGTGGTTAGCTGTTATTTACTCGTTTACCACTAACCCTGTTTTGCTTTTCCTCTTGTGTCTCCCTCACAGACCGTGTTTGAAAGGAATTGCCGATCTGAGGACTGTGCCGCCGACCTGCAGCTTCAGGGTCACCTGTTACTCTCCAGGTGAGTCAGTGCCCCCTTCTTGACTTTGTTCTGGGAAGCTGTTTGTCCTGACTTCAGGCCCAAAGTCTGCATGTGCAGATTTCCCCACCGAAGAGGGTAAATAGAGGTGGGTTTAAAATGAAAAGTTGCAGTTTAAGAAAGTGTATATTATACTGTAATTTTAACAACAAGTATTATTTGGGGGGATAGTTTGGTTTTTGTTTTGTTTGTAGTCTCACATATCTCACAATTAGAGTTTTGTATTTCTAATTTCCCTGAGTATTGGTGATGTGTATGTGTTGGGGGGTGTATTTTATTTTTAATGTAATGTTTTTTAAAATTTATGTATTTTATTTTATTTTCGGCTGCGTTGGGTCTTTGTTGCTGTGTGCGGGCTTTCTCTAGTTGTGGCGAGTGGGGGCTACTCTTCCTTGTGGTGCGTGGGCTTCTCATTGCGGTGGCTTCTCTTGTTGCCGAGCATGGGCTCTAGGCACGTGGGCTTCAGTAGTTGTGGCACATGGGCTCAGTAGCTGTGGCCCACGGGCCCTAGAGCGCAGGCTCAGTAGTTGTGGCTCACGGGCTTAGTTGCTCCGTGGCACGTGGGATCTTCCCGGACCAGGGCTCAAACCCGTGTCCCCTGCATTGGCAGGAGGATTCTTAACCATTGAGCCACCAGGGTAGTCCTGAGGGGTGTATTTTAGGTTTACTCATTGTATTAAGTTGAGCCATGTGAAATTGCCAATATTTAACTGTTTGGAACAACCCCTATGATTCAGTTTATTATTATATAAAGGAATACGGGAACTACTATAAAGGTTCTTTTTATTTTTTTCCCCACACTTAAAGTGTTGTGCTTTAACAACAAGTAATGGTTCTGTGGCAGGAGCAGGTGGAGGAGAGGGGCGGCTGTCCTGATCCAGGGAACAGACAGCCAGTCTCCTGGAGCAGGGCTTCCTCCTACAGAACGTGAACCCTCAGCTAAAGGTGAACCTTCCGTAAAGGCCTTCTGTTTTTCTCTCTGCCAACCTTTTATTTCAGACTTCTTGAAGGTGCTGGTCCTGAGTCATTTAACCACGTTTCAGGGAATGGGTTCCTTTCGAGACAATTCCTTCTGAGAGATTGTTTTAGCCTCCATGCTATTTATTACCATTTCTCAAAAACAGTCATCAGTGTTGATAGGTATCCTCTAAAATGCCATATTGTGTGTCTTAACTGTGAGAGTTAAGTTTGGGTGGAATGAAAGAAATATCCCATCACGAACCAGTAACTACACTAGGACGTCTTTACTTCTGTTGATAAATAACCTGTTATTCATCAAAGGAAAGTAATAGTAAGAATTCTTTTTTCTTTAATATCTGTATTGGAGTATAACCATTTACAATGGTGTGTTAGTTTCTGCTGTATAACAAAGTGAATCAGCTATATGTATACATATATCCCCATATCCCATAAGATTCTTTTTCTTTTGTTTACATTTATCGGGGGAAAGGTGACGTAACTGCCCCCCATCCGCCCCTCCGCATACACACAGATACTCTTCCAAACCTCTTAAATATTAATTAGCATTACTTTTACTTAGGACTTAGTGCAGTAGATTAAAGTAGCACATGTTGTGCCAAGCTTAGAAAAGTATTTCAAACTGATAAGTGGGTATTGGAATTGTTTTAACATTAGTCAGAAGGTCCTCCTGGGATTATGAGAGAAACCAATTCTAAAGAAGGTTCATAAGTTATCAGATCATGACTTTTAGTTTTAGAAAGGTCTTCCAAAAAGTGTTTTAGGGGAAAAGTAACATGAAACAAAAATATGTGGATTTGTTTTATCTTGAGGCAGACTGTATTTTGGATTGTAGAAAACTTCATGTGTTGGGAAAATGTTCACTTGCTCTAAGGTTAAATATTAGAAGAGTCCTAATGTTCTTGCTGCCCATTAGTGGACGGTCAAATCCATCTGTATTGCATTGTGCTCTTCATATGTTAAAATATAAAACCCGAGGCTCATGGTCAGTAAGGCATCTTTTCCCTAAAGCTGCCTCCACTGCCTTACCCTGGCCTTTCAGGACTGTTGGCTGGAGCCAGGTCTGTTCTCTGGGCCCAGTAATCAATAATATGGGAACAACTGGTGTGGTGGCCAGGCCCCAGACTCCGGTATGTATCAGCTAGCTAGAACCACAAGAAAATGCTGTATAACAAACTAGCCAAAACTCAGTGGCTTAAACCAGCAATCGTTTATTCTCCGGGAACTGCAGGTCAGCTGAGAGTTGGCTGGTCCAGGCTGGATTCAACTGGATCTTGGTTGACTTGCTTATGCATCTGGGGTTCAACAGAGGGTAGGTGGTTCTCAACTAGGCTCAGGTGACCCAGTTCAGCTCTGCTTCATGTGTCTTTCACAGTCCTGCTGGAACCAGTGTCCTAGCCTAGGTGTATTCTTCTCATAGCATGGCACCGGTGCAAGAGGGCAAGCAGAAACACGCGATAACTCTCAAGGCCTAGGTTCAGAGCTGGTGCATTCTTACTTCAGCTTTATTCCACTGGTCACAGCAAGTCATATAACCAGTCTCAAAGTCAAGGGACTGGGAACTATTGTTCTGTGCCCTTTTAGCGAGGAGAACTGCAGTCATACAGCAAAGGAGGCAAATTTAGGGAGGGGTGAAAATTGGAACCATAATGCAATCTATTATACCACATAAAGAACAGGGTCTCTGTGTCGCTTTCCTGGTGCCTTATAATTTTCAGGACTATTTCAGCCTTTCTTGCAATTCCATCTTCCTACAACTCAGACATGAGACCTAGAGATTGCGGGAGGAGATTTTCCAAATCTCCGAAGTAATGTCCTTGGACCAAAGCTCTGAGCATCTCCCTAGGAGGAGTTATTTCCCAGGAGGCCCCTTGGTCTCTCAAAATAGCCTTTTGGCTGAATCCACCATTAAACAAACCTTCATTATACTCTTGGGCCCATAAATGTCCCCAAGGGAGCCATCAGAGAAACATTAACTGGTAATTGGCTAAGTAGAGATACAAAACCAAGCCCAGGGTTTACATTACTTTGAATTTCCCCAGATCTTTGCACAGAGCCAGGCACACAGAGAGAGAAGGCACAGTCAGTAAACTGCTCATGGAAGCCAAGATCTGAATTTGGTTGACAAAGGAAGCCTTGGTAGCTTGAACCAGGAGTGAGCTGTTTTGGTTATTGTGTAACTTTCTTGATTCCTTACTGCCAGGGATGGGATGTACATTTCTTTATTGTTCAAGTCAGGGAAGAAATGTGGGCCCCGCTCTCCCAGGATGCCTGGTGTGGTGGGAGAGGACAGCTGGGTGCTGTCAGTGCCTGGTCAGTGCTGGAAGAGAGGTAGATGGGTCATCATGGGGCCCATTAATTCCTCCAAGAGGAGGAATTAAAGGCAATGCATCCAGACATTCGGGGCAGAGGGAAAATGTGAGCAGAGGCACAGAGGCGTGGAGGGCAGGATACCCATGCAGATCTGCAGGCATCTGGAGTGAAGGAGTCGGTCTGGAGGTATTTTTGCCATGAGCTTCTCTGCTGTAAACATCTTTGCCACAAGACTTTTTGCTGCAGGCATTTTCACCATGTAACTAATTGGCTATAAGGCAATTCTCCTGTAAAAGATAAAAAATAAAAGAGCATCATTAAACAGGACATAATGGAACATGAAAAATGAATAACGAAGATTAAAAGACTTTATTGCAAAATGCAAAATATTTGAATACATTTAAAATGTGATTTGTTTTCCCGTTCAGCATCGCACTTTTTCTTTTTTGCTAAGATTTCTTCCTCCATTAAGAGAGGGATCAGGGGCTTCCCTGGTGGTGCAGTGGTTGAGAGTCCGCCTGCCGATGCAGGGGACATGGGTTCGTGCCCCGGTCCGGGAAGATCCCACGTGCCGCGGAGCAGCTGGGCCCGTGAGCCATGGCCGCTGAGCCTGCGTGTCCGGAGCCTGTGCTCCGCACGGGAGAGGCCACAACAGTAAGAGGCCCGTGTACCACAAAAAAAAAAAAAAAAAAAAAAAAGAGAGAGAGGGATCAGTTTCCAAATACTGAGATGCACACGTGTAACTGAGCTTTGTGTTGTGAAAGCCTCTACACTGTTGTGTATTCCTGGCATCTTGTCACATGTTCATTGATAGATGTTCCAAAGTTCATGGGAAATGTGTGTTCAACTCTCCACCTTCAAATATCTGAAGGATTTGCAAATTGCTATGTTATTATTTTCTAGTAGAGTATGCAATCTGGCTTTACCCTCTCTTATTTCATACTTCCAGTAAGTTTTATCACCATGTTTACAATCAAGTCGACACATGTAGCTGTTATCATCCAGTGCTTTAAGACTGCCTGTCTCCTTGTCACCGTGTAGAGTGTTATGAGTGCCTAGATTTATGTAGTATAAATCAACCAGTTCTTTTATCTTTTATGGCAAAATTGCCTTATGGTCAATTAGTTATGTGGCAAAAATATTTGCTGCAAAAATGCTTGTGGCAAAGATGTTTATGGCCAAAATACTGAACACAGGCCAGGAGAACACAGTAAGAGATGAGAGAGAGAGAGAGAGAGAGAGAGAGAGAAACACTATATTGTGACACACCTATGAGTTTGGGTTTCATCCTGAAGCCAGTGGAGGTATAGCAGGATTGTAGCATGAATGGATTTTACCTAATAAAATCGCAGGTAGGCACACTGAAGGGGTAGGGAGAGAGGAGTGGGGGTGGGGATTGAGATTTAGATGGTGTGGGTCATTGGGTTCTGTATTCCACTGAGTGAAAGTACGGTCCAGCTTGAGTTTTGAGTCAGTTACTCTCTCTAGCATCTCAGTTCCTGCATCCCTGGCTCAGGTCCATGGAGTGGCCGCCGTTGGTCTCAGTGCAGGAGCACCTTGGGTAGGGTTGGGCTTATGAGAGATATTGTGTTGATCTCCACCGTGGTGCCTCCCCAAGGGCTTCAAAAGGACAATTTGGACAGAATTTTTGCCTTTCGTGCTATGTTTAGAGCCTAGCTCTCCTGTTGGCTGTCATCCACTGTACTATAAGGTTGAAGCCAAGGGTTAACAGAGAAAAGTCCCTCCAACAACAGGGTAGACAGCACAGTACAAGGTTTTGTGGTGGGAAGCAGCCAAAGTACCCATAGACTGAGGATTCTTTGTCTTGAGAAAACAGAGAGAAAGATATCTGGGAGTGATTGGGTCACCTCAAGTGGCCAGGGATTAAGCCAGGAAATGCTGTCTGTGACTGGGACTCACAGATGTTTTTATTTTTCTTTCCAGAGAGCATGAATTCTGGCAGGCCTGTTGTCTCTTAAAACAACCAACTCTGCAATTAAAAGTCTACAGTCTTTAATGGTCTTGAGCCTCGTTCCAAAACACACCATTTCCAAAATGTCCAGGAATAGGGATGAAGCTGTTTAGTTTCTTTAAACAGGACTGAAAATTCCATTTGTAAAATGATGCGACTATGTTTTGTTTCATCTGTCTGACTACTCACAGTACCTAAGAATATATCACATGTGATTAAGATAAAGAAAAGAGAAATAAACACTATGGCAGTTAAGTTAAAAAAATTTTTTCTTTGATGCATCCTACAGGAGACCAGTGGAAATTTCAGTGCCTTCTGGCTAGCCAACTCCAATAATGGAAGAACACTTAAGGGAGGTAAAAAGACACAGTAAGAATATATATGAAGTTGGAAGAACCATCTAGTGGCCACATATAATGGTCTTCTGGCTGTAGCCTTAGTAAGGCTATTTTTGTGGTGTGGGTGGGGGATCAAGTGCATTTCCTAAAACACTTGGCTGGGAGATGGGTGGCTCCATCCATGAAAAACCAGCCTTCAAGAGGAGGATCACTATACCCAGAGCGCCATTTAGAGTTTGAAACAAATTGTTCACCTTCCTAAAAATGGTACAGTGACCAAAATCATCAACTGCATAGCATAGGGTAGAAGTAAAGTTGTCTTCTTTTATGAAGGGGAAGAGACCCCTGTTTATTGAGTTTCCATCATGTACTAGGTACCCTATACTAGGACTATAGGTGCTAGAGTCTACTGTAGTGTTTGCACAACTGCACAGCCTCGGGCAAGTTGCTTCACACCTCTGTGCCTCTGTTTCCTCTTCTGTAAAATGGGAGAAATAATAGCAACACATTATTAAAGTTGAGTACTTAACGAATTAAAACATGTTTAAGTGCTTCCAAAAGCTTGGCTTATAGTAAGCACTCAGTAGATGAGAGCTAGTATTATTTCATTTAATCTGGTCAGTGACACTAAGAAGTAAGTATTATTACACTCTTTATAGTGTGGAGGACGCAGAGGCTTAGGGAGACAGGTGACTTGCTCAAGGGCTCATGGTGGTCGGGGCTGGGGGTGGGGATTAAAGCTGGGAGTGTCCAGTTCTGCATCCTGCTCTCTTCCAGTACACTGGCTTCAGTTGCTGAGGCTGGCTCTGGACCAGAAGGACCAAGGCTGGGGAGCTGGGGGAAAAGTCCTCCTCTGTGTGAAAAGCCCCACAGAAAGGAGGTGGATGGGTAGAAGAAAATCCATCCTCAAAGATGCCTCCCATCCATCCCCAGTCATGCTTCCCCTGTGCTGTCTGACATGTGAGGTGCTGTTCAAAAGCTTTTCTCACTGGAGACCACAGACACCAGTCCTGCTGGGCCAAAATGGTGGTCCAAGCATCGAGTCAGGATATTCTTAATACATGTAGGCTGGATTTTTTTCTCCTTGGAGGGCCTCAGATTTGACCGTGAGCTTGTGGCTGCTATGTCAGCAGTTTCCTCAAATGTAATATCATCACTATTATTATTATTATTTTATGAAGGAAGATGAGTGGGAGCTGATCAGAATCTTGGAAAACTTTTGCCCTTACCAGAATATTAGCCATGTGATTCATTATTTATTTTTTTTCCACCACTGTCTTTCTAAAATCTGGGACAAAAAAGTGCAGAAGTTTGTTGATCGGGAGCAGCTGGCTTTTGTAGTGGCTGTTTCTGGAATCTCTGGAAATAGGAATGGTTTTTTTCAAAGGTATGTTCTTGAAAGAAAGGTGAAATGCTCCAATGAATAGAACCTTTTGAATGAGAGTAGGATTCCTCATCCTCACTCTCCTCTCTCCCTTGCTCTGATGGGGGTTCCCTAGGGAGGCAGTAGGTGTCTCCCTCACATTTCAGGACCACATCAAGGATGAATGGGTGTGTGCGTGGTCCTTCTGTTGGAGTTACCTAGGCGGAGGGCGAGATGTAACCCCCTGGGAAGGTGACCAACAGAGTAAGGCAAACAAAGAGCCATTCACACACTGGAAGAGGTATTGAAGAGTGCACTACTTTTCCAGAATACTTCTACTCAACTGACAAGAAGTGATACACTGCTGGTGTATTCATTTATATGGCAAATATCGATGGAGCAGTTGCCATGGATGTACTAGGCTTGGTGAAAACAAATAGGGACAAACTACTGCACACGATGCTCTTGGTCTAGAAGGGGAAACACACATGAAAACAGTAATTATAATTCACTGTGGTCACTATAATCATGGGAACATGAGGGAGTTCCCCGGAAGCACAAGGGAAGAGGCCCCCCCTGTCTGAGTTTGAGTCCTCTCCAAAGCATACCTTGAGACAAGGATTTGAGAGTAAATTTGAGAGTGCAGGGAACAAAGGTAGAGGAGTAAAGAAGTTTACAGGGAAGCCTGCCAATAGGGTGCACCATACACCTGTGTATCAGTTAGTTATTGCTGTGTAACAAATCACCCCAAACTTCATGCCTCAGAAAACCCACCATTTATTCAGCTCCAGATTCTGTGGCTCATCTGTTTGGGTCTTCTGGTCTCCTGGGCTCCTTCATGGACCTGCAGCCAACTTCACGTTGGCTAGGTGTCTCTGTTTGGGGGTCCAAAATCTAGAACACAGTGCACTAGGCCTCATGAGACCTGTTATAGAACTGGTCTGTTTTCACTTTTTGCCACATTCTGTTAGCCAAAGCAAAGTCACAGGGCCAGCCAGATTCAAGGGATGGGGAAATAAACTGTGCTTACCGCTGGGAGGAGCTATGTGTCATAAGACAAAGGATGTGAATAGAGAAAGGCTACCAATCAGCCCATCATACCCCGCTGCTGCAGGGGATTCTGGATCTTCATCCTGCAGGGGATTCTGGATCTTCATCCTGCAGGGAAACACTAGGGAATGGTGGGAAGCACACAGCTTAAAATTATTGCCTCTGAGGGGTGAAGGGGCTGGGGTGCTTGTACACCAGCTATGGAGAGTCATTGGTTGAGCACTACTCTGGGTTTGGGTGTGCCCTTCCAGCCTGTGACAGACAGCAGCCGGGTCTGGTTCTGAAGAAAGGTCCTCAGCTACAGAGATTCAGACACTGGCAGCTGGAAGTCAGCAAGATCATTTGAAACAGTCTGAGGCGGGTGGTAAGGGCGTGGACGACGTCTTCTACACCCACTTTCTCAAAGAATCTCAGTTGATGCATTCATTCTGGAATTTCCAGCAGAAGTGTCATACTACCTTTTGACACCCAGGCTTCTTTCCACTAACTTGTGGGGAATGCTTTCTTTCCGCATTTCCAAACCCCTAACATTCTCCATTACTGTGGTAACTTGATTTCCTCTTGCATGTGTCTGCAACTTACTCTGTTTCCCCTTCTCTCCCGAGCGGCACTGTGTATCACCCACCTGCTGAAGGGCATTTGGCTGTAGTAAAAACCCATGAGCCAGGTACAGAGCTGGGAGCTTTGTTCCTGTTTTCCTGGGGATAGCAGCAATGGCAGGTGAGGGAAGTGTCCACGGCACATCTCAGGCAGAGAGGATCAGGCCTCTGCCCGCTCCATCATCCCAGGAGGGACCTGGGTGGAGCTGGGCCAAGCAGCTGCGCTGCTTTGCAGCCCTGGCTCCAGCCCAGCCCCAGGAGGAGCACAGACAGCGACTCCACTGTCCTACACAGTAACTCAGGCGGGGTGGAAAGAAGCCCAGCTCGAAGCTTCTTCATGGTTGGTGGTTCTCATGGATAGCATAGCATTTCAGATGCAGAACAAGAAGCTGATAGGCAGGGATTTGAGTCACTTTTCTGAGGTCAGAAAGAAAGCTCAGTAGCAGTGGCAGGAAAGAAAACCTGCTGGGAGGTTCCTGAGGCCAAGTCCAGTGTTCTAGCCATTAGACCTGTGGCCTCTGTCTTTAAATAGCCTGTTTCTTGCTCCCACTCTGACGCGCTGCTAACTAGTTGGAATGACTTTGGGGAATACCTTCCTATCTCTAGGAGGATCTGATTTGTAGTTTTCTAAAGGGTGGACCAGCCTTGGTGTGAGGCCCTACCACACATGAGCAGCAGAGATCCATCCCAATGAATATTGGGTATCAGGGACAGCCCTCCCCCTGCTGAGCAGACACTAACCAAGATTTTCCATCTGGATGGTAAGAGGATGGGGAATCTGTAGAGGAGCCTTGAAGACAGAGCTGAGGGGTAACCATGGCAACCATAGAAGAGGCTGGGACCATGCTCACAGCTCCCTCCCCAGCCACCCAGGAAGGCTGGATGTACCTCACAGGTGTACCTAAGAAAATAGTATTTGCTAATATTTTCCTTGGCTTCCAAATAGATCCAACCATCAGAGGTTTTATGCGTAAGCATCTTTCCAGCAGGGCCAAAATGATATGGCTATCGTTTTCCTTCTCACTGGACATTCAACCTAAGAAAAGGATTTACCAAAAGAATGTAGCAAATGGATCCTTCACTTCTCTCAGATCAAGAGCAAACGGAGCCACATGCTGTTGGGGTTTTTTTGTTTTGGTTTGTTTTTTTTGCTAAGATTTTTGCAGTTTATTCTGTGTGACTGTGGTGTTGGTCTCTTGCCACAAATGCTAGACGCACCCATCCTGGGGCAGACTTACTGGAAGAAAAGCCAAATTCCAAAGATGCACAGTTGTTTTGTTTTCTGAAGTAAATCTTCCCCCAAACATATTTTTCTTGGACATGCCCTCTTATTAGCATCTCTCCCAAATTTGTTTACAGCCACCTGATATAACCTCAGGCAAATCAGAAAGTGGCCCTGCTTCTCTTGGTAGGTGGAAAACCAAAGACCACTTTGGCTTTCTCCCCAGAGGTCACTGCCCCTCCTCCCAGGGCCAAGGTGACAGGCTTAGGTAGAACATGAGCTGCCCAAAAATCACCTCATTGCAATTGCCATGAGAGGGAAGGTACTAGGTAAAGAACTTCTAGATTTTATGAGGCTTCCTCCCTGACTCCATTCCAGGTGATCTTGATCCAAAAATGATGAGGCTGGGTGGAGGCTGTTGGTGCCGCGCCCAGATCATTTTATGGTACAGGTGCCCCGTTCCCAGCTGCCATTAAGTGTCCCCTGCCAAGGCTCACAGCTGCCCTTCCTCTTATCTTGAGAAGGGCCCTTGCCTCATGGAAGTCGCCTTGCCTGAGAGGTTACACCCATCCTGGGCAGCCCTCTCCAATGACTGCTGATTTAAGGTACAAAAAGCCAGCCTCTTGCCTCAAGTGCCAGTAACTCTATGCTGTGTTTTGTGCTCCAGAGCCCCCTGTGAATCAGGCCAAGGCTAGACTGTACCCAAGACCACCTTGGTCTTACTTGCATAGACTCTTCCCCACTCCAGTCCTGCTTCCCGTGGCATCCCTCACAACCACCCGAATCCTTCCTTGCTGCCAGGGAACCCCACCTGAGATGCTGGAGAGCTCACACCTCACAATCTGTTCCTTCTCAGATCTCCTGGCCAGGAAGTCTGAATCTTTTTCAGAACCGTGAGTTTCAAAAGGAAACCAAATTCAACGTATTTATCAGATATGAGTGGGGGAAAACAGTTGCCAGTGGGCTTTTATCTGCCCTCTTGGAATTGGAGGGTTTTTGGATTTTTAAAAACCAGGACTGTGGAGTGATGAGTAGGAGGTCCCTTCAGGGGGTGAGTGGGACTTTGTGTCTTTTAGGAATACTTCTGGTTGCTTCTTCCCCCAGGACTTTGTTTTTAAAGAGGACTATCCAGACGCAGGGATAAAAGGAGAGGGTCCCCCTGTGAGATACAGCTTTCATTGCAAAATGTCCTCCCTGTGGGAGCCAGAGCAGATACAGTCCTCAGGGCATAAAAGTCACGTGCTGCTCAGGTGAAGTGAGCAGCCTTCCTGGCCAGGAGCGCTGGCTCTTTTTTGAGAATGTTTAC
Organism: Aethalodelphis obliquidens; assembly: GCF_003676395.1. Lineage (NCBI taxonomy): Eukaryota > Metazoa > Chordata > Mammalia > Artiodactyla > Delphinidae > Aethalodelphis > Aethalodelphis obliquidens. Next base: position 8,768,404 of record NW_020838006.1, read on the forward strand.
TGTGATAATGAGATTTGAACAGGAGGTGAATGCCATTGTTTCAGTCCACAATTGTGTTTCTTCAAGGGAAAAAAAAGACACATTTTTTAAGTTTTCATATATTTTAAAATTTATTTATTTATGGCTGCGTTGGGTCTTCATTGCTGCACGTGGGCTTTCTCTAGTTGAGGCGAGCGGGGGCTACTCTTCTCGTTGCAGTGTGCAGGCTTCTCATTGCGGTGGCTTCTCTTGTTGAGCATGGGCTCTAGGCATGTGGGCTTCAGTAGTTGTGGCACACGCGCTCAGTAGTTGTGGCGCACAGGCTCAGTGGTTGTGGCACAGGAGCTTAGTTGCTCCACAGCATGTGGGATCTTCCCAGACCAGGGATCGAACCCGCGTCCCCTGCATTGGCAGGCAGATTCTTAACCACTGCACCACCAGGGAAATCCCAAGTTTTCATATTTTTTTTCTGGAAGAAAATTGTTCTTTGTGTGGAAGAACACGATTCATTTAACCTCCTGAGCCAAGAAGGAGAAAATTCTCATTTACGTACCTCTCTGTCCAGCTTCCCCAGGTTCGTCGATTTTAAAGATGGCTCATGGTTAGACCTGGAAGAGTAGGATTGAGATGAAGGAAACCAACAGCAGTTACAAATCTCTTATTCTACACCTTTCAGAAATGCACGTCTTCCTTTTCCTGCTGATGTCGGAGGCTAAGCATGCTGTCCATCCCTCCCTTTACCTGGCCTCTCATCATCATTGGTGACTCATCAGCACTGAGTTAGTCCCTCCCTCTCACTTGCCATAGGACACAGGTTCCTAGCCTGAGGATATGGGTTCATATCCTCTTGGTGGTCTGCACTTTGAATTCATGGGGTCTGTGAATTTAGATAGGAAAACAATCACAGCTTTATTTTCACTAACTTCAAAGTAAAATTTAGCATCGTAGTCAATTGTCAATGTAGACGACGAAACAGAGTAACATTAGCAGGACCTGTGACTGTCACACATAGAAATCACTGATATTTTCACATCAAGTTACAATGTTGCACATATTTCAAAATATCATTCACATTCATCTCTACTTCAAAGTTATGGTAGCTATGTGATCTACCGCCAAACCTTATTATTCAATGTTATTTTAAAAACCCATATTCATAAACCACATATTTTTAAACATAATTATCACTGTATAGCTGGGTTTTTTATAACTCTATTTTTCATTTTATGCATTTAAAAACATTTTGGAAAGGGGTCCATTCACTTCAGTAGACTTCCAAGAGTATCTGGTGACAAAAACAGGTTAAAAACCCCTGTTCTAGAAGTTTTCCCTGATTTGGGGAAAAGATACATGTTGGAGAAACAAACCTTTTGCTCTGCTTACCGGAATAGACAAAAGATTTTTATTATAATATCCAGAACTGAGACTTTATTATAAGGCCTGTGTCATATTATTACACATTTTTCTCTTTTTTTAACGTGGGGTCAAACCTAGAAGCCGCTGGAGGAAGTAGTTCCCGGACCCTGTAGCTCCCAGCATCTATGATACACTGGTGGTGAAGTAAACATTCATTCCTTGTTTGGGTTTGTTAAAGACACGGGTAACTGTCTATCACAGCTTTGATGAGCTCAAGAAAACCAACGCTTCAGGCCCAAAGCAGAGAAACTGGGTATCGTGGTGAATGTGGTAGCCACTTTGTGCACAAATGGGCACATATGTGGTTGTTTGAAGTGCTGCATCTGGAGTGTCTATTCTTGTTTCTACCTTTGGGGACCCAGGTGGGAAGAGCCACTTTCCTCTGGCCCCTATGACTGCTCACCTCACAGGAAGAAGTTTCCAAATCAGGGAGGCTTGTAATTTCAATACGCTTTATTGTCTGTGACCATTTACATTCCCCATTTGGTTCTTGAGCTAGAAACAGGGAAAAATGATGGCCATGACAGAGTTATTTGTGGAGGGACCACAGTGGCCCTGCCGACTTGGGCTCTCTTGAGTTGTCTGGCCTGCGTCATGAAGTGCAGGTTCACTTCTTGCATTTTAAATGCATGTTGGCTGAGTTTAACGGGCGGTGTGTGTGGTGCAGGGTGGCACTGGGCCGCTGCTGGTCAGGTCATCCATTGCTGCACACCATCCCCGTCATGGCATCAGACCTCTGGGCAGCCCGCAAATTTGGGGAATTCCTCTGCCCCCCAAAGTACTCTTTGTCTTTAATCCAGTTGTTATAGTTGGTGAACCTGATTTGTTCCAGATGTTGTAAGATTTAGTGATTCCGGAAACTACTCCTCAAGTCGAGGCTGATGAGGATTTGAATTCCTCTGTTCGCTGGAAACCAGCAGTTCTTTTCACAGTTAAGCAGATGAGGCAGGAGGAGGGAGCCTAAGCTTCTTGGAGGGGCAGGGAGGGCCCTCGGGCTTCTCATGTCTGCCTTGTTAGAAAGAAGGTAGCCTTTGAAGCAAATACTGATTCTATAACTAAATGAGTTATTAAATGAGCCAGAGCTGGGGCCACATTGATGCTAGCAAAATCAGTGAGGATATATAGACATTTTTTTTTTTTTTAAGTAACACATATTTACGTGAACGATCTGAATGTTACTAAGGAAACCACTATTTTAGTTCAGATTACCTTAGTAAATACTTTTCTCTTACTTTATGAGCATAAAACCATCCAAAGGGGCTACATATGAGGGAGATAGAGGTATTTCTGATTTCACATAAGTGGTTTTCAAAGCAGAAATTCACTCCCAGGAATCATTTCCCTGACCCTCTGTAAACTTTAGTTGACATGCCTTACAGAGGTGCCCCGTGATCTCTGTCTGGAGTTAATAGCCATGTGGGTCTGTTTTGCATGATTAGAAGGGATTTATAAAGCATGGCAAGATGTGAAGCACATCTCAAACTCTATGTATAATAGCCCACTGTTGGAGGAGGTTGAAACCTACACCCGTACAGATAGCATATTCTGTTTAACAGAGTATTATTGGTTTATGCAGTTTTTGAGGATATAAACAATATGAATACTAAAGCTCCTTAAAATTATAGATTTAAAACAAAAGCAGAAATTAATTAATGTAGATTGTTGCTGTTTAGATTTTTTTTAAGTGTATTTGAAAGTAGACAAATGCCCAGATAGATGGTGGTGGGAGTCTGGGACAACCTGTGTAAGTGACCCAGGGATTCAGCTGCAGCCCAGCCAGGTGACTGGGGTGTGTATCCAGGGAAACCAAAGTCAGGAGGAGAAGCTGAGTGCTGACAGAGCTATGTGCGTTGGGCACACCTGAGAAGCAGGTGGGTCCCTGACGTGGCACTGAGTTTTGAACAAAGCAGAATAGGTTGCAGGTTATAAAATAAGGGGATCCTGAGCTGGTCGGTATGAGGATCATCAAATGGGTTAGATCAGATGATTGGGGTGAGGCTGTAAACCACAGGAAGTTTCCCCTGGCCTGGGCTTTTGTGGGGCCAGCTGTACGATAACCACAGGACAAGATGAATAGTTGGGCAAAAGTAACAGCTCCTACCATTCTAGAGTATATTAAAATATAAAACAAGATTAGATTTGATTTCTTAAAAGTGTACATTTTAGGTACAATATCTTTTTTGGGCATTTCTTGGTGATTCTTTTGACCAAAAAATATGTTTTTACCAAAAAAAAAAAAGTGATATCTTTTTTGGTGGTCTTAGTTAATAAAATAAATTCCTAAATGTTTGCCATAATAGCTAGAACCTTCAAAATCAGGAAACTTTAATGACTTTTCATGGCAGTGAAAATTGGTATTTGGATTCTATATACTTTGATGTTTCAGTGAGTTCTATAAGAATAGGCAGTAAAACTATTAAAGTAACTAACTAACAGAGTAAAACTAACTAAAATGAGCCAGCAATACAAAAACAATTCCCATCCCTGTAGGAAGGAGGAACTTTGGAGCTTACACTGGAACATTCCGTGGGGACTGAATCCTTTGTAGTCCCTTGCTGGAACTCAAGGTTTCCTTGTCCAGAGTTCCATCACATGAAAATTGGGGAAAGGATGGCTTCCCTAACTTATTGCAAGCTGAGAGTAAGGGACTAAGAATCTAAAAACATAGCGCATTTATCTGTTCCCCACCTTTCTTTGCTCTGTTCATAGGAGCCTGACTCTGAAAAACTACATTTCCCAGGCTCCTTTGCCAACAGACTTCCTGTTAAGTTTGGCCAACGAGAGCACCGTTGAGAGGCTGAAGGGAGGGAGAAGAAGGGTCAAGGTATTTCTCCCAACCTCACCCACTTCATGCAGCATCTCTGGTAATAGCTACATCCCCTCTGTGGTCTCAGCCTCTTCTTGGCAGTCCCAGCTCTGGTCACAACCTCCTCCCTCAGTCCCTCCAGCTTCGTGGATAATAGTTACTTCTAATCTCTGGTTTTCCTCATCTCCCCTTGTTTTCTCTTTTGGCTTTTCTGGCACCTTTGTTCCTAGTTCCCCGTTTTAATCTCTTCCAGTGAACTACCTGGCATGGACTCTGTTTTGCTAGCTGCACCCTGACTGATACAGTGTGTTTGAATCCTGGCACTTCCATTAGGTAAACTGGTACTACCACTAATTACCCAATAAGTTCCTATGTCACTTATATCACTTGGTACTCAATGTCATTGCAAAATAGGGAGGAGATTGCTCTATAATCAATTCTGAAGTCCTTTTCAGCTTTAAAAGACCATGAGTCTCTAAACTTTGATCTTATAAAACTGTGTGTATCACTCCACGTCTGACTCGGAGATGTTTTTATCATTTACTCCCCAGGACATGGCTTAGCCTTCATAATATTCTATGTGTACAGAATATGGTGAAGGCATTCCCAGTGGCTTCTTACCTCTAAAGGCTGATGTTGGCAGCTTTTTCCTTTGGAGACATAAAAATGTTGGGATTTTGAGAATGGGTTTATACAGTTTTGTATAGATTGCTAAGGAGTTGCCTGTGTCACAGAGGCGAGGCCTCCAGTCTGGCTCTTTGAATGCAAGTGCTTCTGTAATGAAGAATCTCAGGGGCTTTGAAGCAACTCTCAGATGCAGCAGTAGGCTTGACTGTAAAAACTCTCATCCTGTAGAGGTGAACAGAGGCTGAAGACCAATCACTGTAATGACATTCTAGGACAAAGTGGTGTCAACACTTGCGCCTTGGAGGTATTGACAGCTGCCCTCCTGGGTTGTGAAGCCAAGGACAGCCCCTTATAGAGTGCCTGCCCTGCAAAAATGGGTTCAGAAATTTGTGCTTGCTGCCATTTGTGTCTTCTCTAATTGGTCCCTAGTCATTCTCCCCAAAGTGAATTGCACTGGGGAAGCTCAGAAATATATACTCCTCAGATTCAGCAAGGGTGGTGTGCTATGTGACTTACCTTAAGGTGCACTGGTTTAGGGCAGGGACAATATTAAAAATAGTTAACAACCTGCACAGCAGGCATACCTACCTTTTAGAAGCAGTCACCAGGCATAGACAACCAGAACAGTGCCCCTGGTGCAACCCACTGGCGGTCAGCCCTGGGTTAGGGGTGTGTTCAGTCACCCATACCTATGTTTCCTGGAACCATGGGAAGAAACGGAGACTATGGCACCTGAGGTGGATCCTTGTGACGGTGGCATGAGAAGGAAAGTGAGCAGGATGTGGATCACAAGGGGTGGAGTGGGGTTTCTCGAAGGCCTGGAGCCCCTTTCAGATGGTCAGAGATAACAGGATTAGCTGATCTGACCTGCCAGAAACAGGCCTTATTCACCAGGTCATAAAGCTGGCATAGGGCCCCACCACAGGCACTGTCAACACTGTCAAATCCCTTTACCCTTATGTGCTGGCCTGGCGTCCGGCTCCCAGAACTGCATCTCTCTGCCTACTCTACCCACCGGATAGCAGTCAGGTAGCAGGCCAGAGGTGCTGGGAATAGATGCTCTCCCTTTCCCACATCATCCCTCAACCAGTGACTGGAGTTGGCACATAAATTCTTCCTTCATTGCACAGATGCGACAACTCAGGACATTCCTTATGGCCTAGATCTGTGTGGTTTACCACCTTTTTGCACCACATCACATGTAACCAATGAGGTTCCCCTGCCCAGTATACAACTTGGGGCATCACATTTTGGTAAAAGTCAAAATTATCTTCTGGGGCAGAAAAGTACATATGTGGGACACCTTTTTTTTTAATTTTTACAATATTCATTACAGCATTTTATAAGCAAGTGAGTTTCAGGAGCTAAATATTATCAATTTTATGTCTTTAAATACTCAATTTTATTTTTACCCCAGTTTATTTTCCCTAGACCTCTATTTTGCAAGTAACATGAGCAAATCTGTGCCATTGAAACTTAATTACAGACAACCATATTATATGTTAAAAGTACAATACATAGAATTTGCTGAGAATCTAGAACAGTGCTGACCAATAGGCTTTAAACTTTTTAAACTTTCTGGTAGCCACATTGAAAAATTAAAGTGGAACTGGTGCGACAAATTTTATTTAGTGTATCAAAAATCATTTAAACATGTAATTAATACTAAAGCAGTGATTGAGTTTTTTTCTTTTTTTTTTTTGCGGTACGCGGGCTTCTCACTGTTGTGGCCTCTCCCGTTGCAGAGCACAGGCTCCAGACGCACAGGCTCAGCGGCCGTGGCTCACGGGCCTAGCCGCTCCGCAGCATGTGGGATCTTCCTGGACCAGGGCACGAACCCGTGTCCCCTGCATCGGCAGGCGGACTCTAAACCACTGCGCCACCAGGGAAGCCCTGATTGAGATCTTTAAATCCTTTTTTGTTTTATTGCACTAAGTCTTCGAAATCTGGTGTGTATTTTACACTAATTCAGACCTGCCGCATTTCCAGTGCTCAAAAGGCACATGTGACCAGTGGCTACCATATCTGACAGCACAGGTCTAGAACATACTATGTTGTCTCACTTAGTAGATGAGAGAGCTGGGGTAATTATACACCAATTCTCATCAGTCATTGTTTGAGGGCTGCTACAGGGAATGTCAGGGGCTTAATTCTTAGGCATTTAGCTGGCCTGTAGCAAAAGGTCCTCCGGCAAAAGATGGGGATGCTGGCAGATGGAATTGCAGCCTTGGAGGCTGTAGAGATAAGACGCCCAGGGACAGGAGCAGAACCACCCATACATAGCCTACTACGTTTTGCAATACCTTCACTTTGGTGCCTTATTATTTATTAACAAATTATTTGCAACACACCTGGCATTGGTGACTCAAGATAACTGTTAAGTTTACTGGCCTAGAGGATAAACTCAGCACTCTGACATTCAAGGTCCATGGGAATCTGGACACAGCCTACACATTCTATCAGTATTGTCCTACCCATCTTATTGCTAAGAATGTCCTTTTCCTGCCTCTTTCCATGTTATTTCTGAGTCACTTCCATCCCTTTATCTTTTGTTTACTTTTTTCTCTGCCTGGAATGTCCTTCCTATTTGTCTGTCCCCCCATTTGCTCCTCATCCTTTAAAATTTGCTCATTTTCTACATCTCTCAGGGAACTTCTTACAGCAACATCAGTCTACAGTGATTTCTTTGCTCTGGATTTCTCTTGCCTCTTATACTGCACCTGTTCTTTTGGCGTGACTTGTCTTACCAGCTTCATGGTGCATCTCCTTCACATAATAATTTATTTGGTGCCTTGTGCTCATATTCCTCATAGGAAGACATCCGATGAACAACTGTGGTTTTATGTGGGTTTTTTCATGTTTGTAATTTTAAGCACTAAAAGTTGAAAAGCTATGATAGTTGTCAACAAAGTGCCAAGAGGGAGATTGTCCAACATAGCTGCTGAAGGCATCTGGAGTCATCCTGAATGCCTCCACCAATTTCAAGGAAAATTGTCAAGAGGAAAAATAAGCACTCACAATAGCTTTTGTAAAGAGATGACAGCACCCAGTATTCTAAATATTCTAAATGGTAAGAAGGGAACTACGATTTCATTTCTCATCCTATACCCGAATAAGTGTTATGTAACTTTTATACCGTTTAGTTGTATTTTTATGTACTTTAGGAGCAATGCCACACAGGGAGAATCGCTGGCCCAGGAGTTAGGAGGGCTGCCTGGCTCTGCCACTGTCTTCTGTGTGGCCTCAGGGAAGTGGTTAATTCTGGCCTTTATCTGCAAAATGATGACTCAAATGAGTCCCCATCCAGCTGTCAAGTTCCATTTCTGATTTTATGATGTCTGCTCATTTTTAAGACTAGGAATTGTTTATGATTTTAAATTACAGTGGCTATAATTTATGTCACTGCTTTTATGGCACATTGTTGAGGATATCTGTGATTTGTTGGATGCTGAATCCTTACTCAGGAATGTGGCCCCCGATTTTGACATTTCTCCTATGGGAGAACATGTTCTGCTTCACAGTGTCCTTTTTAATATGATTTCCATGAATGGAGAAACCAGTGTGTGTGGGTGTGGGTGTGGACAATCGGTCTTAGCCAAATTTTTGTTGACAGGGCTATCATTCCATTAATTGTAGGATTCATGGTTCACTTCCTTGCTAATACTTTGCGTAATATCCCCGATGGCCCTCCCCTAACCCCACTGTCCCTGCAGAATCCCTTCTTTGTCCTCTCATCGCATACAGGGTCTCGTAAGGGTCTCATAAGGATGTTTGCTTATCCCTAAGGGTCGGCAGGTAGCACATATTGACATTAACTTATGTCGCACATGTTTGTTTCCTCCACTAGACTGTGAATTCCTTGAGGGCTGGAACCTGTATCCTTGGTGCCTAAATTGAGAAGGTAGTTTTAAAAAGTGATGGATGGATAAATGATTAGAAAGAGGAAGGGAGGGAGGATGGAAGGAGGAAGGCAGGAAAGGAAAGAGTAGGTGGATTTGGCTGCCCTGTAGTATTACCCTAGTTGTCATTATCAAATATAGTTGTGGTTCATAAATATAATGTCAGTCTTAATGACAGTATAACAGGAAGTTTTGTGAACTCAAATACAGTTGACTAGAATGTGCTTGACTTAACCCCTGTCTTAGCATCCTTTACTCAGGCTAAATTTAAACCAGCAGCAAAAGAAAATAAAAGTATTATATTCTATAAAAGATAGATTATAACCACAAGTTATTTAAATAAGGTCATTGTTTATATCTTTAAGACTTAAGGAAGGTCTAAAATGATCTAATAGAAAATTATTAAACACCAATTTAGCTGCTTTAGTTTCTTTCCTTAGTATCTTCACCAAAGAATTATCTGCATAAAACTGTTTCTGTGATGGTAGAAAAGAATTTGCTTTAGTGACCTTTAATGGTTCAGCATAGGATGATTTGGTATGGAAATGTATTGCATTTACCCAATAAGGAACTTTGAATGGTATGTGTTTTTAATGTACAGTAATGAGTGAGGTCAAAGTACAGTTTCTACAGTGATCCTCAGGTACCACACGACCACTAAGATGCCCGTAGCAGCATCTGACATTTGGAGTATTGAATGAATTGGCACTAAACTTCAATATAAACGCAGCATGTTCACAAACAGCTGCTGTAAGATGTAGAACATCTTACAGATGTTAAGATGATTAGAACATCTTAAGATGATTAGAACAGTTATATTTATTATTTTTGATAAAACATGAGCAAGATGTTTCAGCAGGCTGTATGTGTGCTGTAAGATAAACTTTATAGAAACTGTACAGTTTGTACCTTATGTTAGTGACTAATCATGCCTTTCATATAAAAGTACACCAGAGTCATTGGTGTACATAGAAATCTGACCCACTTAAGAGACTGCAGAATCAAATTAGAATTAATGGGAAAATTTCTCAGAGACTAAAATGCCTTGAAAATTAGAAAGATTGTTCTTCAGTAAATCAGAAAGCACCCGTGGAATGTTTAGCACAAAAACACTGTGCCTCATTGTTTTACTCTTTTAGCAGTCCCGTCCGAGACGTTGGTCTTCACGGAATCCTGTTTTTTTTCAGATGTCATTAAATGACATTTCTTGCCAAAGCCCTTCCTGGCTGAGCTGGAGATTATATAAGAGTTGTAGCTCAGACAGCCTTCATGATGAAGGAAGTTTGGCACCAGCTCCAGCATAGCACCTCCATGGCCTGGTGACCTTGATCAGAGTGGACTCCCCTGTGGGGGGCTCGGCATCTTCACCTGTAAATGTAAAGATTGAACTCATGATCTGTTGTGGGGAGGTCATGCATGCCATTCATTCATTCAGCAAGGGTTTGTTGAGCACCTACTGTGTGCCAGGCACCATTCTATCCCTGAGGGTTCAATGATGAGCAAAACCAGACAGAAGTCCCTGCCCCCTGGTGCCTAGATCCTAGTGGGGAGAGAGATCATCCTTAATCAAACAGCCACACAAATATGTCATGACAACCTTGGGAAATGCCATGAAGGGCTGGTGGAGCCCTGCGGCTGAAGAAGCTCATAATAGGGAGATTTATTTCACCCAGACGGGAGACCAGAAAGGGCATCCTAAGGGTGTGACAGGTGAGGGGCTGGAGAACGCAGGCAACGGTGGAGAGGGACGGGCTTTGAAGGCACAGGAGACACTGAGTTCTAAGCTCAGCAACTTGACCACCTTATCTCCCTGCATCTCGATTTCCTCATCTGTAAAAATACAGCTGACATCAGGAACTTTTCATGCTGTCATGCTGTTGAAGGTTTCAGGACAACTTGTTTGCAAGTACCCAGCACCAGGCAAACTACATTGCATTGCATTTCTAAGAATAGCTTTGGAAGCAGAGATCTACTGTTTTGTACGTGGACTTTCAGATGTGAAGAAAGAGTGAAAACAGCTTTGAGCCTTCTTTTGTTAAAACGTCTGAGTTTGCTTTCAGCCCTGGGAGGTCCCTGGCTTCCCTTAATCATAGAGCCATGTTTGCCTTACTTGACTTTGAAAACCTGGGAATGACCTTGCTGCCTGATTAAGTGACAGAGGCTTTAGGGGCTGGCAGAAGATTAGACATCCCTGGCCTGATCCCTTGCTGTTTACACACAAGGGAAGGAGGCTGATCACATGAATGACAAAACTGGAGTGAGCAGGCAGCCCCTGCCCCATGGTCCTGGGCTTTTCTGTCTTGTCTCTCTGCTTAATATTTCATTTGGAAACTATGGATACTTTCTGAGGCTACTTGTGGGTGCTTAGGCAATTCCTTCTTGAGATAACGCAAGGCTAATGCTCTCTCATAACTCTTCAAGGCCTGAGAATTACTTCTTTAATCTTAAAAAAGCAAACAGGAGGACAGAAATAACCTATCAATTGTTTAAAATGAAAATGGCCAACAATAATAAATAATTGCCACAATAATAGGTTGAGGTCAGGGTCTTCATTTACTGGAGGCCATTCAAGAATTTGAAACTTTTCTCCAAGTTAATTTTTCACATCTTGTTTGGATCCTCAGAGCTCTTGCTTCCAAAACCAAGGCCATCAGATCTCTCATTGCACGTTATTCTTGTTGACGTGCCAGGCATGCAGGAAAGTGAGGTCCTCTCTTCATGGATGGGTAATGATGATCCCCTCCCCCCAAAAAATGCATATTTCAAAGTTTTATAGCCTACTGAGATTTTGGAGAGTTCTCTTCTCTTTCATGCTGTATTAATGGTTGCAAACAACAATAAACATGTGCTTGTTAATTAAGTGGAAAAGGAATTTATTGGAAGGATATGGGTTGGTTCAGAGCCTAGGCAGGAGGGAGAGGCAAGGCTTAGCCCAGGATGCCAACCCTGGGCTGTCAACTCCTCTGCAACCACCTCAGATGATCTCAGAGGGCCCTGGTGTCACTGGGCAGCCCTCAAAATTCGTGGCCCCAGTTGGCAGCATCCACCCCCCACACTGAGGCCACTTGACCACCCTTAGATCACGTGACTGCACTTAGTTAAGTGCCCACACTTGAATGACCAAGAGAAGGGCAGAGGGAGGGTCTGCCCCTTTTCTGCTGATAGTTCTTCCACCTCTCTTGAGATTCCCCCCAAACAAAAACGTGTCAGGATGCTGAGTGGCCAAAAGTAAGAACTGTCCGTTACTCAAACCCTCATATGCTTGATGACATCTGCCACTAACTGGCTGGCCAGTCAAAGATCGGCCTCCAATGTGAATTTATTTTGTCCAAAACTCACATTCTCTAATAATCATCAGCCTCACGTGCATCTTCATCCTTGTCATCATCCTCACCACCATCATCCTCATGCCGTTGATGGTCCATTCACTCCCCCGCTCTCCTGGGCTGCCATTTCCCTCCATCTCCTCACCGTTCAAATATTCCCCTCTCCTCCTCTCCCTTCCCAGTCTTTGACGCTGCTTCTATTTCACTGCAAAGTGGAAGCAATCACAGGGGAACTTTCATTTGTTCCTGCCACCCTTCTACTGATGCATCTGGGCCATCTGCTCCACTTTCTCACTTCGTACCAGCTGAGGCCTGCCCCTCCGTTTGTTCACCATCCAGCAGCTGTGCCCTGTCATGTCTTTATTAATTGTCCCCTGTCTAGTAGATCCTTCCTGTGATCATGTAAATATGCCATGATAATTCCCATCTGAAAAGAAAAAAACAATTCCCTTGAGCCCACTTCCCCCACCAGCTGTCAATCCTATTTCTCTGCTTTCCTTTATAGAAAAATTCCTCCAAAGAGTCAGCTTTATAGAAAAATTCCCTTTATAGAAAAATTCCTCCAAAGAGTCAGCTGTGCTTATTGTTTCCATTTCTTCTCCTCCTACCTCTCTCAGACCAACTCCGATCATCCCTGTCACTGCACTTCAGCAGTTCTTATCAAGATCACCAATGGCCTCCAGATGGCTAATTCCAGTGGCCAGTTCTAATTCCTCATGTTAGATTACCACATTTGACGAAACCGATTACTCCTTTCTTGAAGCATGTGGCTGCTTGGAGACTGTCTCTCTTGGTTTTCCTCCCATCTCCTCAGCCACTCTTTTTCAGTCTCCTTTGCTGGCTCCTTGTCATCTTTAGCTCCTAAACATGAGACCCCCTTCTCTAGTTACATGCATTCCCTAGTGATCATTTCTAGTCCACCCAAATGCATACCTCCAACCCTGACCCCTCCTTCCACTCTAGACCCTTACATCCAACTATCTCAGCATCTCTTCTTGAAAATCCAATAGGCATTTGGATTTTCTCTGCTGACCACCTATACCCATGGTCTTTCCCATCTCAATAAGTGACCCCTCTTCCCTTCATCCAATCCATAAGCAAAATCTGTTGGCACAACCTTTGAGACATCCAGAATATGACCTCAGCTTCTACATTGTGGTCTGGGCTGCCATCTTCTTACACCTGAATTATTACAAGTACCTTCAAACCAAGCTCTCTCCTTCCCCCCCACCAACCACTCACTCCAGACAGTTCACATCACATCCAGTGAGCCTTTAACCATTGAAGTCAGGTCACACCATGCCCTGCTCAGAGGCCTGCAGGAGCTCCTGCCTCAGAGGCAAACCATGGGCCTAGGGATGGCCCACAATGCGTGGTCTGCCCACCCCTACTCCCTTCACCTCGAAGCCCATTTCCTCCCACTCTGCCCCTTACTCCTCTCCAGCCACACGGGCCTCCTTGCTGCCCTTGAATACACCAGACACAACTTTTCCTTTGCTAGTTCTCAGATATCTGGGTATCTTGCTCTCTTTCTTTCTTCCAATTTCTACTGAGAGGTCACCTCATCAGTGAAGCTTCCCTGATCGGCCTATTTAAAATTGCACCCTACTCTCCCTCCAAATCTGGTGTCCTCTATCCTTCTTACCTTTTGTAAGTTTTCTCCGTTGCTCTTATCACAATCTGACCTGTATGTTTGCTTCTTTATGTATGTGTTTTTTGTCTCCTTGAAGCTACAGGAAAGCAAGAGCTCTCTTTTGTTCACTGCTTTCTCTAGCACATAGAGTAGTGATTGGCATGTAGTAGGTGCTCAGAAATATTTGAATAAATTACTGTATGACCAAATTCCATGTATAGGTTATTAAATGTCTTATAATTTTCCAAGTTGGATGCACTAGATTTCACATGAGCCACAGGACAGCTTAGTGAGTTAGGCAACACAGGACCATAGAACTCCCCGTGCTTAGATGACGAAGCTGAGGCCCATGGGGGCTGACTGAGTGCCCCGGGACGCATGGCTAGTTACTGGACTTCCTGGGACTTGTAGTTCTGATCCCAGTAGAGTTTCCGCCCCCACTCTCAGCTATCCCCTGAAGCCTCAGGTTATATCAGTGAAAGCTTCAGAACACTTATTGCTGTTCATATTTCCTTGCAGTGTTGATGACAGAACCCCGTATCTAGCTATGGGGGCTGTGAAGAATATCTCCCTAAACATCTCCATCTCCAACCTCGGGGACGATGCCTATGATGCCAACGTGTCCTTCAACGTTTCCCGGGAGCTCTTCTTCATCAACATGTGGCAGAAGGTAAGAAGGACCCACATCTAGTGCATTTGCTGACTTTCATCGTACCTTGGAATATGCAGTGATTCTGCAGAGGTTATTCCTTTATGTGGAGGATCGCTTGGAATTATAATTTTTTCCTCCTGAACTTAGAAAGCATCGTTGGTAAAAGCCAAAGAAACCATAAATGCCCACGATGCATCAGAGCCGTATCCATATCTCACACAGTTTCCCATCCCTTCTCTCTTGTGAAACCCTCTCTGCACAGTTTTATGTCTGGCCCCTTCTCTGAGATGATACAGTCATCATCTCCGGCACACGCATGTTCTAGAATATTCCCACTGTAGGTCAGTAGTTGTTGTGAAAAACCAGATAAGAAATGAGAACAGATCACTGCTTATCATGCACGTTATCACCAATGGTGCCCTTGATGCTTTCCATTCGAGGATCATGAACATCTGCCTCTGCTTTGGCATATTGATTTAGTCCTGAGATATTTTAGTGAATTGAGGAAATTAAATTATTTCCATGAATTGAGTGAGTTTTAAAGAGCGATTTAATTTATTTGCACGATTGACGTTTAAATAGCATGACTCAGAAAGGAAAAAGGAGCTGGGATTCTCTCTAGTCCCATAATCCCCCTCAGTGAACCACTTTGGGGAAGAAAGTGTAATGGGTCTCAAACGTAGGTGGCAGGAGGAATGAGTGGACTCGGATAGACCGACTTCTACCTGGTGGTTGTCTGACTGTGGGCAGCTGTTCCGATGGGAAGTTTTGCAGCTTTTCAAAGTGTTCACAGATTTGAACTGCAGCACCTTGATGTCTGTGTAAAAATGGAGCCGGAATCACTTTCCAAGGGAAACCTTGGCCCTGCCCACAGGTGAGCGCTTGGTGTGCCTTTGGGCGGTGGGCAGCCTCTGTCCAGGCACAGGTCCTGCTAGGCTCAGTTGTTTGGACAGGACTGTGCCAACCCTGCCTGGCTTACGGGGCAGCTGGGGCATATGGAGACATCCTGAAAGGCACTTCAAGAACATCCCAAGCAGTCATGTTAGAATCTCTGATGCTCTGTAGCTTCTGGAGCTACAGGGTAGGGGAGACCACAGAGGCATTGAATGCAAGAAGGGCATGCTTTCCAGCCACTTCTACACCCCCAAAATTGTCCCTGATTTTAAGCCCAGTCCAGAGGGAGCCAAGAATCTTCAGGGTTCTATTACCTGGCTGTGCACCGAATCTCTTTTACAGAATGTCATGTCTGTGATGGGTCTTCTTGTGGGGCATAAGAGGGTGGATGGGGGGAGGGGGGTTCACTCAGGGACCAGACCTGTGGAACTCACCATTATGGTAACTAAGAGGGTGTGACTGGTGACTGGGTCATCACATTGAATGTATTCCTGTCACTCAGGACCCATGGGAGAACTTCCTCTTTGTCTCAGAATTAGGAATAGCTGTGCTTTCCCAGAGCATTTTGGCTTGTTCATATCTGTGGACACAGTCATCCTTATAACCAACTGAGCTTCGTTGTTTCTGTTGCCTGCTAGGAAGCTCAGAGCTTGCCCCACTCTGTTAGTACCTAGGATTTGGTGGTATAATTTATAAACTAAGTAGCCTCCTGCATCTTGCTTTACTTCCCTTCACCATGTTTTTCTTTTTGGCTTGGAGACTGTATAATATTCTATCATAGGATATAGTATGGATTGCCTATGAATTCCTACTATTGGATATTTAGATTATTTCCAATTTTATTCTCTTTTAAATAATATTATGATGAATATCTTCTACAGAGATTAGTATGAGCAAATGGTTATATCCTTAATCATAATTATTTGGGTAATGGGAAGTAGCATTTATTGACCATGTGTTATACACCACAGGTTTTACATACATTTTCCCATTCCCTCCTTACTGCATGTGATCCAGGTGCACCTGATTTATTGGAGGAATGTTCTCAGGAGAAAAGAAGTGAGGGAAGCAGGTTGGGGCAGAAAGGGCTGAGTAAGGGTGTAAAATCCAGCCTTGGTCTGGGTTGTGGGGTGGAAAGAGGTGGGGGAATGCCCTAGAGCATAAATCACTCAGCAGAACTGTCCCCCCTTGAAGTGGAAGGGGAGCACCATTTCCACCCTGTCATCATCATTGACCACTGGGGGTGGTGGTGAGTAGCCTCCCTGACATCCTGGACAAGGGGACTCTGGTCAGTCAAGGACGACGCATGTGAGAAGGACACAGGTGTGTCACTAGCTACTGTAACTGATCATGGGGCCAATGAGAGCACATTTTTATCTCTTTGGCATTGAGTCCCAGCAACCTTTAAAACCTTTGGCACAGGGGACACTAGGTTTCAATTTGGCAGAAAGTTGACAGGGTATCGGGCTCTTCAGGATGTGGTGGGCATTAGTCCAGTAAAGGTGGCAGGGCACAGAGACATTATATCATGTAGCTGCTGCAGAGGCAGGACTGGCTAGAAAAGCAGATGGGTGAGATGGCCCTCAGTGTAGCAGGAGAAGGAATAATAGAGAAAAAAAATTCCCTTCCTGTGACTACAACCACAACTGCAAAGTTAAGCAACTGGGGAATATAAATGGCATCACTCAGCTCAGAGCAAGATTTTAACGGCATGCAGGTGGGTAATGAGGGAGACAGGAGAGGGCCCACCCACCATGATCCACCTACCAGAACCAACATGGGCCCTACCAAAAGGTTCTAGCACATTAAGTAAGAAAAGTATACCTCCAGATACAGAGGGAAGGCATACCTTTTAAAAGACTATTAATAGAAAACAAAAGTAAATTTTACTGAGCGTCTGCTTTTGTTTTTAGTAAAATTCAAGAAAAAAATGAACGCAGCAAATGATCAGATAGTAGAACAACAGACTGAGAAGAAAAGGGAATGGGCTGAGAGAGAAGCAAAAATAAAGGTTTTGAGTGGGATAAGGAAATATTATAATGAAACCAAGAAGGTAATGACAGAATCAAAATATGTGTTATGGGGACTTCCCTGGCGGTCCAGTGCTTAAGACTCCATGCTTCCACTGCAGGGGGCCTGTGTTAGATCCCTGGTTGGGGAACTAAGATCTTGCATGCTGCGCAGCATGGCCAAAAAGAAAAAAAATATGTGTTATGATCAGGAGAGAGCAGAATTGGCAGTACGGGAAGTTGATTCATTGTTGCAGAGGGTGTATTTGAGGAGGTCTCTGAGAATTCAGAGAAAAAGAACAGAGCAGTGGAGAAGGATGGCAGTGAAGACTAGGTATGGAAGGTGGAGGCTGGAGAATCAGCAAATAGAAACAGTTCCAGAATCACTGGAATAGAAGACATGAGTAGACAGCAAAGAAGGATCTCCGTTTTCTTGAATGGGTGCTGCAGACATTAGGCAAAAGTGTTAAGAACAGTTTAATGTTTACACATAACCTCATGACATTTCTAATTTTACAGGTATAAAAATGATACTACTCGTACCTAACAGAAAACAAAGAAAGCCATTTTCTACAGATTTCTGTAACATTAATAGCAATAATTAGAAATTATTGTTCCATGGTGAAATAAGAATTCTATACCCAACCAACTTGCCCTCCATGGTAAAGGCAAAATAAAGATATCCTTGAATATATAAGAATTTGTAAAGTCTACTAACTCTCCTGTTTTGGATTCCCCCCAAAGCAGACCCAGACACACTGGTGGTGGTGTAGGTAGTTTAGAGAGTTGTCTCCGGGGGTGGGGGGGGGGCACGGTGTGGGAGTGGTGAGTGACGAGAGACAGGAGAGTGTGCACGGAGGGGCAGGTGGTGCTGTGGGCAGTTCGGGCTCCATCCTGCTGCAGACCCTCTGAGAGACAGAGTCACCCCTCAGACTCACTGCTCTGTAGGGTAAGGAAGCTGCTGGAGGGTTTATCTACCAACTCCTGCTGCTCATCCATGGAGAATCACTCCAAAGGCATTAACTGTCTAGCCTTTGCAGCCTTCCCTGGCTGTGGGCCATACTTCCTGGGGCCAGGAAACAACTCAGGCAGAGAGTTGGGGGAGCTTTGGGCCTGGAAGGGGACTGGCCTCAAGTGACCAGCCCTACGGGTGTTTACAGGGAACACGAGCAAGGCACTGGCAGCATCTGCCACAAAAGTCATGAAAGCTTGAATAGCCGTGAAACTCTTTCTGAGAAACAGTTATAGATACAGCGTATTGTTGAATAAAAAGTGTATTAAAGCCAAATACATTAAAAAAAAGTAAGCAAAAACAATTTTTACAAATATTGAAAATATTAAGCAAATGTAAAAAAATTATTGTCTCAGTAAATATATAATTTTAAAGATTAATAAAAATAAGCCTATAATCTGTTTTACCATAAAAATTTGAGAAGAAACTTAATCTTGTCACTCCTCCTGCTTCACATTCTTCAGGATGGAGCTCAGGCTCCTCAGCTGTTCATGAGAGGCCCTTCCCAGCCTGGTCCTTCCTGCCTCCCTTCCTCCCTGGCCTCATTGTTCACCATCCCCCACATACATGCTTGAATCCATTCATACTTTATTACTGAAGCTGCCTTTACCCAGGAATACCCCAGCCCCAGTTTGTTTAATGAACTGCTCTGACCTCACATCTCAGTTCAGGGGTCACCCATGCAGGCCCCTCGCATGGCTGCACAGGTGATGTGGGTAGATGGATAGTTGGGTGGATGGGTGGAAGACTAGCTGTCCCTCTTGTCCAGAGTCACAAAGCAACTCAGCGCCCAGGCCCTGACTACAAGGTCTCCAGTCTTCTCTGTCATCACACAATTAGTGATGTATCAGTTTCTGAGACTGAACAAAAAAATATCACTTGAGATGGATTTTTCTATCTCATGCGAGGCTTCTTTCGTGGATTTGTTCTTCCTTTAAGGGAAGGCTGCTTATAAGAATGTGGGCTGCACAGGGATGACTTTTCTCTCACCTACATAAAGCTAAAAGAGAGAATAAGAATGGAGAAAACATGGTTTGGAATACCACAGCATCATACAACTTTAGGGTCACGTTCACCTTGGGCTCTACGTGAGCAACACCTCAGGGTACAGTTCCGCAGAATACATGAACGGTGCCCTCTGGAGTCATTACAGCTATGTGGCACTGGAATCAAGATAAAGTTGAGTTGTCATTTCTTGCCTTGGTGCTACTTGGCACAAAGGGACTTAGCTCTTCTTGCATCCGTGGAACAGGAATGGAGTTGTTTGGACAGCAGTGATTAAGTATCCGCTAAGTGCCAGGGACTGTACCGGCTGCTAGGAGACACGAGGAGTAAGCGCTGGTCCTAGCTCCCAGGGAGCTCAGAGCCTAATAGGGTGAAAGACATATCAGGCAGCATTTAAAGTACAAGATGCCAGCTGCTCTACAGAGGTGCTGAGAAGTTGCTTTGAAGGTGAAGCAAGTCGCTACTGTGACAGCTAGTCTTGGGTTGGACAGAATCCCTAGACGGATGCTAGGGGTAGATGGATGGGCGTCTGAAGAGTTGGTGTCAGCCGGTGCCAACATTGCAGACCTGGGGTCGGTGGGTGAGGTGGGCGAATTTATTTGGGAGGTGAAGTCCAGAGCTGGGCTGGAGTAAGGGTGAGATGGCAGAGGAGAGCAAAGGAGGAGGGACAAAAGGAATCCAGCGAGATGGAAAAAGGTTGCCCATGAGGGACAAAGGACCAGTACCATTCCTAGTGGCAGGGTGATGACAGGACATTTTAGGAATGCTGATGCCTGCTGTTCTGTGCTGAAGTAGCTTGTCAGGTAGGGCTCTTGCACTCATGAATAACTCACATGAGCGAGAGAAACTCAAAAAAAGAGGCTGGGTTCATGAGTACATCTTTATGATATTGACTGCCGTGCACACGTGGAACACGGACATTGTAAGCTTCAAGCAGGTGCAGGAGAGCTCCCAGCTGACTTTTGGGTACAAAGGGGACGCAGCAGTTTGCCTTGGAGTTAGGGAAGCCCACGCTGGGAAAGAAGAGAGAGGAAGGGCAGGCTCCTGACCTAGTCTTTTCTCCACAGCATGCACTCTTGATTTGGGTCTCCCAGATGCTGACCTTGAAACAAGGAATTGAGGTCAATTCATTTATTTGAGAGGTGCAGGAAACACTGGTAAGGAAGTGAAGTGATACAGGCAGGTGAAGGCAGCTAATGAAGAGGGTGCATTTACACCAGGTACCACAGTGGGTGATGGGGCTTCATCCTGCAGGGCAACTCGGGAAACAGGACAGAACACAAGCTTCAGGGGTGAGGGAGCTGGGGATTTACACCCCCTCCCAAAGAGTCAGTGGTTGAGACCTTCTCGGGGTGTTCATTCGCCAGTACTAATGTCTTATAACGTGCATGGCCAGAGCCATCTACACGGTTCTGGAACGATGTTCTCAGGCACAGAGATGCAGACCCTGGCAGCCGGAAGTAGGCTGGAGCAGCCTGAAAGGTGCAAGCCATCTGAGCAGGGCTCACCAGCACCTCTACCCTGAGCACTTCACTTTCTAGGCTTCCAGAAGGTGTAAGTTGGCCTCATAGCACTTCACTGGGATTCTGTAGGCGCACGCCTCACAGTCTACAGGAGTGGGGCAAGGCAGGTGTTGTAAATGGGTGAAGGGGGCTGGGTGTGGGACAGTAGGAAGCAGTGGAGACTGTGGAAAAATGGAGGATTCCAGCCTATTCCACAGAAGGCAGCCCATGCCCAGCAGCGGTCACCTGTTGCCAGATGGGAGTGAGGGCCAGTTTGCCAGACTTCCTATTTTTCAACAAAAGCCAAAAATCCACATTTTTATGTGAAATCTCATGGCATTGGCAGCTAATTAAAATATTCTCTGAACATTGTATGGGCCAAACAAAACATGTCCTCTTGACTGCATCCAGCCTGTAGGCCACCAGTCGTGACCTCCCGCTTTGCTGTTTTCCACATGTTCTAGTCCTTTTGTCTTGCCTGCCTGTTTGGCCCATGGACCTGGATTTCTGGTAGAACCTAGTTTGTCTGCAGCCTTGATGGCAATTCAGGTCTACCCCTGGGCAGCAGATCAGCTAGCCAGACACTGGAGAGTGAGTGTGTATTG
This sequence comes from Aethalodelphis obliquidens, assembly GCF_003676395.1. Classification (NCBI taxonomy): domain Eukaryota; kingdom Metazoa; phylum Chordata; class Mammalia; order Artiodactyla; family Delphinidae; genus Aethalodelphis; species Aethalodelphis obliquidens. The sequence continues at coordinate 8,789,769 of NW_020838006.1, forward strand.
AGGGGAAGGAGGGAATTGGAGAGGGTCAACCCAAATGTGGTGTTCATGAAATTTTTTTTACTTTTTTTTTTTTTTTTAAATTTTTGGCTGTGCTGCACGGCATATGGGATCTTAGTTCCCTGACCAGGGATTGAACCCATGCCCCCTGCATCGGAAGCATGGAGTCTTAACCACTGGACTGCCAGGAAGTCCCTTACCTTTTTTTTTTAATTGAAGTATAGTTAATTTACAATGTTGTGTTAGTTTCAGGTGTACAGCAAAGTGATTCAGTTACACATACATATATCTATGCTTTTTTGGATTCTTTTCCCATATAGGTTATTATAAGGTATTGAATATAGTTCCCTGTACTATACAGTAGGTCCTTGTTGTCTATTTTTTATTTATTTTTTTAACATCTTTATTGGAGTATAATTGCTTTACAATGGTGTGTTAGTTTCTGCTTTATAACAAAGTGAATCAGCTATACATATACATATATCCCCATATCTCTTCCCTCTTTATTTTACATATAGTAATATGTATATGTTAATCCCAAGCTCCTGATTTATCTCTCCCCCCTCCCCCCTGCTGTCCTTTTTGGTAACCATAAGTTTGTTCTCTATGGCTGTGAGTGTGTTTCTGTTTTGTAAATAACATTTTTGTAGATTCCGCATATAAGTGATATCATTGGGTATTTGTCTTTCTCTGACTTCACTTAATATGATAATCTGGAGGAGGGAGACAGGTGAGGAGGATGAGTGATCATGAATCAAGTGGGGAGAACATAGACCCTCCACTGTGATGCGTTTGATCGCATTCGGAGCACTTCCTGTTTGTAAGAAGTGTAGTTCCTGCTTGTCACCCATTGGTTATAAGTCACTGGATTCGACTGATGAGTTGTTGCATCACCTCCTAGTCTTCTGGAGGAGCTGCAATGGAGGAACGAGCCTGTGTCCTTTTATTTCCTCCATGACAGGGTCTAATGTGGGAGGTGTGACAATAATGTAGAAAGATGCTGGAAGGAAAGCCCAGTTTTGCTTTCTCTGAGAGTGAGTGCTTTGAGTTCTGAATTAAACTCAGCTTTGGCGGGGAAAAGCTGCAGGGCAGCTTCCGCAGCTTTCAGTGGCTTATTCTTTACGACAAGACACATAGAGGGCTAACAAGTTTGTATCTCTTGTAAAGTGATTCTTCCAGCTATGTCTACATTTACCCCAGAAAGGGCAACCCCTTCTAAAGTTCAAGGCAAATCATTCAACGTGGCACCAGGCCATAAGACTGATCCAGTTTCTAACCCAGGTAGATCAGGCAAGATTAGACCCTGCCATGTTTGTATACCTTTATGTTTGTGGGAGTGCCCTGGCCTGTTCTCAAGACAAAAGGTTCCACACAGAAGCCACATCTGTACACAGGGACAAAATGAAATGTATTAAGTGGAGCTGGGCAGCCCAGCATCGTGCTTTGGAAGGGTTTGTGGGCGGAAGTGCGTGCACCTCATCATTGAGCGTGTAAACAGATTTCATACAGACTTCCTGCACCTTGCCACTGCCCCCATTCATGGCAGGAACTGATTTTCATTGTGTTCTGCTTTCTCCGGTGTCTCTTGTCAAGTTAATAGTAGCCTCGAGTAAAATGCAACCCTTAGATGTTTATAGTCATCTTGGCCAGGCCATTAAGATGATGCATGAACTTGCTGCTTGCCCTTGTAAGAGAGCCCTGAGGGTGGATATTGATACTCAGAAAATAGTAAGTCTTTTCCGCCCCTTTCCTGTTTTTAATCCAGTGCCCCGAGCCCCCTGATGCTTTACCTTGAACTTCCTGCTTAATGCCAGGCAAAAAGACCTCACCTGGATCCAAGGGCCATTTGAAGCTCTTAACACAGAGCACACTCTCTCACTCCAGTGGTCTTTCCCATCCCGCTTGTCAGAGGCAAATCCCATGTTCCCTAGAGCCCCTTGAGTTTCTGACTTATTTCTGCCAGCCCTGACCTTCCTCCTGGAGAGGAGGAGTGTGGGTGGTGGGGAGCAGGGACCAGGCCAGGTTTGCAGGTCCTCACCCTGGGTTATCTGTGGCCATCGCGCTAGCATTTTTCTGACCCCATCAGAGCTGTCCTAACCCAGAGTGAAGCTGTGCCTGGAAGGAAGGCTGGGCCCTTTCTGTGACAGCCAGCAGCGAGGAAGTGGGGGAGAAACCCAGACACCCATTTCAAATTACACCGTGGCCTCAGTGTTCCACGGCGGGGTTCAGTTTTCATGTATGTGAAAAGCTGCATTTGTGTATTCACTGCGTTGGAAACGAAGGCTACGTTTTGCTTGAGAAATGTCAACAGAGCTGTAGCTACGACAAGGATTTTTCACGAAAGTAGTTTTCCAGAGCTGCAGGACTTGGGCAGATATGTGCGGGGGGAGTTTAGAAAACACGTGTTAAGCCTCTATATTTTTTTCCTAATGAACTGCACAACAGCAATTTAATAATTCCCTCTTTTAAGAGGAAAGGGGGAGTCTTGGATTTTAAATCTTTTTTATAAAGCAGCACAGCACCTCTTAAAAAGAAAGCCATGAAATTCATCTGCTAAGTCCAACAAAAGAAAACTAAAAAAATCAAGAAGAATTAGGTGTTTCAGGCTGGGTTTCCTGAAGCAGATCCCGAGGTGAGGATTCATGTCAAGTGGTTTATGAGGGATGTGCTCCCCAGGGAGCTCCACGTGGGGAGTTGGGGGAGCAGGGCAAGAAAGGGTGCGTCTCAGGCGAAGTCATGAAGAGGGTGGCCTTGCCTGAGCTCTGAAATGGGGGCCACACCTCGGCACTGCCACATCTCAAGGCCAGGAACCTGGGCTTTGGTTCTCCCACGAGCATTGGTCATTGGTTAAGGGCCAGTTACGGAGGAAATGAAGCCCCAGGCACTTTCCATGCTCTGAGGGTGAGGTGTGGATGGAGCAGCTCCAGAAACCAGAGGGCAGGCCTCAGAAAACCCACAGGTGCTGGCTCGTGAAAGCAAATGCGCACTGAAGCCAGAGGGTGGACACATCAAGGGGACCCAGGGGATGGCGTGGACCACTAAAAGCACTTGCTACAGCAGGATTACCATCAGTGGGTGCTCTTTGTGATCTGAAGGTATATTACAAGCATATGGACAAAGATCTTTGAGCTCTTGAGGTGTTTTTGTGATGTTCTCAGTGTCAGTTGCACACAGGATATTTCTGCCAACTCCTGAATAGGGGAATCAGCAACTGTGGAGACCCTTGGAATTTAAGAGACAACATGAATGCACAGCTGTGGTCCATTGCAGTCCAGTTTTCCAGAGCTGTCATTTCATCCATTTGAGGCCAGCCTTACAAGGAGCATCCCTGCTCCCTGATGGCCACTGGCATCATTCTTCCCCAGGCACCTAAGAATAACTAGCCAGCCTGTCCTGTTCTCCTAAGCAAGTAGATTAAGCAGCTGATTTTAAAAACCAGTTAGAAATGTGTTTGGCTGCATGTAAGTGATCCTAATGAGATTTTGATTTTTCCTTTGTAATAATAAGTCTCAAAGTGGACTGGTAAGTAATTGTACGATGCCATCAGAAACCCAGTTCCTCTCTCTTTCGACTCAGCCTTGCCTCATACACATTGCTTCTTGGTGTCCACTTCCAACACTGCAACTGTATTCCAGGCAATAAGAAGAAGAAACATAACCGGCCTGCTCCCTTTTAAGGAGCTTTCCTGAAGCTCCACTCAGCATTTTCCATGTACATCTCATTGCAAAACCATGTCACATGGGCACCCCAGCCACAAGGGAGGCCGGGAGATGAGTTTTGCTGGCTGGACACACTGCCACCCCAAACACAACCAGGTTCAGTTTACGGGGAGGAAGAGAAGAGTAGCATTGGGATGCATCGGCAGAGTCAGCCACAGCAGGAACCTGGGAGTGGTCGTTTGCAAGTGTCTCTGAGATACAAAGCAGAAAGGGGGACGGAGGGGTCCCTGGTGGCACAGTGGTTAAGAATCCGCCTGCCAATGCAGAGGACACGGGTTCGATCCCTGGTCTGAGAAGATCCCACATACCGCAGAGCAACTAAGCCCGTGCGCCACAACTACTGAGCCTGTGCTCTAGAGCCCGCGAGCCACAACTGCTGAGGCCCGTGCACCTAGAGCCCGTGCTCTGCAACAAGAGAAGCCACCGCAGTGAGAAGCCTGTGCACCGCAACGAAGAGTAGCCCCCCTTGCCACAACTAGAGAAAGCCCACACGAAGCAACGAAGATCCAACGCAGCCAAAAATAAATAAATTGGTTAATTTTTAAAAAAAAGAAGAAAGGGGGAAGGGCAGGGAATGAATCACAGACAAACAGGCAAGTGACCGGCACAATTACTGTCTTATTGTCCTTCTGCCAAAGTTTTTTCAAGCTCTGCGTTACTGCATTTAGGATTTTTTTTGCAGTCACCCTCAAGAATACCTTTTGGGGAGATCTAGTTTGGCCATAGTCAGGTGTAGCAGAGCCCCTGGTGAGAACCAGCAGGTGATGTGACCCAGTTCTGCCTAATAAGCAGTGCCCAAGGGGACTACTCCTACAGTAGACTTTGGATCCTGATAAAGTATAAGGTAATTTCTATCTGTCCACCTTATCTATCATCATTGATATCTGCATTTCTTATTTTCACAAGATGAAGCCATTCCAATCAAGATGTCACTGTATTTGGATTCAGGGCCTCCAACAGAGGTGCTCCAGCTCTACATCCAGGCCAATCTGTGCAAGAAAGGTCAAGGTCGGCCTTCCCTGGTGGCACAGTGGTTGAGAGTCCGCCTGCCGATGCAGGGGACATGGGTTCGTGCCCCAGTTCAGGAAGATCCCACATGCCGCGGAGAGGCTGGGCCTGTGAGCCATGGCCGCTGAGCCTGCGCGTCCGGAGCCTGTGCTCCGCAACGGGAGGGCCAACAGAGGTGGGGGCCGGGGTTCCGAAAAAAAAAAAAAAAAAAGGAAAGGTCAAGGTCCAGTATCCCTGTCCTTCTGACTTTTTGGTATATATATTTCCAGCCCCTTCTTTACTGTTCTTTTTTTTTTTTTTTTTTGTGGTACGCGGGCCTCTCACTGTTGTGGCCTCTCCCGTTGTGGAGCACAGGCTCCGGACGCGCAGGCTCAGCGGCCATGGCTCACGGACCCAGCTGCTCCGCGGCATGTGGGATCCCCCAGGACCGGGGCACGAACCCGTGTCCCCTGCATCGGCAGGCGGACTCTCAACCACTGCGCCACCAGGGAAGCCCTTTACTGTTCTTTTTATCTGTTTCCTTCTTAAAATGTAAAACTCAGGCCTGCGCTGCTATCCAGTGTGCCCAGCCTAGAGTTATTATTGCCCCAAGTCTAAAAATGATATTTCTGTTAACGTGGCAGCCACGGCACACTTGCATTTATTTGTGATGCCTTTATTCTAATTTTTTCTGGTCTTTTTATGCTATTTGGAAGTTGTGTCATTTATAGCCTTGCTACTCAAAATACAGTCATGGACCAGCAGCACAGCCTCACCTAGGAGCCTGTTAGACATGCAAAATCTCCACCCTGACTACCTGGATCTGCTGACCAGTATCTGCATTTCAACAAGATCCTTAGGTATTTGCCTGCATAGCAAAATTTGAGGGAGGTCTGAGCTCCTGACTTCAGGTCATCTAACTTGGTAACTTACCAAGACATTGATGAGGACCCTAAATGCACTTGGAGCAGGGGCCTGGGGTGCTCTGGGTGGGATGCCCTCTGGGCAGACATGGAGGCACTCACAGAGTGCCTGGGGAGGGAAGGAGGAGGCTTTTATGAAGCATCCTTCAAGCACGGGGCTCGGGGGGTTTATCTCATTGAGCCCTCACCACAGCCCTGTGTGATGGGGGCTCTTATTCCCAATCTGTAGATGAGGGAGTCAAGACTCCCAAAGTTAAGGGAACACAATCATTTTATGTTCAAGACTCATAAAGGTTAATGAGACTGAGGTCACACAACCAGTAAGTGACTGAGCTGGTGCTAACATCACCTTTTGGCCCAGCTTTCCTTGTCTGAGCCGCCAGGAAGTCTCTCAGATGCTTTCCTGAAAATCTGGTTGGCCGACTGGGGAAATCAGTCTCTGTCTCCGTGGCTAGAGGTGATGCTGCTTCTCTCTAGTGCTAAATTTTAAAATGGCAGCCATTCCACCATGCAGGAAGCAACAAGGTGAGCTCTTCCGTAAAGGAACGTATGCTGGAGAAAACAGAGAAATTCAAAACCAGGGAGGGGTCCTGAGGCCTCTAGAGGAAGGTCTCAGGACAGTGTGTGGGGTGTGGGGGGGGTGGTCCCCTTCCTAGAGGTGACAGGGTCACTGAGCCGTGAGCACAGCTGCCACACACTAAGACTGAGATAAAGAGAATGTGTGCTCAACTAGAGAAAAGGGGAAGGTTCCCTGAGCCAGAGAGTAGACTGTGCTTGAGACTGGCTGTGTGACTAACAGGTGACATGCAGATGAGCATCACCTCCACCTGGCCGAATCCAGGGCTCATTTCTCCATCCTTTTTTTTCTGGACCCATCAGCAACTATTAGTATAGTTTATTAGTTCATTTTGAGGGTTTCATTTTTAGTCTTTAATAGCATTTTTCCCCTTGAGATACAATTTACATAGATTAAAATACATACATCTTAAGTGTGCAGATCAATACTTTTTTGCATACATCTGTATCCATCTAGTCATCACCCACATCATGAATGAGAGCATTTCTAACAGGAGAGAAGGATGTCCAAAGTGGGATCCTAATCCCCCCAGACCAGTTCCATTTGCAGGAAACAGCAACTCCATTCTTCCTGGCTCCCTCTTTCTCTCTCACCCCTCAGCTGTCCCACCATGGCCTGCTGACTGGACCTGCAGAGTCCGTCCCTAAGGCAACCACTTTTTGCCATCATCATTGCTTCCATCCTGGCCCAGGTTACCATCTTCTTTGCCTATTATTTGCTGCAGTGGCTTCCTTCCTAATTAGACTCCTGCTTTCACCCTTGCTCTGTTACACTCCTTTGCATACAACCCTCCAATGGCTTCCCATCTCATTGTAAAGCTTCGTTCCGTTCAGTACCCATAAGGCTCCATAAGACCCAACCCAATTGCTGCTTCTGTGAACATATCCACCCCTCTCCTCCTTGCCCTCTCCACTGTAGCCGCAATGGCCTCCTTGCTGTTCCTTTCAACACACCAAGCTTGTTCATGCCTCAGGGCCTTTGCACTGACTCTTCTTCAGATGTGCATATGGCCCACTCCCTCACTTACTTCTTGCCTCTGGTCAGATGGCACCTGATTAGAAATATCCTACTGTTCCAGACATCCTTATCTCATCCCTGTACCCTAATTTTCTTCATCAAACCTGTCATCTGACAAACTAATTGTTTCTAACTGTCTTGAATGACTTTTTAGTCACTGATTCATCCCTGACACCTAAATGCCTGGGATGTAGTCGGATCTTAACATTGTTGAATGAACAAATGTATGGATGGTGGATATGTATATAGATAAATGAAGGATATTTCTGTCCTTCTATCTACTTTATGACTACTGTGTCAGTTCCATTAGGTTTTACATTGCACTAGTAGTTTTTAAGTATTAAATGCTCTTTTTAAACAGCTAATAGCTTGGAGAGAGATGCTAATTTCTTATCTCCCTGGAAAGGGAAACCACCAAGAATCAGAGAAATGGAGAAATGCTACCCCCGCCCCCATAGTGATAGAGTCTTGCTGTGTAAGATCAGGCCTTTGGTGCTAAAACTCATCACTGAGGGGCAGCTTTGTGTCTGTGCCTTTTGGGGGTGACAGGCGACAGACCGAGGCCATGCCTGCAGGTTTTCCAGCACACCCTCCTCATTTGAAGCCAGCAGCTGTTTCCAGCAGAGCAGTCCTTTGTCCAAGTGGGTTTCTGCAATGGCCCTAGGTTTGCAGGCCTTTGGTAGGGCTGAGAATGTGAGCTACAGTCCCCATGGGCTTGAAAAGCATCTGTGCTATGCGTTCTTTACAAGAACTAAAAGTGACACCCATGTCTTGGTTAGGTTTCCCCAGAAGTAAACCCTGAGAGAAGAATTCAAATGCAAGTAGTTTGTTTGGGAGGTGAAGGTAGGGGAATGGGGAAGTGAGAGAGAAGAAAGAAAGCAGCTGAAAACGGTCAGGTTATGAAGCCAAGTACTACTGTTGGACAACTGGGTTACTCCCACTGGGGAACTCGGGGTCCATAGAATAAGCATCTCAGAGTGATGCTACCCAAGCGATGATGGGGCCGGGGCTTTACCTACCACCTCTCAACAGTCACTGGTTGAGGGCTGCTCCTGGGGGCATTAATACCCTGACACTTCTGGCCTGCCTTGCAAAGGGGACAGAGGAGCTTTGTCACTAGAGAAAGCTCTCTGGTGAAAAAATGCAGATGCCGGCAGCTGGAGAGACAGGGTGGGGATGTGGACCAAGAGGGTCTGCTGTGACACCTCCACCCCCTCCCTTGTGTCAACCTCACAGGCGAGGATGGGCTCCCTCATCACACCACACTCAATCACCGGCCACAGTTCTTTCTTTTTCACTCGCTTCTTTCTGGTCCTCACTGAGATAGAGTGAAGGATACGGAACAGCAGTCCACAGGCTGTAGGATTGAGGGAGATTAGAATAGATACAGCTTTCAAACCACACAGGCCGTCTGGAAGCTTTGGCCTCAGTGAGGCCGCCTCTGCTCTCAGGGAGCTCCCAAAGGCTATGGAACAGGTCATGTACCCTCATGTGTGCACATGGACCCCCAGAGGTATGGCTCAGGGCCCAGGTGGGATTCTGGGGGGTGAATGGGTGAGTTATTTGGTGCTCAAGGGGCCCGTTTTTAGCAAAGACAGACAACATGCATGAGGGGGCTGACAGGGCATATGTGCGAGTACAGACCCACCTGTGAAACTGGGGGTAGTAGTAATTATAATCACCCACTATATTTTTAAGCCCAATTTTAAAATGAGGAACCTGAGGCTCCAAGAGGCACAGGTGGTTCCAGGATGATGCAGCTAGGAAACAGCGAAGCTGGGATCTGAGCCTGGTCTGTCTGGAGGCCAAGGCTGTGTTTTGTCCGTTGTGTGTGCACTTCTCCAAACGAAGGTTTGCCTTGACCCAGCATGTGTCTTGTGTGGCACAGCGATGGCCCCCAGTGTGTTCCTGTGGGTGGACAGGTGGTTAGAGCTGTATGTGAAAAGGTCTCCACTGAGGTCTCAGTTTTCCTCCGGGAGAGTTAAAGGAGGACCTTGTGGAGCCTGCAACCTTTGGATAAGAGCTCTGTCCTGTTTGCCCTTACTCAACTCAGCAGGTAAAATGCAACTCTAAAGCTTCACCAGAGGAGAAAGGAAGATAACTGGGCTACACGTGTCTAGTGGAGCCGATCACCATTTTGGAAGGAGAGGTGGGGCTTTATGTGGACCGGGTAGGGACTGTGCTGGAGCCCTCGCCGTGCAGTCAGCTACAGAAAAGGAGTCACCGGCACTCCTTCCAAGGATGCCGCTCTCCTAAAAGTCGCAGTTGGGAAAGGTGTCATTGGGGTCCCCCTCAGCCAAGCATTTTCTCCTTATGCCATCTCAGAAGTGAGAGTTCCATAGACATCCCCTGAGCACCTAGGCTGTGTGACGAGACACCCAAGGGCCCAAAGATCGATCAGATGTTGGCCCTGCCCTGGGGGAGTGCCCCACAGAGTCTCACCTCCCAGAAGGCTCCTAGTGTGGGGATAAGAGGAAGTTCTGTTGCTCCCCGAGCCTGGGAGGGGTGTCAGTTCTGCTGGGCAGAAAGATTTTCTGTGACCCCATGGCCCAGCTATGACCACTAGGAATTGTTGGGGTATGTTTGTCCCAAATTTCTTCTTGTCATTTTTATGTACTTATGTATTTGAATATATATTATGTGAAGGGACATGTGGAGTGTTTTATGGATGTTAAACCAGACATAGTAACTCTTTGCCTGTGGCATTTATCCCCAATTTGTCCTTTCTCTTTTAACTTTGTCACAGTTGCCCAACAGAAGACTTTAACTCTTATGTAGTCAAATTCATCATAACTCTTATGTAGTCAAATTCATCCATCTTTTCCTTTATGCATAGCTTCTAACTTTGGTGTTGGCTTAGAAATTCCTCCCCATCTCCAGATATCTACCCAAGTATTTATTAATGATTCATAGTTTCCTTTTTTTCCTACACTTATATTTTCAATCTATTGTTGGTGGAATTTACTTTGGTGTAAGGAGAAAAACGTAGAGCTCCAACTTTTTTTTATATATATAAATTTATTTATTTTTGGCTGCGTTGGGTCTTCGTTGCTGCACGCAGGCTTTCTCTAGTTGCGGTGAGCGGGGCTCCTCTTCATTGTGGTGCGTGGGCTTCTCATTGTGGTGGCTTCTCTTGCTGTGGAGCATGGGCTCTAGGCAAGTGGGCTTCAGTAGTTGTGGCTCACGGGCTCAGTAGTTGCGGCTCGCGGGCTCTATAGTGCAGGCTTAGTAGTTGTGGCTCGCGGGCTTAGTTGCTCCACAATATGTGGGATCTTCCCGGACCAGGGCTCAAACCCGTGTCCCCTGCATTGGCAGGTGGATTCTTAACCACTGTGCCACCAGGGAAGTCCAAGAGCTCCAACTTTACTTCTTCCAAATAATCACAAATCGTCAGATGTTTCCAAAAGATTGGTTAAACCCTCCATTACTCACCCGCACCACCACTGACCCAAGTTACTCTTGTCTTTGTGTTCTGAATTCCCATTTACATTTGGATCCAGTTCTGGATTTCTCTGTTCTGTCCCCTCATCTCTCTACCTCGGGGTCATACCATGAACCGTAATTGCTGAAGCTTTATATGACAGTTTAATATCTGGAAGAAGAATTTTCTCCCTTAGCATTCAACTTTTTTTGCCTAGTGTCACATGCTTATTCTTTCAAATAAGCCATTCATTTAAGTTCAGAAAAATTCCATAGCAGTTTGACTGGAATTATTTTAAATATGTAATTTGGGAAGAATATATATACATTTTTTAGTGTTGGGGTTTCTCCTTCAAGAACCTGCTTTGTCTGTTCACCTACTTTTTTTCCTTTCTCTCTCTCAAAAAAGCATCATCATTTTCTCCACCTTTCCTGCATGTTTTTTTTTTTTTGCGGTACATGGGCCTCTCACTGTTGTGGCCTCTCCCGTTGCGGAGCACAGGCTCTGGACGCGCAGGCTCAGCGGCCATGGCTCACGGGCCCAGGCGCTCCGCGGCACGTGGGATCCTCCCGGACCGGGGCACAAACCCGTGTCCCCTGCATCGGCAGGCAGACTCTCAACCACTGCGCCACCAGGGAAGCCCTCCTGCGTGTTTTTATTATTCCTGGCTGTTTGTTGCTGTAAATGGGGTCCTTTTCCTTTGTAGCTGGCTTTTACATGTATATGAAAAAAAAAAGCTTTCAAGTTTGGCATAAGTTTAACTGGTGACTTTACTAAAATTATATCCTAGTTTTTCAGTTTCATTAATCTAAGCCTTTCTTAGGTAGAAATCATGTCATGTGCAAATAGTGATTTTACTCCGTCGTTTCTGATATTAAACTTCACTTCTTCTTCTGGAGCAATGTTCCTCCTCTCATTTCATGGCAGTAGGGAGCAACGCCAGACCTAGTGAACATCCTTCTCACTCTCACCTTTAATGGGCACGATGCTGGTTGTTGACCTGAGTTCTGCATTTTATTAATCATGTTAAGGAAGTGCATTAACATGAATGGATGCTGACATCTTGTCAGATATGCTTTCAATCTATTCAAATCCGAAGAGCTTTTATGCACGAAAAGGAATGGTTACTTCTGTTAGTCTTATGTCTAGTATCTAGTTCATTTATTTTGAAGGAACTACCATTTTACAGATATTCACATAATACTTGTATAACTTGTAATAAATTAAAAACATGAACTTAAATGGTTTACATTGAACCATATGAAATTGACATTGTTTTAGGTCAAAGATAGCTGAATATTGGCAATTTCAAATGGCTCAACCTAATAGATTTTCCCATTTAGCTTTGAACGCAAGCTAAATCAATTGAATTTTTTCATAAATCTCTCTAAAATGCTTTCAATACCTTAAAAAGCAAATCATGATTCACCAGTCAGTGGGCTAACACTAAAAACCAATTAATGCAAGTGCTGCTACTAGGGATTTAAATTTCTTTATTATCTCTAGTCTGATTCTAATTTTGACTGTGGTTCTTCTGACTTCTTCCTGGAGCTACGCTTGTACTGACTTTCCCAGAGGAGTTAGGGTTACCATCTCAAGCCTGCGACATGGACCAGGGACATCATGGTTCTACCCTAATCTATTATCCAGTTGGCCCTATTAGACAATAATGTTGGCAGGCATTCCACCCTGATTCTCTCCAATCCCTCCCTGCCGTTTTTGCCACTCCACCTGCACACACCCCACTTTGGTTTGCTTTTAACACCCAGCACCTGTGATCCTTTTTTTTTTTTGGAGGGCTGACCTCAGGCTATTGGAGCCGCTCTACCTGTAGTCATGAAAAGCCACAGGTTTCCCAACCTGGGCAGCCCTTGACCAAAGACTCTCTGGGCCAGATTATGAAAGCCCAGCATCCCAGGTCGGGACAGCTCTGAGGTGTGACTCACTCTAGAGCTCCCCGTGGGATCAGGTGAGCACCACCCCCCCGCCCTGGCACATCCTTGCCTCATTTCCTCCCCAGCCCCTATCCTGCTTCCCCCACTGCCTCGCTCATCTCCCTGGGAGGACATTTTTATGCATCTTTTGATCATGAATCCTTATCTCAGGGGTCTGCTTCTGGGTACCCAGACCTAAAACAGGCTGGCCCTCTTTTTCATAAATAGGCTTTGTTCATTACAACAGAAACGTCTCAAATTACGGATTGGGCCAATCAGATATGTTTTGATTTTTTTTGTTGTAACCACAGTCTTTTCCCTCGAATGACCCAGTTTGGAGTAGCTTGTCTTTGTAACACAACCTAATATAAATCTATTTTGTAAGTATTTGTTCTGAGTGATTATTTCTTCTGAATGAGGCTCAATCTAATTCACTTGAGTCACTGAAGATATAACTATTTTCATTAACTATTAACACTTAAAATAATGAGATATTAAGCCATTCATATTGCTTCCCTTTTTTTTTTTTTTTTTTGGCGGTACGCGGGCCTCTCACCATTGCGGCCCCTACCGCTGCGGAGCACAGGCTCCGGACGCGCAGGCTCAGCGGCCATGGCTCACAGGCCCACCCGCTCCGCGGCATGTGGGATCTTCCCCCCTGCATCAGCAGGCGGACTCTCAACCACTGCGCCACCAGGGAAGTCCTGCTTCCCTTTTTTTGACATTTGAATAAGATCAATTATATTTTTAAAGTTCCAATGTCTACTTGGTCATTGTGTATCATTCTTTTCCTATGTTGCTGGATTTAAGGTGCTAATATTTTATTTGGTATTGTTGTATCTATTTTCATAAATGAGATTTGTATGTAGTTTTCTTTCTTATATTTGTCATTGTCAGGCTTTTGTTGGTTTTTGCAAAATTAAGCAAGAAGCTTACATTCTTTCTCTGTACTCGCGATGTACAGGACATGATCCAACAGCATGAGCTAGCCCTTTCTGGAGCACTAATTAATGTGCCAGGCATTATGCTCAGTACTTAACTTTTATTAACACATTTAACCCTCACAACACTGTCCAATTATGATCTCCGTTTTCCTGGTGAGGAAACTGAGGCTTAGCAAGGTTAAGGAAGAGCCACAGCTGGTTAAGTGGTGGAGCAGGGATTCAGGCACAGACAGGCTGACTCCAGGGTGCTGGAATGCATCTTCTTTGCATAAAGAGGCTTAATTTACATGTTTGATGCAGTGTGCGGGCTGCCCACGTGGCTTTGTGGCTCTTACCCTCCGGAGTGCCAGGTGCTTCATGAATTAGATCTTTTTCATTACATCAGCAGTTTTTTGGTTGTTGTTGTTGTTTTTTTTAATGCAAGAGGCAATGGACTAGGAAGCATTGATGAATTTTTGGAGACAGCTGCAGTTTGTCTGAACAAGGCTCTCTTCAGTATCCCAAAGATATTGGCACACAGACCCAGCTCCCAACCAGTTCCTCCTGGAGCGAGCTTTCCTGCGGTGCCTGCGTGTCTCTACCCTGGATCCTGCAGAGCTGGCAGCAGCCTCACCCTTGGGTTTTCCTCTCTGGAATTAATTTGTCCCCAAGTGAACTCAAAATAAAAAGAAGATCACACATAAAAGCTTTGTCCTTATGTGGGGTTAGGAAGGTGGAAATAGCACAGTCCTTCCTGTTTTAACGGTTACCTGTTGAGCATTGGATGTCTGGAAGAAGAGATGCTGGAGGTCACAGTGGATCTGAAGCTCTTTTAGGCGCCAAGGAAATCAGTAGGTTAGGTTGTATCACATAACAACTGGAATCCTGTGACATGTTCTAATTTCCTAGTGTACAATGGGGTGATGCTGGGTTCTAGAGATAGCTGTGATTTTCATGGGATAAAAGCCCTTGTTTTTGTTTTGCTTTACTCTAAATAGTCAAAGGCAAGTTCTACCAGTAAGAGACTAAATGAATCCCGTAGAGCCCCTTGTTTGCATGATTTAGAACTAGATCTTGGGGAGATAACCATTAACCTATATCCTAAAGGTGTAATGGAACCAAACTTACTTATGGGACAGTGGGTTCTTAGAATGTGTAAATGGCAGCTGGCTCAATCATGAGGAGGGTAAGGATGCCATTCATTCATTCGTCAGGTATAAATTGTGTGATTAACACATATTAGGTGTAGGAGATACATGAGCAAAGCAGACATAGGCCCTGTCCTCAGTCTGCTTCCAGTCCATTCGGGACTAGATATTTGCTGAATTCTTCATGAAACTGATGGTAACTGTGGAGAGTGGAGCACACTGGGTGCCACAGGAGGTTTCCCCGAGGCACTGTGGGCAGTTTTCAGGAAGAGCAAAGATGCTGGGACCAGAAGGAGCACAGGCCACTGCAGGAAAGTTCAGTGTGGCTGCAACGGAGTGAGTGCGTGAGAGGAGAGGCAGAGGGGAGGTTGGAAGCACCAGGCAAGCCCACGGGGAGATGTCCACACGCAAATGCAGGGAGGGCTATTGTGCAAGTGTTTCAGTTTCTATTTTGCCTTGATGTTGGAGCCTCCAAATTTGTTTATAAAATGCCATAAAAATGTTTATGTACTTATTTATTTTAAAGCTTTAATCTAACAATTAAATCTGGGGAAGAAAGGACATACAGTTAATCATTTCTCCTTACTTTAGAAGAGAAGCCATAAAACACTGTCCTTAATGAAAACAGAAGCTTTTTCATTGAGACCAGAATTGTCATCATAAAAGAACCATTTACACATTTGGTCACTGCTGAAGGTCATTAGCCAGTTGATGGCTCCAAGCTTTAAATCTGAACTTGTCATAGGAGATTGGACGCTCAGGCTATAGAAGCCCAAAAAGGTTACCTTTCGCAGATGGGACGAGACCCTGGAGAAGGAGATGGTCTACTGCAAGTCACAGAAGCCAAAGAGCATATTGATTTTTCGGTCCTTGTCTAAGAAAACCAAGTCCAGGTTCAGTGTAATTCCTTCTTTCTTCAGCTTCTCTGAAAGTGTAGCTGGAGCGTGAGAACCCTGACCCTCCAGCCCTCGTTTCCCAGCCCAGAGTTATGCTGTGTGTTCCTTGAACCCCTCTACCTGCACTCAGCATCAGCTTTCAGCCAGTTTCCACGTGCAGTATTAGTTTTGGCTTTGGAAAATGAGGTTTCTTTTACTTGGCTGGAAGTATACAGCAACCAGTTCCTTTTGCTGTGCCTCATGAGTTAATCGGGCAGTGAGAGGAAAGAGCCTGCCTGGTGGGCATCTGCGCTCTTTTAAAGCCACAGTTCACCCAGGTGTTGAGTACCCAGCTTGCTCTTCAGGAAGGAAGGAGTGTTCTAGCAGCACCAGGCCCCATGTGGTATCTTCCTTTTCCAAAGTCATTCATTCGTTTTCTTCTTAATGGGGACTTAAGGATGGAAGCAACAGAAAATGAAAAGATTGTCCAATGGTCCAGCAGTTTCCATGAGATGGGCTTGCCATCGGGGTGGAAACATAAGATGGAGGTAAGAGTAGAGGAAGTTTGGTTTTGCAGAGCAAGAACCCATGCAGGTTAGTCTCTTACACCCTTGCTCTCTCTCCTTTCCCCTGCACACATACTGGCCTGTTCCAGAAGGGCCATTTGTCCTTAAGAACATTGCCTGTGAGCCTTCAAGCTGTCAGGAGGCCTCTTCCCCATCAGCTCCCTCTGGAAGTCTCCGTCTCAGCCTCAGTTGGACTGTAGGGCCTTTTGGTTCAGCTTTTTCCCAAAGTCTGTTTTTTAGACCATTCCTTTTCCTAAGATTTACTGGCCACAGGCCATTGGCGCCTTCCATTTGCAAAGCCTGAAACGAGGATGTGGGTGCAGGTGGTTTATTGGAGCCAGGGCCTCAGGAAGGAGGGAAGAAAAGTCACTATGAATGTGTGTGGTTTTAGGTCACCACCAGCAGTGACCTAATAAATGTGACCTAATAAAAGTCACCCATAAACGTTTGCTTGAGGACAGGAGACCAGAGCATTCATTCTCGGGCTCCTGTTCCCAGCCAGTTGAACGATGCCTCCGAAGGAGTGGATTATTCTGTCTTGGCAAGGGATGCAGTTGAAAGCGAGGACCCATGGAACTGTCCACCACATGAGAGCTGGAATCAGAGTTGGGCCAGGAGGAAACCACACAGGGCATCTGAGGCATTTGCTAAACCTATTTCTTCTTTTTTTTTAAATAAATTTATTTATTTATTTTTGGCTGAGTTGTGTCTTTGTTGCTGCACACGGGCTTTCTCTAGTTGTGGCGAGCGGGGGCTACTCTTCGTTGTGGTGTGCGGGCTTCTCATTGCGGTGGCTTCTCTTGTTGTGGAGCATGGGCTCTAGGTGCGTGGGCTTCAGTAGTTGTAGCTCGCGGGCCCTAGAGCGCAGGCTAAGTAGCTGTGGCGCACAGGCTTAGTTGCTCTGCGACATGTGGGATCTTCCCAGCTCAGGGCTCGAACCCGTGTTGCCTGCATTGGCAGGCAGATTCTTAACCACTGCGCCACCAGGGAAGCCTGCTAAACCTATTTCTGACCACAGTCCCAGCCCAGGTTGCCAAAACCTGAGTTCAGCCCCTAATTGCTTTCAGCGATTTGAACAAAAGCATGGGTCAGCTCTTCTCTCAGCCATAATCAGTTGACTGAGATTTTCCGTGAGCCCAAAGGGAAGAGAGTCTGAATTCTAAGTAGAGGTGAGCCAGTAAGAGTTTGTGTTTTGGAAGGAAGAGGGTGGGAGTTTGAGTCTAGACCCTCACTCTTCCTTACCTATTCTTGACACTGGACATACATTAAGAAAAATAAGTAAATATGAAAATATCTGGAAAATTATGACATTTAAACTATAGTGTGCAGGAAACCTTACTTGGAGCTAAACAAATAAAATAAAATCCAGACTTCAAGAAAGGTAAATAAGGAACTGATTACTTTACTCACAAGTTCCTTCTGTTTACAAGGGGATTAATACTGAAAATTTTAAAAACATCTTAACAGAGAGGTTGGTGCAATTCAAATAAAAAGCTCAGTGTGCTTCAACAGTTTACAGATATTTAGTTCAGGAACAGTCTTGCCAAGGAGCTATTTCTGTTTAAAGTGGGTTCTCTGGGAGTGGCTGCACCATCAGTGGATGAGGAAAACAAGTTCTTTGAAGGAATTTATGAAACACCTCTCTTGTTTTTATTACATTTGTGTTCTCATATTTCTTTCTATTTGCAGTACCCTCAAGTGCTTTAAAAGTTTGGGGACAGTAAATAAAATTGATGGCCGTTTTTTGTCATCTGTCTTCTGAGTCGGGATGTTTTTTCTGTGTTCAGAGGTTCATTCCTCAGCCCCCAGGGGACACAGTTAAGAGTGAAATGAGGTGATGCCAGGGCTTCTTGTGCACATTCCACAACCCCAGGCCCCATCTTTCCTCCTCGATAGTCGATGGGCTCAGTCGTGCAATCCCTCCACTCACAGCCTGATGAAATCCATGCTGCTGTTCTGCAGTTATTTTCTTACTCTTTTTCTCTCTAATTTTTCTGTTTTCACCTTTGGATATCAGTTCTTCCTCTTTTTAGAGTTTAACCAAGAAAGAAGTGTTGGCCTTAGGTTCTTACAAAGTGGAGTGTGGACAAGCAGGGCCCTCCCTTGGCTCCCTTGCACGGGCTCCACATGGGTGACCACACCGTCATGGCTACCCCTTCCTGAGCAATTCCTGTCGGCTCCACTGGGCTTAGGTAACTCGCAGGTGCTCTCGTTTACTCTGCACAGTGACTCTGTATCCGTTGCTGTAGCAAACCGCCCCAAAATGTAGCAGCTTCACACAACCACCATTTAATATTGCTTGTGACTCTTGGAGCAGTTGTTCAGCTTTGGGCCTGGCTCGGCTGCCCTTGGCTGACCTCCCTCAGGTGTCTGCAGTGAGCTGGCAGGTCAGCTGGAGCCCAGCTATTGTCTGGGCCAGTGGGAGCAATGGAGCTCGGAGGCTTCCATCCTCCAGCAGGCTAGCCCGGGCTCCCGTGGCTTCGGCAAGGGTCCGAGAGAGTGGATAGAAGTTCTAAGGCCTCTTGAGATGAGGATTGGGACAGGCACAGCATCATTTTTGCAGCATTCAGTGGGTCAGAGTAAGTCATAAATTCTACCCAGGTTCAAGGTGGAGAAATAAAGTCTGCCTCGTGGGGGAAGCTGCAAAGTTGAGTTGCATGAGGTGTGGATGCAGGAGGGATGGAGAGCCTATTGGGAGATCTCATCATCCTCACGCTTCGTCCAGTGGGGAGAAAGTGGAGCCCACCATTGCGAGGTTTTGGGAAATCGGGGGTAGAGAGTGAGAATCCAGTGTTTCTAAAGAATTGCCCTACTCCCTTGATGAAAATTCCGTTCTGACAGAGGAAGGAGGAAAGGACTCCATCTGACTCTTTCTTGTGAGAGAGAAAACTACGTACAGGGTTGTACTTACTGTTCTGGATTGATTCTCACAGATGTTCAGCACAGGACAGTGCTGGGGAGGGCAGAACCCCCCCTCCCCCCAGCTGTGTGCAGGAGCTGTGGTAGGCACCACCACCTGCACCATCTCAGGGACACTCACATGACCGGTGGAGGTACAATGACCCTCTCCATTTTACAGAGGCAAAAACTTAGCAGGAAGATTGTGATTTGCTCCAAGTCACAAAGCTAGTAAGTGTCGGGTCTGGGACCAGACCCCCCATCTGTCTGATGGCAGTTACCATCCTGCCTCGTAAGTAAGGACAGAACCTGATCCTGACATCAGGGAACTGTCAGTCCTGTCAAGAAATAAATGTTGTCCTCCCCCGCCCCTACAAAAATAAAGAGATAACAATAAAAGATAGTGTTGGAGGTTGAGCTCACGAGTGTGGTTCATGTGCGAAGGCATCTTGTTGAGCAGGCCTCTCACCTGGGCACTGAACAGAATCGTTTGGGCTACAGGCTGTCCTCCAAGAGGGACCCTGAGGCCTGAACATCAGGGGTGGATTCCTTATTTCAGGGGTGAGCATGCAATCTAACAAACTAGGACACTTTGGGGACTTAAAGGGAACGTTATTAATAATTAGCCCCAGGAATACAGGCATAAACTGGTGCTGTCCCAGGCAAATGGGATGCACAGTCACCCTACTTATGGCCAAAATACAAGGAAGCTTTGGAGACTCTGCAGGCTCCCTGAAGTGGACACAGGAGCAAGACTCTGGCCTTGGAGCCAAGTGAATTGGGCCCTGTTCAAACCCCCTCTCCCCTCTGTCTGACCCTGGGTCTCTGCTGGGTCTGATTCCTGATCTGTATAGCAACCTTAAAGATGCCCACAGTATTCATTATCTACTTTTGTGTAAAAAGTTACCTAAAAACCTGGTAAAACAACAACAAACATTTATTACCCCTCATACTGTGTCAGGAATTCAGGGGTGGTTCTAGCATGTGGTCTCTCGTGCAGTCAGGATGTTGGCTAGGGCCCCCATTGTCTGAAGACTTGAGGATCTGCTTCTGAGGGGGCTTCTCACACAGCCAGCAAGTTGGTGGTAGTGGTTGGCCATATGGGCTCCTCCAGCAGGTTGCTTGAGTGTCCTCACAACATGGCGGCTGGCTTCCCCCAGAGGGAACCAGCCAAGAGAGCAAGATCCAGGCCGAAGCTCACCTATTTATGATCTCTCACAAATCACCCAGCATCACTTCTGCCATGTTCTGTTCTTTAGAAGTGAGTCACTAAGTTGGGCCCATATTCAAGGGGAGGGGAATTAGGCTCCACCTTTGGAAGGGAGGAGTGTCCAATTACTTAAGGACATATTTGAAAACAACTGTACTTATTCAGGATGGATGTTACAGACTTAACAAGTTAGGTGCTATAGGTAAAGTGCCTGCAACAGTACCTGGTACTCATTAAAAACAGGAGGAATCTCTTGGCCCTCCAAGGTCCAGTAGCAGCATTCCCAAATGTGGATGGGCAAGGACAGGGTCTGATGTGCAGTAAGCCTGAGCACCTTGGCCAGACATGAATGAACCCAAGTCACCTTTATAATTCAGGGCCTGAGAAAAGCAGGTCAGCTCTGAGGCTTCTTCAGATATAGGTCATTCCTCCACAGAGTCTTGGGTGGCCAGAGGATTGCCTCAGTTTGGACTTTCACATGTGTCCTCCTAAAATCCTCTGATGAGCACCCTCACCCCCCCCTTGGTGCATGGAGCCATCATGGCTGAGCCTCCTTCCCAACCCGGGGGAGCTGGGCCCCAGAACTATAGCCCAGAGGCCTATTCCATGGGCTGTCCTCTAGCCCACCCTCTGCTGGGCCCTTTCAAGGACTTTTATTTAATTCGTGTCTCACAACCCTATGAGATAGGTATTTATTTGTACCTGTTTTTAATGCTTTTTGTGGCAAGAAATAGATAACCCAAATTGGCTTGAGTGAAAAAAGAATTGTTTTTCAAACTGAAAAAAACCTAGGCTTGGCCTTGGCCACAGATTATTGTTGGGCCACAGAGCAGTGTCACAGAGTCTCTCTCTATTGATCAGTTTCTCTTTCTTGTTTTGGCCCTGTTCTCAGACAGCCTGTCCCCTCAGTGTGGCAAAGTGGCTGCCAAGCCATGGCAAACAAGGAACCTCATTTCACAAAAGTCCTAGCAGAAGTTTCATTGAGTCTCATTGGTTTAATTAGTTTACACCTAGGTCGTGGGGCCCACCTCTTACAGGAGTGGGAGTGAGGTGGAATGCCACCCAGAGCCCCTGGGCTGAGGGTGGGGAGGAGATGGCTCCCCAGAGGGTATTTGTGTGGGTGTGGTGGGGGGGTCATCAGAAACCTGGATGATGCAGGTGGCAAGAAACACATATCTGCTCCAGTCTCATTACCCCACTTACCAAAGCAGAAATTGGGCTCAGGCAAGTAACTTGGGCAAAAGTCTCCCAGCTGGCAGTTGACAGAGCCCAGTCCTCCAGTCCTGATTATGTTGATGGAGAAAGAGGCTCTCTCCACCCCAGTCCTGACGCCCCAGTGCCCTGTGGCCATCTTAAGTGTCCACTTAGAACTCTAAGACATGACCAGTGGCTCTAAAAGTGACTGGGTTCAAACGCCTTTGGCTGGAGGTTGTGGCATGGGATGATGACCTGCTGATGGAGTGGACAGAATTTCTAGTTAGGGAAACCCCTTCTCAGAAACCCTTGAGAGACCTTGGTCCCATGGACAATGACACTGGGATCTTTTGTCGTCTCCAAGTTCATGTGACTTTTCCTTTCACCTTTTAGTGCTGCCTGGTCGTAAGATTTAAAGCCAGAATTCTTTTCCCATGTGTCATTTTTCAGCAGTTAAAGTTTCATCTGCTGAGGAGATGCAGAGCTGGTGCTCACGACACAAGGCCTCCCTCTTCCAGGCCCCCTCATCTAGAAGGTTTGAGCTGAAGGGGCTGCCTGTTGCCTCCAAACATGGAGGAGGGCAGCGGATTGAGCCACAGACAGAGGAGGAGGAGGGCCTCACATTCAGAAGGCGAGAAACAAGCTCTATCTCCAAACAAGCAGGAAGCTTGAGCTGCGAGGCGAGGTTGTTGGCCCTGGGGAGGGGTCCGGGGGTTGCTTCCACACACCCTCATGAGGTCACTGGAACGGGGCAGGAAATCTGAACCTCGTGCCAAAGAAAACTCTCTTTGCTCTTTATAAAAAGCCTGTTGAGCTTTCCTCACGAGGGTTGGGACTCATGGATGGGCACACTGGCTGCTAGCAAGGGGTTTCCTGGCCATTTCTGAAGGCCTGGGGCCACTCCACTTGCGGTCACACTGCTGTTTCTGTCTGGACTAAGGACAAGCCTTGGATCCTGGAGCCGATGAGACAACATCTGACCTTTTTATTTCTGGTTGGGAAACCCCACACAGACCAGAGTCTGTTTCATGGCTTAAAACGCTGCCTGTGAAACACTTCCCTCCCTGGCAGGAACTCTGCATGGGGTCGCAGGCCTCTCTGCAGCCTGCTCAGCGCCAGCTGTGCCCGGAGCAGGGTGACCACCATCCAGACAGTCACAGGGACGTGGCCTGGGGCAGAGGAAATGCAGGGGTCTTGGGGCCAAGCTGACCTGGGTTTGAATCCCACTTTAGCTGCTTGATAGCTGGACACATTTTGACAAGTTGCCCAGCTTTTTGGAGCCTCATTTTCCTCCCCTATAAAGTGGGGATTATGAGACCTAGTTATAATGTCAGGATTGAATAAGATGGTACTTCCAGGGCCAGTTATGAAGAAGGCACTCTGTAAATGTTTGTCCATTCCCTCCTCCCCCTTTGGTTCCTCTTTAGCATTTCCTCACCATAGCATCACTAGGAAGTTCATTTTCTAGACCCATTTTGTAGAATGGGGGGTTGGAGGCAGCCTGGAGAAAGGTGACATCTAGGTGTCACAGTGACAGCTGGTGGCTGTGAAGGGTTCCCATACAGCAGTGTCAGGGGGCCCTGCAGACTTCACAGCATCCCCAGAGGGGGCCACTCAGGTGTCCACTGGCTCGGTAGACCAAGCCCCACTCTCACTTGTGAGACTGTCCTCCATTGTGGATCCTCCCCGGGCCCAGTGTTTCTAAGAATCTACGTCAGTGTTTTCCAAGTGTGTTCTCCTGACATCAGCATCCACATCATCTGGAACTTGATTAGAAAAGCACATTCACGGGCCCCTCCCCAGACCTACTGAATCTGAAACTCTGAGGGTGAATCCCAGCAGAGTGCATTTTAATATACCTCCAGGTGGCTCCAATGCACAGAAAAGTCTGAGAACTAGGCAGGTTACAGCAGAGCAAAGGAGAAACACGGTATCACCATGCACCCTGAGGCCCCTTTGCAGACTGACTTCTGTGAGGCAGTACGGGCTCTAGGTAGACTGCTGACGTGAGTTCTAGCTCTACCACGTGGCTGCTCTGTGACCTCAGACAAGTTACTTCACCCTCTTGGGCCTCTGAATCCTGATCTGCAAAATGGATAAAGTAATACTTATCTTGTAGGGTGGTTGAGAAGCATAAATCAGTTCATCCTCACAAAGTACTTAAAGCAGTGTCTGCCACGTGGTCCAAGTCCAGTACACATTAGCTCTGTCTTAGTTTTCAGGCAGCCCAGCCAGGTTGAGGGTCGTATTCTGGAGGTGGTTTGAAGGCTAAGGATTTGCCAGCAACTGTAGGTGACCAAGCAAAGAAAACACTTGAAAAGTCCCACTCTGGAGCCTAATAGCATCAACAACCACTGTGGTGGCAGCTAACGTAGTAACTCATTCAATCCTTATAGAGAAATTGTGGGGTAGGAATTACTATCTGTGCTTTTATGGGGAGGTAACTTAAGGCACCACTTGGTAAGTGGTAGAACCACTTTGATTTGAACCTAAATCGGTTTGAAAAAAATCATGTGATCACAAGTTGAGAAGTTTCCAGGGTCTCAATTCCTACCCCTGGGAAACTCTGTAAAGAGGAAAGCAGCTTTCACTCGCCATTCAGGGGCCCCTGCCTGCATCCTGGCATGGACAGTGCGGGAGGCATCCTTCCCAAATGGACCAAGAGAAAATGCTGAGGAGCAATAATTAAATGAGTCCATGTTTAAGAGGCACTTAAGTGAATTAAAATCAAGATGTGAGTCATGTAAGTCTGCACAGCCATCTACGCTGGCATCCTTAACGTTTGGCTGCTGGGATTCTTTGTTTTAAAAGATCCTGAGTTGCTTGGAACTGCCGGTCCCAGGGAAGCAGCTCTGCCCTGGATCGTGCATTAGAGAGGGTGAGAGGTTTCCAAGACCTGGGAGACCATTCGCTCGAAGCCTGAAATGCTCCACTGATGCCAGGTTGTCATCCCCCTACCTGAGGGCCCCGAGCAAGGAGGGGAGCTGGATGTTTCTGCGATGGTCTGTTTCCACTGCCTCAGTCTTAGTTCCCTAGAATGAAATCCTGAGACGAGACATCATTTCAAAGTAATTTACTAGGATGTGTTCCCAGAAGAAACCATGAGGGGGACAGGGAAGGCAGCCAAGCAAAGGTATGATATCAAAGTCCATGGGGGTGGGAGGAAGAAGGTGAATAACTTGGGCACAATCCACAATATAGGTCATACCTCAGAGGGTCCCAGTCAGGGACTGGGAAGCTTGGTTGAGTGTCCCCCCAAGGGGGTTTGAATTCCCAACCCCTTCCATCTCTCCATGTTCACAGGCAAAGAGCGTTCCAGCAGCCCAAGGGCCCTCCTCCGACAAAAGACACCCAGATGCCAGTGAAGAGGCCAGTGGGGACCTGGACGGAGCCCCGCCAGCACTGTGTCCCCAGCCTCCCCTCCCCCTGCTGTGAGCGAGGTGGTGTGTGTCCATCTCATCAACTGAAGCAGAACTAAAAACCGGCAGGGGAAGCAAGACAAGTGAAACACTTTAAAAAGGAGAATAGAGAATGAGTGAAACTGTCCTGTTGGGGAGAGACACAGAAAATGCTGCTCCATCACTTACTTCTGCAGGCTCAGAGCCTGGGAAGGAAGAAATAAACCAGTCCGTTCATCTCCCCCCATAACCAAGACCCCTTCAGACACAATCCTAAATTTAGTTCATTCCAACAAGTTCAGAACACACATACCAGGGCTTAGGCAGTCTTATAAACCTGCAGCCCATCCTTTTTTTAAAGAACCAGGAAAAATCATAAATTTTTCATAAACAACTCTAGCAAGTCTGAATATAAAACCTCACCATTAAAATAACCAAAAGCAACTCCTCTTTGTAAGTCGTTTTAAACAACTAACCAATTAATTGAAAATGTTGAAACCAAATACAGAGAAGACCAAGTATCATCCTAGAAAACAAAACCTGTCTATTTTCTTCTTGACAATATGAAAAGGACACATAACTTTAGCATTTATTTATGTTAGTGGGTCCTTCTTAATTCAGTGCTGGTAATTGTTGTAGTTGTGTATTGACCCTGGAGGTTCTTGGCGTCAGGCTTTTTTTTTGATGTGTGCACAGTCTGAATACCTAAGATACAGCCCGTGCTCCCAACTCTGCCCTTTTCTCATGGGCATTCCCTGAAGTTCGAACTCTCAGTTGGTATATGTTTCTTTGTTAGATCAGCCGCCAAGGCAATCATTCTGTGTCTGGTATTTAAAAGAAAAGCTTGCTTAGGACAGGGATATGCCTGTGTCCCTCCATGCCTGACACATGAGGTTAGTCTAATAGTATCTGTTGAATAAATTAGTAACAGCACAGGTTCTGCACCCACTACAGGGACCTGTTCTCAGGCTTTTAGTACACTAGACAACAGTTCTGCGTTTTCTATATATATTATCACGTCATCTGCACATAAAGACAGTTTTACCTCTTCCCTACCAATTTGAACCCCTTTTATTTCTTTTTCTTGTCTGATTGCTGTGGCTAAGACTTCCAATACTATGTTGAACAGAAGTGGTGAGAGTGGGCATCTTTGTCTTGTTCCAGATTTTAGCGGGAAGGCTTTCAGCTTTTTCTTTTTTTTTTTTTTTTTTTGGTGGTACGTGGACCTCTCACTGTTGTGGCCTCTCCTGTTACGGAGCACAGGCTCAGCAGCCATGGCTCACAGGCCCAGCTGCTCCGCGGCATGTGGGATCTTCCCAGACTGGAGCACAAACCTGTGTCCCCTGCATCGGCAGGCGGACTCTCAACCACTGTGCCACCAGGGAAGCCCGGCTTTCAGCTTTTCACTGTTGAGTATTATATTGGCTGTGGGTTTGTCATAAATAGCTTTTATTATGTTGAGATGTGTTCCCTCTATACCACTTTCTTCAGGGTTTTTATCATGAATGGATGTTGAATTTTATCAAATGCTTTTTCTGCATCTGTTGAGATGATCATGTGGTTTTTGTCTTTTCTTTTGTTGATATGGTGTATCACATTGATTGATTTGCATATGTTGAACCATCCTTGTGACCCTGGGATGAATCCAACTTGGTTTGTGGTTATGATGTTTTTTATGTGTTGTTGGATTTGGTTTGCTAATATTTTGTTGAGAATTTTTGCATCTATATTCATCAAAGATATTGTCCTGTAATTTTCTTCTTTTGGTAGTGTCTTTGTCTGGTTTTGGTATCAGGGTTGATGGTGGCTTCATAGAATGTAGATAACAGTTCTGAACAAGAGGACTCTCAGCTGGCTCTTGCTGTTTTATGAAGGGTATTTTTGACTATTGTCATAATAGCTTTTGACCCATGTGTTCACATAATGAACTAAATTTTCCCACTGAAGTCAGCAGTGATGTCTGGAAATCGCTCTGTCAGGTCTTGAATTCCATAAATTAAAGAACTTGTAAGGAATTCTCTGGTGGTCAAGTGGTTAGGACTCCATGTTTTCACTGCCAAGGGTGCAGATTCAATCCCTGCTCGAGCAGCTAAGATCCCACAAGCCACGTGGTACAGCCAAAAAAATAAATAAATAAAAATTTAAGAACTGGTAGAGGTTTTTAGTTAATTAAAAGGAAAGGTAAAGCAGTGGTAATAATAATGAGTAAAGTATGTAATAATAATGAAATAGGACTAATGGCAATGAGGTTGGGGGGAGTGAAGATTCTCTTGTCAGGAGAGACCAACTTTGGCCCTGTGAGTGCGCCTCACCCAAACACTTATCACAGGAGTCTTCCCTCAAACAGCTTGGTCCTTCTCCCTCCTCGCAGGCTGGGAGCATCCCTTGGAGACAGCAAGGACTGTATTATAAAGGCATGTTATCCAATGCAGGACATTGAAGCTGCTTAAAAAATAATTATTAAGCGAGGGCGTGAACAAAGGAATGTAAGACGTAACAGAAAACATACGTGTCTCATGCATAAGAATTATTCTACAGAAGCTGTTTCCCATTTGAGACAAAATAAGAAACACTTGTTGAGTGGATGGATGGGCTTCCTCCAGGGCCTCAGGGGATGGGCACCCGTGTGGGAGCTGGTCTTGGTCTCTGTAGACATCATCTCTCTGGGTCACTGCCCTGGGGGCATGGTGGGCAGGGCTCCAGTCTGAGGACCTGTAGGCAGGAAGGGCCATAATAAAAGATATTCTGTCCTCACCATGGTTTGAACCCCAGGGAAAGCACTTTTTTCCCTTCTGTCTTGGTTTCCATCTCTTTTTTTGCGGTACGCGGGCCTCTCACCGTTGTGGCCTCTCCCGTTGCAGAGCACAGGCTCCGGACGCGCAGGCTCAGTGGCCATGGCCCACGGGCCCAGCCGCTCCGCGGCATGTGGAATCCTCCTGGACCGGGGCACGAACCCGTGTCCCCTGCATCGGCAGGCGGACTCTCAACCACTGCGCCACCAGGGAAGCCCTGGGTCTCCATCTTTTAACCTCCAAAATGGCTAGCCCTCGGGGCCAGGGTTTCAAAGGCTGGTATAGAAAGTTTGCCTCAGATTCAAAATCCAGATTTCCTGACCCTGCTTCTGCTCTAAATCATCCCACTCTTGAGGGTGGGCTCAGCAATCTGCATCTTTTTTTTTCTTTTAATTTATTTATTTATTTTTGGCTGCATTGGGTCTTCGTTGCTGCACACAGGCTTTCTTTAGTTGCAGTGAATGAGGGCTACTCTTCATTGCGGTGTGCAGGGTTCTTATTGCAGTGGCTTCTCTTGTTGCAGAGCACGGGCTCTAGGCTCGCGGGCGCAGTAGTTGTGACTTGCAGGCTCTAGAGCGCAGGCTCAGTAGTTGTGGCACACAGGCTTAGTTGCTCCACGGCATGTGGGATCTTCCCGGACCAGGGCTCGAACCCACGTCCCCTGCATTGGCAGGCGGCTTCTTAACCACTGTGCCACCAGGGAAGCCCCAGCAATCTGCATCTTTAACAAGGATTTTAACGTAACCTAACTTTTGAGGGTTCTTAGCTTGGGTGTGTGTTGGAAGCACCCGGGGAGCTTTCAGCAAATGCTGGCCCATGCTGTGTGCTTTGATTCAGTGGGGCTTCCACGGGGGGCTTTTTTACAAAGCTTTCCACAAAATCATCACAGTCTGTCTAGCACCATTTTACAAATTGCAGAGAAGTGCCCCCTCTGGTGGGCCACAGCCTCTTGCCAGGGTACAGGGCTTGGGGAGAGCAGCATGGGGTGGGTTTCAGCCCCTTCCCCACCTCAGCCAGGTCTCTTGTGCAGTGAACAGCGTGCACAGCTGTGCATGGTAGCTCTGGCTCCCAGGTGGTTCCAGTGCACACCCCAGTTAGGAAGCAGTGACAAGTGTGGCTGTTAATAACCTTTGAAGGCTTTTGGGCAGAAGTGCACAGAGTAGTGTGTTCAGATTCACCTGGGGCAGCTTGTAGACCAGATTGGGGACAGCTGAGAACAGAGCATCCACAGAGAAGCTGTTTTACACTGGCCTAGGTGGGAGGAGATTGGAGCTGATCTGTTGTGGCAGCAAGGAAAGAGAAAGGATAGTCCTGAGCTGCGTAGAGAAGTAGTAAAGTGGATGTGCCAACCTGGGGGGAGAGATTAGTAAGCAGATGCCCCCTGAAACAGGACTGCGTGAGCCCACAGAGCACTCCAGGGTGCTGTGCTGGGGAAGGGTCCTCTCTCAGACCCTGTCTCTTCATCTGTGGCCAAGGGAAGTTCAATATCCCTGGAACAACTCTCAACCAAGGAGAGGCAGGTGCTGGCGGAGAGGTGACCCAGCTTTCTCATCCCCACTCCTTCAGGGAGCACCTAAGGTCACCTCCCAAACTACTCGAACCCCAGTCCTTGTCCCAGAGTCTGCTTTGGTGGGGATCCAGACCATGGGGCATGTTAATGGGTGGATCTCCAGCTCCAGAAAAGTGTATCCTCACTCAGACAGGAGCCCTCAAATGCATCGGCTGTGTATATCTTTTTCTGGAGGGCAGAGAGTACAGGAATTTGGTCTCCATGGGTCAACATCATATGTTTCCTGAGTGCGTGGGTCAGTGTTGTGGAGCAGGGCTTCTCAAATGGTCATGTGCACAGAGGTTACCTGGAGATCTGCTTAAAATACAGATTCTAACTCAGCAGGTCTGTGTGGGACCTGAGAATCTGCGTTTCTAACAAGCTCCCACGTGATGCTGTTGCTGCTGGTCCAAGGACCACACTGAGTAGCAAGGCCCTTAGCAGCAAGGTCCTTCACAAATGAGTTCTAAGGCTGCGGGGGTATAAGTGGGCTGGTAGGTGGGATGGAACTCTTCACTGTAAGTACGTTTCTAATATCAAGATTCCTGGCCAGGCTTTTAATAAGTACTCCTCATACACTTGACTCCTACAAAACCTTTTCATCCAAACACCACTCATAAATTGTTTTTATGCCATGATGTTAAACTCTTTCTGATCATTTCAGGAGAGATCGCCACCTTGTAGAGTTTTCATCCAGCCTGTAGGGCAAAGGAAAACATGATAGAAAATCAAAATAATTTGATTCATGAGATGGAATTCAACTTTGAATTCTAGTATGTTCATCAAGAATTTGCAGGCTCTGGGAAATACTTTTGTTTTAAATCTAAGAATAGAAACCCCTGTTTAAAAATCTAAGAATAGGGATATCCCTGGTGGTGCAGTGGTTAAGAATCCACCTGCCAATGCAGGGGACATGGGTTCAATCCCTGGTCTGGGAAGATCCCACAAGCTGCGGCGCAACTAAGCCCACGTGCCACAACTACTGAAGCCCGCGCGCCTAGAGCCCATGCTCTGCAACAAGAGAAGCCACCTCAGTGAGAAGCTCATGCACCACAACAAGGAGTGGCCCTCCGCTGGCCACAACTAGAGAAAGCCTGTGCGCTGCAATGAAGACCCAGTGCAGCCAAAAATAAATTAATTAATAGTTAAAAAAAAAACAAACCTAAGAATAAGTCATTTGCCTCTGTGTAACAGTAGGAAAAACTACCTGAATGAAATCAAATACTTTGATTACTTCTTAAACCTTAGAAGACACAACTTACTGGTCTTTTCACTTTGGGCTTTTCAGTTAGAGCTGGTGGATTGATTGATTGATTGATTGATTTTAACATCTTTATTGGAGTATAATTGCTTTACAATGGTGTGTTAGTTTCTGCTGTATAACAAAGTGAATCAGTTATACATAAACATATATCCCCATATCTCCTCCCTCTTGCGTCTCCCTCCCACCCTCCCTATCCCACCCCTCTAGGTGGTCACAAAGCACCGAGCTGATCTCCCTGTGCTATCCGGCTGCTTCCCACTAGCTATCTGTTTTACATTTGGTAGTGTATATAAGTCCATGCCACTCTCCCACTTTGCCCCAGCTTACCCTTCCCCCTCCCCGTGTCCTCAAGTCCATTCTCTACATCGGCGTCATTCCTGTCCTGCCCCTAGGTTCTTCAGAACCTTTTTTTTTTTTTTTTTTTAGATTCCATATATATGTGTTAGCATACGGTATTTGTTTTTCTCTTTCTGACTTACTTCACTCTATATGACAGTCTCTAGGTCCATCCACCTCACTACAGATAACTTAGTTTCGTTCCTTTTTATGACTGAGTAATATTCCATTATATATATGTTCCACATCTTCTTTATCCATTCATCTGTTGATGGACACTTAGGTTGCTTCCATGTCCTGGCTATTGTAAATAGAGCTGCAATGAACATTGTGGTACATGACTCTTTTTGAATTATGTTTTTCTCAGGGTATATGCCCAGGAGTGGGATTGCCGGGTCATATGGTAGTTCTATTTTTAGTTTTTTAAGGAACCTCCATACTCTTCTCCATAGTGGCTGTATCAATTTGCATTCCCACCAACAGTGCAAGAGGGTTCTCTTTTCTCCACACCCTCTCCAGCATTTATTGTTTGTAGATTTTTTGATGCTGGCCATTCTAACTGGTATGAGGTGATAGCTCATTGTGGTTTTGATTTGCATTTCTCTAATGATTAATGACGTTGAGCATCCTTTCATGTGTTTATTGGCAATCTGTATATCTTCTCTGGAGAAATGTCTATTTAGATCTCTGCCCATTTTTGGATTGGGTTTTTTTTTTTTAGATATTGAGCTGCAGGAGCTGCCTGCATATTTTGGAAATTAATCCTTTGTCAGTTGCTTCGTTTGCAAATATTTTCCCCTAATCTGAGGGTTGTCTTTTCGTCTTGTTTATGGTTTCCTTTGCTGTGCAAAAGCTTTTAAGTTTCATTAGGTCCCATTTGTTTATTTTTGTTTTTATTTCCATTTCTGTAGGAGGTGGGTCAAGAAGGATCTTGCTGTGATTTATGTCATAGAGTGTTCTGCCTATGAACTCTGTTCCTCTAAGAGTTTTATAGTGTCTGGCCTTACATTTAGGTCTCCAATCCATTTTGAGTTTACTTTTGTGTATGGTGTTAGGGAGTGTTCTAATTTCACTCTTTTACATGTAGCTGTCCAGTTTTCCCAGCACCACTTATTGAAGAGGCTGTCTTTTCTCCATTGTATATTCTTGCCTCCTTTATCAAAGATAAGGTGACCATATGTGTGTGGGTTTATCTCTGGGCTTTCTATCCTGTTCCATTGATCTGTATTTCTGTTTTTGTGCCAGTACCATACTGTCTTGATTACTGTAGCTTTGTAGTATAGTCTGAAGTCAGGGAGCCTGATTCCTACAGCTCCATTTTTCTTTCTCAAGATTGCTTTGGCTATTCGGGGTCTTTTGTGTTTCCATTACAAATTGTGAATTTTTTTTTTCTAGTTCTGAGAAAAATGCCATTGGTAGTTTGATAGCGATTGCACTGAATCTGTAGATTGCTTTGGGTAGTATAGTCATTTTCACAATGTTGATTCTTCCAATCCAAGAACATGGTATATTTCTCCATCTGTTTGTATCATCCTTAATTTCTTTCATCAGTGTCTTACAGTTTTCTGCATACAGGTCTTTTGTCTCCTTAGGTAGGTTTATTCCTAGATATTTTATTCTTTTTGTTGCAATGGTAAATGGGAGTGTTTTCTTGATTTCACTTTCAGATTTTTCATCATTAGTGTATAGGAATGCAAGAGATTTCTGTGCCTTAATTTTGTATCCTGCTACTCTACCAAATTCATTGATTAGCTCTAGTAGTTTTCTGGTGGCATCTTTAGGATTCTCTATGTCTAGTATCGTGTCATCTGCAAACAGTGACAGTTTTACTTCTTCTCCAATTTGGATTCTTTTTATTTCTTTTTCTTCTCTGATTGCTGTGGCTAAAACTTCCAAAACTATGTTGAATAAGAGTGGTGAGACTGGGCAACCTTGTCTTGTTCCTGATCTTAGTGGAAATGGTTTCAGTTTTTCACCATTGAGAACGATGTTGGCTGTGGGTTTGTCATATATGGCCTTTATTATGTTGAGATAAGTTCCCTCTATGTCTACTCTCTGGAGTGTTTTTATCATAAATGGGTGTTGAATTTTGTCAAAGCTTTCTCTGCATCTACTGAGATGATCATATGGTTTTTCTCCTTCAATTTGTTAATACAGTTTATCACATTGATTGATTTGCATATATTGGAGAATCCTTGCATTCCTGGGATAAATCCCACTAGATCATGGTGTATGACCCTTTAAATGTGCTTTTGGATTGTTTGCTAGTATTTTGTTGAGGACTTTTGCATCAATGATCATCAGTGATATTGGCCTGTAGTTTTTTTTTGTGACATCTTTGTCTGGTTTTGGTATCTGGGTGATGGTGACCTCATAGAATGAGTTTGGGAGTGTTCCTTCCTCCACTATATTTTGGAAGAGTTTGAGAAGGACAGGTGTTAGCTCTTCTTTAAATGTTTGATAGAATTCGCCTGTGAAGCCATCTGGTCCTGGGCTTTTGTTTGTTGGAAGATTTTTAATCACAGTCTCAATTTCAGTGCTTGTGATTGGTCTGTTTATATTTTCTGTTTCTTTCTGGTTCAGTCTCAGTAGGTTGTGCTTTTCTAAGAATTTGTCCATTTCTTCCAGGTTGTCTGTTTTATTGGCATAGAGTTGCTTGTAGTAATCTTTCATGCTCCTTTGTATTTCTGCAGTGTCAGTTTTTGCTTTTCCTTTTTCATTTCTAATTCTGTTGATTTGAGTCTTCTCCCTTTTCCTCTTGATGAGTCTGGCTGATGGTTTATCAATTTTGTTTATCTTCTCAAAGAACCAGCTTTTAGTTTTATTGATCTTAGCTATTGTTTCCTTCATTTCTTTTTCATTTATTTCTGCTCTGATATTTATGATTTCTTTCCTTCTGCTAACTTTGGGGTTTTTTGTTCTTCTTTCTCTGATTGCTTTAGGTGTAAGGTTAGGTTGTTGATTTGTGTTGTTTCTTGTTTCTTGAGGTAGGATTGTATTGCTGTAAACTTCCCTCTTAGAACTGCTTTTGCTGCATCCCTTAGGTTTTGGTTCGTCATGTTTTCCTTGTCATTTCTTTCTAGGTAGTTTTTGATTTTTCTCAGTAACCTCTTGGTTGTTTAGTAGTGTATTGTTTTACCTCCATGTGTTTGTATTTTTAACAGATTTTTTCCTGTGATTATATCTAGTCTCATAGCGTTGTAGTCAGAAAAGATACTTGATACGATTTCCATTTTCTTAAATTTACCAAGGCTTGATTTGTGACCCAAGATATGATCTATCCAGAGAATGTTCCATGAGCACTTGAGAAGAAAGTGTATTCTGTTGTTTTTGGATGGAATGTCCTATAAATATCAATTAAATCCATCTTGTTTAATGTATCACTTAAAGCTTTTGTTTCCTTATTTATTTTCATTTTGGATTACCTGCCCATTTGTGAAAGTGGGATGTTAAAAGTCCCTACTTTTATTGTGTTACTGTTGGTTTCCCCTTTTATGGCTGTTAGCATTTGCCTTAAGTATTGAGGTGCTCCTATGTTGGGTGCATAAATATTTACAATTGTTATATCTTCTGCTTGGATTGGTCCCTTGATCATTGTGTAGTGTCCTTCTTTGTCTCTTGTAATAGTCTTTATTTTAAAGTCTATTTTGTCTGATATGAGAATTGCTACTCCAGCTTTCTTTTGATTTCCATTTGCATGGAACAACTTTTTCCATCGCCTCACTTTCAGTCTGTATGTGTCCCTAGGTCTGAACTGGGTCTCCTGTAGACAGCATATATACAGGTCTTGTTTTTGTATCCATTCAGCCAGTCTGTGTCTTTTGGTTGGAGCATTTAATCCATTTAAATTTTAGGTAGTTATTGATATGTATGTTCCTGTTACCATTTTCTTAATTGTTTTGGGTTTGTTATTGTAGGTCTTTAACTTCTCTTGTGTTTCCTGCCTAGAGAAGTTCCTTTAGCAGTTGTTGTAAAGCTGGTTTGGTGGTGCTGAATTCTGTTAGCTTTTGCTTGTCTGTAAAGGTTTTAATTTCTCCATCAAATGTGAATGAGATCCTTGCTGGGTAGAGTAACCTTGGCTGTAGGATTTTCTCCTTCATCACTTTAAATATGTCCTGCCACTCCCTTCTGGCTTGCAGAATTTCTGCTGAAAGATCAGCTGTTAACCTTATGGGGATTCCCTTGTGTGTTATTTGTTCCTTTTCCGTTGCTGCTTTTAATATTTTTTCTTTGTATTTAATTTTTGATAGTTTGATTAATATGTGTCTTGGCATGTTTCTCCTTGAGTTTATCCTGTATGGGACTCTCTGTCCTTCCTGGACTTGATTAACTATTTCCTTTCCCATATTAGGAAATTTTCAACTATAATCTCTTCAAATATTTTCTCAGTCCCTTTCTTTTTCTCTTCTTCTTCTGGTATCCCTATAATTCGAATGTTGGTGCGTTTAATGTTGTCCCAGAGGTCTCTGAGACTGTCCTCAGTTCTTTTCATTCTTTTTTCTTTATTCTGCTCTGCAGTAGTTATTTCCACTATTTTATCTTCCAGGTCACTTATGCATTCTTCTGCCTCAGTTATTCTGCTACTGATTCCTTCTGGAGAATTTGTAATTTCGTTTATTGTGTTTTTCATCATTGTTTCTTTGCTCTTTAGTTCTTCTGGGTTCTTGTTAAACGTTTCTTGTATTTTCTCCATTCTCTTTCCAAGATTTTGGATCATCTTTACTATCATTATTCTGAATTCTTTTTCAGGTAGACTGCCTATTTCCTCTTCATTTGTTAGGTCTGGTGGGTTTTTATCTTGCTCCTTCATCTGCTGTGTGTTTCTCTGTCTTCTCATTTTGCTTAACTTACTGTGTTTGGCATCTCCTTTTCGCAGGCTGCAGGTTCGTAGTTCCCGTTGTTTTTGGTGTCTGTCCCCAGTGGCTATGGTTGTTTCAGTGGGTTATGTAGGCTTCCTGGTGGAGGGGACTGGTGCCTGTGTTCTGGTGGATGAGGCTGGATCTTGTCTTTCTGGTGGGCAGGATCACGTCCAGTGGTGTGTTTTGGGATGTCTGTGACCTTATTATGATTTTAAGCAGCCTCTCTGCTAATGGGTGGGGTTGTGTTCCTGTCTTGCTAGTTGTTTGGCATAGGGTGTCCAGCACTGTAGCTTGCTGGTTGTTGAATGGAGCTGGGTCTTAGAGTTGAGATGGAGATCTCTGAGAGAGCTTTCACCGTTTGATATTATGTGGGGTCAGGAGGTCTCTGGTGGACCTATGTCCTGAGCTCGGCTCTCCCACCTCAGAGGCATGGGCCTGACACCCGGCTGGAGCACCAAGGCTCTGTCAGCCACCCAGCTGGTCTTGCTAAAGCCTGGCCGCCTGCAGCAGCCTGACCAATGGAATATTCAAATTGGAAATGTTGCCTTAGCGCTGGGTGTTGGAGGAGATCTCCTTCGCTCCTTACCAGAAATAAAAAAGGATGGACAGCTCCAGCCTGAGAGGCTTGTCTGCTCACCCGCTGGGGTGAATGGGGGCTGGGATGGTGGGTTTATTTTTATTTATTTGTTTGTTTAGATTCTTTAGTTTTCCTGCCATCCCAAAGGGGGCAGTCATCAGCATTTATGGAAGTGTTTTGATTTGTCTTCATGTTGGGAAAATACATGATTAGGGGTTGATGTAATGCACAGGAGGAGCATGTTACAGGAATAAGCTTATTCAAGTCATTTCTGATTTGTGTTGGTTTTTTTAAATGCAATATGATTTTTACTCATTTTAAAGCATCCGTAGCACCAAGAGGACTGTTTGGGAGGAGCCTCCCTTGTCTCCACTTTGATAAGAAAATTGCTCCTCCTGGGACAGCTGACTTCCCACTGCCTGTGATGGGTACAGGGTTGTTCAAAGTGCACGCTCCAAATTCAGCACTCCTTAGCTTCGGAGGGGATTTTGGCTTTAACAGTTATGTGGTTCATCTGTCTCAAGCATTTGTTTTGACTCTAGCTCTTGCTTGCTTTACTTTTTTAAGCTTGGAAAGAAGAAACCCAGAATAGTCTGGGCCTTTACTTCCAAATGGGGGTTTAGACAAAAGTTTAAAAAGGCACTTGCTTTGTAGCACTTGCCTTGGAACCCCCATGTGTGCTGGTAATCACCTCTGTTCCCTCAGACTGCTGGTTGCCAGCCCCTATCCGGCAGGGCCTGTAAACCAGTGCCCCAGCCTTGCTAGGCTATTAGCCACGATTGGCATCTGTCCTGGCATCCCGTGTACTCCAGGTTCCTTAAAGGCCACACGCTCCATTCATTGGGTTTATGCTGCCCACCTGCTCAGGCTCAGTTTCTGTGGGTTCTTCGGGGGATGGGGAAGAGGGGACCTTGTCTGTGCGTTGTTTGGGGTTCCCCGCCTCAGGCCCCCTCTGGTTCATTCTTACATTGGCAGCTGGGAAATCCTGGGCAAGTGCTATAACTTCTCTGTGTTCCAGTTTCCTCCTTGTAAAATGGGCATAAAAAGAGGAGCTACCTGGCATGTAACAAGCTATTACTGAGTAGGGGCCATCTGTGGACTCCGTCTTTACAACCATCCACCCTGGCAGGCCAGCCCCAGTCCTATAAGGCAGGTGTTATGGCTTCATTTTTCAGGTGAGAAAATGGAGGCTTGTAGAAAGGGCAGCCTGTTTGTCGGATGACCCATAGCTGTTACATATCCGAGCAAATCAATTGGGACACCGATGCCAAAGCTTGTGCACTTTCTGTGCTGCATACCGTGTGCTTTTCTGCATGCTGAGGAATTCCATGGGCCCTGTCCCAAAGGATTCCCGTCTAGGAATAGCACTGTTTTTTCTGGTGAGGCTCAGGCTGACTCATCCTTGAGTGGGGCCAATAAAGTATTTCCAGGGAATAAACTCTTTCTATTAGCTCACTGGGCCAGGTTATTGAGAACCCCTGCTCACCTTTGACTCCTCAGTTAATTAGAGAATTGGGATCAAGTGCTTCCAGAATTTCCCTGAATTCTCTATTAACTGAGTGAACACAGAGCTTATCAGCTCACGGGTCACACCTCACATGGCTGGAAAAAAGGAAGGGGGTCTTAGATGAATACCAAACTTCAGTCAGACATAGAACATGAAGGGTCATCTCAGTTTGACAAACACAGGAGGAAGTAGCAAACGGGAAGATAAACTTCACACTCTCCCTGGAGCCCAGCGTTAAGTCCTGACCAGATTTGCGGATTTGCTCCTCCCACAGGGCACTGCGTTGGTGGTCAGAGCAAGTTTGGCTCCAGAATAAAGTCGAATGCTGTGTGAATGGGAAGAAGGAGCCTGAAGGCCAAGGAGGCTCACTAACTTCATGATCTGATTTCTTCCTGCCAGCCACACTGCATATTACAAGCAGGGCTGGAGCTTGGCTCCGCTGGGCAAACTCTCAGGGCCAGGACAGCCGAGGTATGTCTGGAAAAGAGAGGACCTTTGCCAAGGCAAGCATCTCCCATGCCAGGCAGACCAGCAAATAAGCTGCCTCTTGAAGTCCCTTCATCTGAATCCCTGAAGAGCCAAGGCTTGTTGAAGTACTAAGTGCAAACTAGGGAGCTACTGAGTGCCCGGTACTGAGAATATAGAGACGAACATGCAGAAACCAAGTAGGCTTTAATCTTGTGTTCTAAAAAAAAATGTTAATTGATGTTTTTCTGATCCTGAGAGTAATGTGTCTTAGTAAAACAAAAAATTTAGAAAATTTAAACTGAATTACTCAATCTCTGGGGAGAAACCTTGATAGCATTTTATGGAATTGGATGTGTCTGCTAGCCAAGGAAAAGTGGGACTGGGAAAATGGCCAGTTTTGTGAATCTTCTTAAAATAGGGTCCAGAATTTCATATTAAAATTTTTTCTTTTAAGTTTTGATTGGGACTTTACTTGAAAAATGAAACTAAAGATTATGAAAATAAGTTTATGTTATTCTACACGTAACAGCTCTTGTAATAATAATGGTCAAGGATACTTAGACCCAAGGCAAAAGTTTATTTGCTTTATTAGCATCTTTAAAATAGCAGTGCATTAATTTCTGAAATGAAAGAAGTAACTGAGTCCTGGGTAGGCAGCTTTTGGATGTGAATATTCCTATTATAAGGTAACATTCTTTGCTTCATAGTTTGCCTTTTTTTTCTTTAGAACAATCACAGAAAGGTCGTTTTTATGATGGTACATTTTTCCCAAACACTTCTCTTGATCTTTTAAATTTGAAGCCTTATCTTCTCAAGCATCTTAAAGTGTTATCATCCAAGGATAATTTTGACTTCTTCAACAGTTGTTAACTGATCTAACTCTGCCAGATCCAGACTTAATCAGAGGCTTTGAGTGGTTTGAGCAGTTTCTGAGCATCACTTTCATTGATTTCATGAAAGCCTGCACCTTTGCAACAGGTTTTAGTAGATTTGCACTGCATATGAGTTGGATAATCAGATTCTACACTGTCTGGCAATCAGGGCCAAAGGGTAGACAGTCTATTCACTGGTCCACATTACCCATCAGCTGAGAGCTGGTAATCATAAGTCTTGCAACAGTGCTGAAGGTAAGTTCTCCAAGCTAAAGTCAATGTAAGCAATGATTGAGGCACAGAAGGAATCAGAGCCACGGAGAAGCCTTGTCCCTAGAATCTCTCCCATGTACCTCCTGGTGGGGTACCATATGCCTGGTGGAGGTAAAAAGCACCGTTCCCCCACTAAATCACTATTCCTGATGCTGTCTAAAGCCAGGGCACAGCTAGTTTAGCTACATCACCCCAACATTCATCTTTTAAAGGTTCCCTGAGACTTCTCTGACTACAGGATGCCTGCCTGACTATGGAGTGGGGGTGGAGGTGGGCGGGGGTGGTACCTAGCTCCATAGTGACCCTGTTTTTTAAGGTTATGCCCAGGCAGGATCTAAAACCAGAGCAAAGGGGGTGCTGATACTGCTTTGAGATTAAGTGCTCCCTGATGGGGGCAGCTATGCTGACTTTATAACCAGTAGTTAGAAAGTTTTTCCTTGGGTTAGTATGGATTTGAACAACATTCGTTAGCATGTGAGGGTTCCCCTCCCATTGCCTCTCCCCACCTGGGAACAAATGCCCAGTACTTTCCAGAAGCTCTCAGTGCCAGCAGCCTCATCTATAAAGAGTATTGTCTGAAGTCAGGTTCACCGGAGAAGAACCTGAGATGGGGATTCCTGGGCAAATGATTTACTGCAGAAATGCTCTTGGGAGAAAAGGAGTGAAGGGAACAGAATGGGGCAGAAGAGAGAGGCAAACAGGTATGTGCTCTCAGCCTAATCCCACGGGGGCTCTGGAACATGAGTTGCACAGCACAGCTGGTCTCACCTTGAGGCAAAGGGGCAGCCTTTTGCACCCATGTCAATCATAGGCTGCAGAGGAAGGGTGTTATAACCTCCCAGGCAAAGCAGCTCCCATTCAGCCAGGGACTGGAAGTCATCTAGTAAAGGGGTTCTGGGTGCAGATCTTGTGCCGTCCACACCAGCAGTCACAGTGTTTGCTGAAGCCCATGCTCTGGGGGCCTCTTTGCCTCATAGCTGCAGTGAAGGGTGGAAAACAGAATTAAAGCCTTTCAGTCAAGGGGACTTACATAGCCATGGGAGGGCTGTTCTGGTGCTGACAGGCGCAGAAGGGTGATCCATGACATTCTTCCCTGTTGCAGCGTCCGGGAGCGCGTGAGTCATGACCATATACTGAGCGCTTTCATTCCTACAGATGTCTTTGGTTTTCACTCTTTTTGCTTGTCCCCCACCCCAAGATCCAACCGGAATTCTGTCATTTCTATTAGACTGAGTAGGGTGGAAGAGAGATGTGGAATAATGCAATAAATGCTGGTTTAAATGTTATTTCCTCGCATTTTGGAATTAACAAAAATAAAGTAGTTCAGCAGTTCTCAGACAATCAAAAGCAGTCTTAGATCAAAGCTGAGTAAACGGAGGTCCCCTCAATTTCCAGAGTAAATTTTTAAAGCCTAGTGAGTCCTTCACATCCATGTAAAACCTGAAGAAGTCTTCGGGGTGATAAATCTTTGAGAACAGATAGACCTTTGACTTAAATTGAAAACCTCTGTCCTGGTTTGAAAGGGATTTCCAGTGAGATATTGAGCTTTGGAACTGGGTTGAGTAATATAATTTATGTATATCCTGGGATGCTCTTGAGAGTAATTACACCAGGACAACAGACATAAACCAAGACTGTCCCAGGGAGTTAAGGTCACCTAGGCTTGAGCTCACTGCCTCTAATGCCCACAGACCAGTTAGCTAGGATTTAGAGTAGCTTGTACTTGGGCCAATTGTGGATATTGTTTCTTGGGCGAGGAATTATAAGGAAGAGGATGGTGACAAGAGGCCACCAACAGTGAATCATTAGGACCAATCTTTGGGCCATGCAGTTCGTGAGACAGCATTTGAGAAATCATTCACTGGTTTTCCTTATTGAGATTGCCGCTGCATGTTCTCGAGATTCCAAGAGCAGCCCCTCACACTGCCCTGTAAATGTCTGTTTCTCTGCTGGAAGATGTCCCCCTTCTAAGCTGTGAGCTCTTCAAGGACAGGGACTAGTGTCATTCAGATCTGTGTCCTCAGTGCTGATCTTGGGAGGTGATGTGATGACTCAGCCACTCAATGGATGCTCAGGGTCCGTTCCAAGTCCTGTGCCATGCCCATATTAGATATGCAAACTTACCTACCACCCACGAGTGTTTGGGGCAAGATGGGTGAAGGAAGCCTTGGAAGAAGGGCTGAGGAAAGGTGTTCCTGACAGTGGGAAAAACTAGGCAAAAGTGTGGAAAGTGTGGAAATGAGACCAAGAAAAGGATATTTGTGGAATAGTGACATATGTGCTCAGAGAGGTAGGGGCCAAATGGATGCCAGTGTTAAGATTTTGAGCTTTATTATGTTCATAATGGAGAGAAGCATTTTAAGAAGATTCCTCAAGCAGCCTGTAGAATGGACGAAAAAAAAGGCAAACTCATAGCAGTGGCTCCCAAAGCATTGCACAGTGGAACACTTACCATATCACCTACCATGAATTGAAAATGCTTATCTCAGGCCCCACAATCCCAGAGTATACTCAGACCACTGGGGCGTGGCCTGGGAATCTGTATTTTTTAAGGCGATCCCAAACCAATTTTAATGCAGGAGGTCCAAAGCCCACATGAGGGATGCTGACTAAGGTCATGGAGAACAGTTAGAAAAGTTAACAGTTACTGAGATCAGTTATCCCCATTAGATATCTAGATTGAATGCTGAAAGATAAGCTACAGTTCCCTTTTATATTTATATATCTCCTATGTTTTATTTCCTTGTATTTCGGGTTGTTTGTGTTGCTGTTGCTTTGTTGCTATTTTCTAAATAAAGTTTTATTGATGTTTAGAAAACAGACAAAAGTACACAAATCATTAGGGGCCCAGCTCAGTGAATTTTCACAATGATCACACCTGAGAACATCCCCAGCACCCCGAGAACTCCCTTCCACTTGCCACCCGCCAATTATTATCTTGACTTCTAATCCCACAGATGAGTTGTTTGTTTTTTGTCATTTCTACTTTTTGTGTTTGATAATGTTCATAATATATTAGTGTAACAGTATATGTGTATAACATGTAACTAAGTACGTATGTTGTGGTAAGTGCTCACATTTTTTTTTTTTCTGATTAGACTCACAACTTAAACTTTTTTTATTTCACCCATCTACCTGGAAGTGTGGGTCTGGGCTGAGGTGCAGGTCTTGGAAATTGGAGGAGGGAGCATGGGTGACATTTCAGAGCCAGAATCCACACAGGTTGGTTCCTTTTGGCTGCCGTTGTGTGTTGCAGAGTTGCCAAGGCCCTTGAGAAGATCAGGGCCTTGGTAGGGGAAGGAGGTAGGTTTTAGAGTCAGTCAAGAATGACCTTGGGGGCTTCCCTGGTGGCGCGGTGATTGAGAGTCCGCCTGCCGATGCAGGGGACATGGGTTTGTGCCCCGGTCCGGGAAGATCCCACATGCCGCGGAGTGGCTAGGCCTGTGAGCCATGGCCGCTGAGCCTGCGCGTCCAGAGCCTGTGCTCTGCAACAGGAGAGGTCACAACAGTGAGAGGCCGGCGTACCCAAAAAAAAAAAGAAAAAAAACAAAGAATGACCTTGAGGAAGTCACATGACCTCATTGAACTCCAGCACCCCAGCTTCTAGACATTCAGCCAGTGCTAGTTCTGTTCTGTGCCTTCTCCTTTTCCCATATCTGCAAACATTCTGTCTCCCCTCAGAAGTCTTGATTTGGTCTCAGTGACTCGGAGAGGCCCTGTGGATTATGAAGAGCCTCCTGCTTTTCTTTGACTTTGGTTGTAAACTATGTGTGCAGGTGGTAAGATGGCAGCTCCCCACGGCCCCTTTCCTGGTTTTCTCGTGCCTGTCTGTAGAGTCCAGCCCAGGCCAGCTATGCTGGGAACCCTCTCCTTGCCCTTGCACCCACCCCCACCCTGGGAAGGCTTGCTGAGGGTGCAGCTCAGCCCTCATTGCTTCATGCTGTAGAAGGAATCCCTGTGTTTTCCTTGGTGCGATTTTCTTAGCGTTTATTTTTCCTCAACTAGTAAGGTTTTGAAAGGCAAGATTAGGGTGTGAGCCAGAAAGGCAACTTGGATGCCTTTTAATGCAAACCTAAGGAGGCATCCAGCTCACGTGTGGGCTGTCCCGTTTCTCCAGGAGAGCACTAGGGATCAGAGCCAAAGGGCTGATTAAGAATGAAGAGTGTTCTTACTAATAAGAACCTGCTGTATAAAAAAAACAAAATAAAATACAAAAAAAAATAATTGCTTTAAAAAAAAATCACATTTTTAACTGTTTTTATCCCTACATCTTCCAAACTTTTTGACCCCAAAACCCTTTTTTAAAATGTAATACCCACAGAACTAATGTTTTACAGAACACAGTTAGGGAAACTCTGATATACAATAACAAACATGATAAAGAAAAAAAAAGAATGAAGAGTGGTTTTGTCCTCTGCACTGTCTTCCCAGAGAACCTCTGGCAAGTGTGGCGGCGGGGCGACTGGGCAGTCAGAGGAGGATGGGGACTTGGCCTGTCAGAGGCTCCTCATTCCAGCACAGCCAACAGTGGCTGTTTTCTGAGAACTTCCCTATAGCAGGACCATGTCTGCTGAAGCCTGGATTTGCCT
Source organism: Aethalodelphis obliquidens (assembly GCF_003676395.1). Classification (NCBI taxonomy): domain Eukaryota; kingdom Metazoa; phylum Chordata; class Mammalia; order Artiodactyla; family Delphinidae; genus Aethalodelphis; species Aethalodelphis obliquidens. Next base: position 8,833,642 of record NW_020838006.1, read on the forward strand.
CCCTGGGGCTCCTCCACATACTTGTCCTGGTGCAGCCAGCCCATCTCTTGGTACTTTTTGTCTTTCAGGAGGAAATGGGCATTTCCTGTGAACTGCTGGAATCGGACTTCCTCAAATGCAGTGTGGGATTCCCTTTCATGAGGTCGAAGTCGAAGGTAAGGGGCAGGGACGGGGCACTTCCTTGGCAGCACCCCCGGCCCTTCCCACCAGCCACTCATTCTGCAACTGCCTCCCCAAGGTTTCGTCCACACCCCACTGCAGCAGGGTGGCCAGCAAAGCCCTGCCTGGGCACAGCCAGCCCTGTCCATGGCCATCTCCAAGTCTGTTCCGGGGCGCCGTGGACATGTGGTCCTTCCCCTTGATCCATGTGACATACCACAGATGTGAGACACATGCCACGGCCTTTGTACTTTGTCAAGCACCATCTGGTTGGCCTCTTAACATTTTATTTTCTGGGACATCCCATGCCACTTTGAGTCCCTGGGACAACATAGGAGAAGATGTGGTCTGGGCTAGTGATCTACAGTCCTGGCTGTCGCCCCCCGGGAACTCACAATTTTTGAAGAGTCCTCTTAAAATATAAATAATTGTATTGCACTTCATTTTTTCAGAAAAGTACAAGAAAGTACAGTCACTTTGGTATTTATAAGGAGCCAAATTTTCTAAGCTCAAACAATAATATGGTTTAGCATATTTGGAGATTCATGGAACATTCTAGTATGTGCCATCATTATAAAGAGATGCAAAGACGTAGAAGATATGATTTTTGGAGGTAAAACTAGACTCTAAAAGACCAGTTCTGCCTTTTTAAATGGAAGCTGTTTTCCCTGCTATGATTTGAAGGAAATTTTATATTCCTTTGTCTACCTTTTTTCCCTTCCTAAAAATAAAAAAAAGAAAGTTTAATCCTTTTATCCTGCCTATGTCATAGAATTGGATCATTTTAATCTCTAAGGCTTTTTGGTCTCAGTACATAGGAGCTGTTTTGCAAAGCAGTTGTGAGAATATTCTAGTAAGGAAGATTTGCTCATTTCTTAGCAAATCACTTGAATCCCTTCGCCTCATTGAACGTACCTGCTCCAAACTGTGGTGGCTCTTATATCTGTGATTCATCAGCCTTTTTTCTGGCTCTGATCCTCATTCTGTCCACATTCATCCCAGGAGAAGGGAAGCCCCAAGTGGTGGCTGCCCTCAGGAAAGCTGGCAGAATATGGGCCAAGTCCTGTGAGATTCCAGGTAGGGTGAGGATGCAGGAGGAGGACCCTGAATGCTGAGCATCATTGCCTGTAGTAAAATATGGCACTCAATGCGCGCGCGCGCGCACACACACACACACACACACACACACACACACACACACATTTTATTGAAATCTTTTGAGCAACAGGAAATAGACTTAATTGAAACACTTTAAAAGTAGCCATTTTGGGCTTCCCTGGTGGCGCAGTGGTTGAGAGTCTGCCTGCCGATGCAGGGGACATGGGTTCGTGCCCCCGTCCGGGAAGATCCCACATGCTGCGGAGCGGCTGGGCCCGCGAGCCATGGCCGCCGAGCCTGCGCGTCTGGAGCCTGTGCTCTGCAACGGGACAGGCCACAGCAGTGAGAGGCCCGCGTACCGAAAAAAAGAAAAAGTAGACATTTTGTTGTAAAATCCAGCCTCCTTCCCTCAAACCTAAGGTGCGTCTTGCTAGTTTTAAAGATATTTTAAAAGGAAAACTTGTTGCAGATGGATCCAGGATCACTTCCCATAAAGAGAAAGTGAATAAATGAATACAATGAAAATAAAGTAACCTTGACTTCTGGGGCCTTAAATTTTGTTCATTCATTCTCTCTCAAAATAGTCACAGAGCCAACAGAAGTATGGATGTTGGATGTTGGATTTTTTTTCCAGCTTGGCAATGTCACTGCCTTCCTCCACATGCAAAAGTGAAGACCTGTAGCAAGGCTGGTCCTGGAGGCAGGGCTCTGGGGGTGAGTCCCTGGAGAAAGCCCCAGAAGCGACCCAGCAGGGATGGGGCTCCCTCTATCCACAGCCTGGCTTGTCCTCCCCTGCCCTCAGACCCTGTGGGTCATCAGGCTCCAGACCACCTGCTAAGCCTCATGACCACACTATCTGCTTACTTCACTGGCCGTATGTTTCTGTCTCTCATGACCAGCCTGCCCAGTCCCTGACCTTCTGTTCTCCCAGGCCTCTGGCTCTCATTTTGGCTTTGTGCTCAAATCTTCTGCTTCTTACCTCACTTTGATCTTTAGAGGGTTTAATTCAGATCTCCTGCCAGTTCAGACTCTCTGCTGCAATGAGACCCTTGACTTTCCCTTCCTTTGGGTCCTCCAGCTCTATTTCCTGTCCTGTCTCCATGCCCCACCCTCACTGTAAGCTGACAGGTCTCACTGCAACAGAAATTTCTGTCTAGAAAGGGATGTCCAGCATCCACTCTACTTGATGGTCCAAAGTCATGATCCAGTGTTAATTACTTTCAGGTAGCATTTAGTTCAGTAGAATTCAGTGTTGCAAAGTTAGACCATTGCCTAGAATTCTTCATAAAGGAACGAAATGACGTCATAAAGGAACAAATATTTAGATATTAAATAAGTCATAGACTCTCAGAACTTGATGGAATTTAAGGATCATTTTGCCCACCCTCTTCTTTTTTTATTGAAAAGCAAAGAGATCGAGTATCTTGGCCAAGATCACATAGTTTGTGGTAGGGCCTGGCTCTATAAGCCCTGCCCAAGGGGTCCTTCCTGATTCCCACACTTGCCCAGTGTGTATATGGTGAAAACCATTTGCTTGGAGCAGTGTTCCCCGAATCACAGGGTGCCCACCACTGGGAGTACTTGAGATGATTTTGGGTGGCTCATGAGATGCTTTTAGGTGATACATGGACATAGCACTAAACCACGTTGACTCTAACAGAAATTTATTACCTTTTCAACACTCTTTCAATCCTAACTTTTTGTGGGAGAAATTCTCCGGTAGCTCTACAATATCTCTAACACCTCCCTATCAGTCGTTAATCTCCCTTTTATCAAAATAGAGCAGACCTTAGGCCCAGAGCCTTCAGCAGGCAACAGAATTCAACATCCCTTTGTTTCCATTATGTTTATTTTTATGATAACCTCCTCTTTATGGCAAGTGATCCTGGATTCCCATCTGTGATAGTGATACAAATTCTTCTCTTTAAAATAGTCTTTAAACAGCAAGAGTGAGGCAATAAAAATACAAAGTACATATCACAGGTGATATGATAAGCAGATGTGGCAAAAACTGGGATGATGGTGTGTGAGTGAAATTTAGGAAGTCCTGGTTTAAGAGTTCAAGTGTATCGCTTCCTAACGAAAACCTCAGTTGCTGAAAAGAACAGCGTGCCTCTCGCCAGAGTGGGCTCTGGGTTTTATTGCTAAAGTTGTATCTCTGGCCTGACCGTCAGAGAGAAATGCACACAGAATAAAGCTTGCCGTGCAAATGAGCATCCAGAGGTCATAAACTGCAGAAGATTGTAGTGTTTAAGTTTGGAATGCTGGCTGATGCCAAATGTCACTTTCTTTTCCCATAGTATGAATTCAGCGTGATCTTTGATACAAGCCACCTGTCTGGGGAAGAGGAAGTTCTTAGCTTCATCGTTACTGCTCAGAGGTAAGGGGGATTTAAATTTTTTCCAAAGATGAAAGATTTATGGGACCAAGAAAGGTCATGCCCTGGTCATGCTTTGATGATGATGCCCAAAACGCCGAGGAGGAAGGAACCGCTCAGTGATAAAGCCCCAAACTGCTGCATAGAATCGGGTCTCTCAAGGATGGTGCTTGTCTAGTTCCGCTTGTGCAGACACCAGCTCAGAGAGAGCTGGGAAGGACTAGGGGTTCATCCAGTCAGAGGTAAATGATTTTACAGCTGAGGAGAGACAGGCCTGGAGAGGTCAGGATTCCAGCCCAAGCTTATGTGGTTGGTTAGTTCACAAGTGTCCTCTGTGGTCAGTGGCTTCTCATGGATGTACCCCAGCGTCCCTTGATGCGAGGACATGACACCTGCAGCCTGAGGGCCCGGCCAAGCCTGTTGGTGGAGGCCCCCAAGAGATGGTCCTCAAGAGAGGGCTTGTCCTAGGAGCTGAGTGGACAGATAGGGAAGGGGACAGTGCAGTAGTGATGTCTTCCCTCAGGACTGTGCTCCTGCCTCTCTCTCTCCAGTAGAGCCAAGGGTGCTTGAGAGAGACTCTGGGGTCATGAGCTGCCTCCACAAGCCAGAATCCACAGGTGCATTGAAGTACCATCTGGGTAGCCCTTGGCCGATAGCTGGGCTGGAAGGAGAGGTACTTAGGTGGGTGAATAGGGAGATACAAGCTTTGACTGTATAGGTTGGATACCCAAGGCAACCTTTTTATTTGAATTTTTATTTGGAAATGATTTTAAACTTAACAGAAATGTTGCAAAGAATAGTGCAAGGAACTCCTGTATACCCTTTACCCAGATTCACTCAGTCTTGACGCTCTGCCTCATTTATTTTATCATTCTCTTTCTGTGTATGATTTTTTCCACTTAACCATCTGAAAGTAAGTTGCAGACATCATGCCTCTTTACCCATAAGTATCTTCATGTGTTTCCTAAGAATGAGGCCATTCTCTAAAATACCCCCAGTATAGTTATAAAATTCAGGAAAATTAACGCTGATACAATGCTATTATCTAATCTCTAGTCCATGTTCCAGTTGTCCCAAAAATGACTTTGTAGCCACTTTTTTACTGGTCCAGAGTCTGATCAAGGATCAGGCATTCAGTTATCATGTCTTATCTCTAGTTGCCTTAATCTCCAAAACAAACTTTCATGCCAAGGGATCTGAGTCTATCCCAGAGGTGGTCTGGAGATCTGAACCAAACACTGGGAAGCCCAAGGTCAGGCAAGGTCCACAGAAAAAAGGTGAGATAACAAAATCAGGAACCTCATGGCTAATGGAGGCCGGGAAAATGGAAGGCCAGACACTAGATGAGCAGACCATGAAACCAGGGGCTTCAGGTCAACCAGAGAAAGGCGATTGTGCAACCACAGGTTAGCATGTGGCCAAGACTGGAGACCCACTGAATCCGGGGTGCAGAGCGAGGCAAGGGGCTGAGCCTTGTAAAACTAAGGCCCCCACCCACATGGTCACCTCTGAAATGAGGGTGCTCAACCCAAGACTTCCTCCAAGGAGGACTGCACCCTCGGGCACTGAGAAGGAGCTCCTGGTCCCACATTCTGAAAGAGGAGGTCATCTCCCGGACTTTTCAGATGAGCCCCATCGTTCAAGATAACAGGTGCCGGCTCAGCCATCTATCTGACCCCCAGGTAGAGCAAGGGGTCCAGCTCTGGATCGCTCCTCTCAACCCCATTCATGTCCATCAAATGTAAAGCACTGAGCAGAAGCTGAGAGGGAGCCGGGATGAATGAATGAGAGAGTCTTCCATCTCAAACCTCATCAAGACAGGGTCAGTCTAGAGACAGAGGCAGACATGGCTCAGTGCAGGAAGTAGGGCAGAACAGCCCAGGGCAGGCACTGTCCCTCACTCATTCTACAAACCTTTGAGCACTTACTACAACCAGCCACTGTGTGAGACAAGGGCAGATACAGCAGGGACCAAAGTTGGTAAAAGCCCTTCTCTTGGGCTCCTATAGTTGCTTCAAGCCTCAAAGCAAATGCACAAATCCATAATCAAAGTGTCTCCTGTCCCATGAAATAATCAAAACTTGATTTCAAGTTAAGGCTTCCTCCCTTCTGCCAGGGCAAGGCTGCAGGAGGGAAGCCTTTCTCCGGGAATAGTCTAGCTTTCCTGCAGTGGTGCTTCTACTGGCCCTTTCCCCCTTTTCCTGAGAGCCCCCCAGGCTCACAGCAGGGGTTGTGAGAGGTAAAAGGCAAACAGGAAAGGTCTTTCTTACCAGGCACTGCTGCAGGCACTCACTCAGTCTGGGTATGCAGAGCTGGCTCCTCCCCTTTGGGGACCCCCTCCGCCCTCCCACTACTGGGGAGGCTCACCTGTGCTTCCTCCCTTACCACATCTTCCAACCTCAGCCTCTAGGCGGCCAAAGATGCCTTCAGTTCCTGCTGCCCAGATTGTGCCCCGGGACAGGACCAAAGGTGACCCTACCCTGGCTCTTGCTTGTAGATACCACTCAGGAATCTTTGCCCTGACAGTCTCTGGAATGGTAGGTGATCCTTGTGGAGTCAGGAGGGGAAAGCCAGCAGCCCCCTCCCCTTACATTTCCTGGGCCTGCATCTGACTGTCCTGATCAAGGTCCCCTGAAGCTTAACTTAAAAGGCAGTCACCCTCCCCTGACCACAAACCATTTTCTCCAAAATCTGTCTCCAACAATCCTCCTTTCCCGACTCTGTTACATCCTTGACATTATAGTTTGGGTTGTTGCCACCAGACATAGTAAATCCTGGTTTAGTGCTTTCCTCTGAATTTTGGCATCTATTATGCCTCAGCCAAAACTTGCATTTTAACACCCTGTCGTACTCACCCCAGCCTGAGTGATTCTTGAATTTTCACAAAAACACCAATTAGTCAAAGGTTAGACTAAGATTCTTCCCAAGTGCTGAATCTTTCAACATCACCCTTGGTCCATTCTTGCCTCTTACTAACTAATGGCTTTGCCCCCAAAGCCTGAAGTCACTGGGCATTTGGGAGGTTCAGGTCAGGCCCCAACAAATACAACCCAACAGTAGACAGCAGCAGGACTGGTGGGGCAAACACTCAACGAGGCTTTGTTTTATTTTTTCACTGGAGTCCTTCCTCAGTCTCAATGTTATTTAAAGCTCACAGAATTAAGATTAATTTTCCTTTGGGAACCACTGTGAAGCTGGAAGTATACATTTTCAGAGCCCTTCAATCCACCACCACTGTAGCATATTTTTGCATTTAATGATGCTTTCTCTATTTTTTTTTTTTTTTTTTTTAGCATTTTCCTTAATATCTTAGAGCATGTTCTTTCTCCTAAAAATGAGAGCACAGCACGTCACAGTGGTTGTTTGACCCTCTTTACCTTGTGTTGTCATATTCAGCCTCCACTCCAAAGGTGATGACTTTCTGGCCTTTAGTTCAGCACTAGTGGGACTTAACAAACACTAATTATATCCTACATATTGCAATAGGACATGCAAACCAGATGGAAATAAGAACCACAGTGAATGTTAAAATACAGCCCAGCAATCCCCCAACTCCTGCACAACTTTCCAGTGCAGCATGGCTCCCGCTGTCTGTCAGGGTAGCATTGCCACAGGAATAATAGCATTTCAACACAGATGACAATTGTCTGAGCTTGCCAGCTTTGAAATCATGCAAGACGTGATTATTTTTTATTCACACTATTTTCAATATCACATCATTCACGTTTACATAAAGCATGGCTGTGATCTAATAGAAACGCAAAGCATAGAGAAGGTAGACTTTGTTCCCACTGCCAGAATCCAGAAGGGCTTCCCTGGGGAGGTGGCATTTACACAGAGGAGTCTGGTTTTGGGCTGAAGAAGCCTAGGCACAGTGGTGAGGATGTGCATGGCACAGCCTACTCTGTCACACCCATGTGACTGGTGGGCATTGAAGTGCATTGGGGATTCCTGACCATCTCAGAGGAAGGGTGGGGGACATACAAGGGCAGTAGAAGGAAGATGAGGCTGAAAGAGGAGATTGGGCTGGTCCACGGAGGGCCTTGAAAGCCTCAACTGCATTCCCCAGGCAGTGGGGAGCCACTGAAAGTTTTTGAAGAGGGGAGTGGTACAATGCAATGGCTTGCCCACAGAGCACAAGACTGTTGGATTTAATAAAGGGGGGCAGATGCTTATTCCAACCTGAAAATTCTCATTCTCCTGCTGTTTCTAGAAACCACAGAAAACTCGCCATTGTTGGGCAGATCTATCAGTGTGCTGTCTGGGTCTCTCAACACCTGGAGCAGCTGATATTCATGGGAAGGAACATTTGGGCAGGAAATATGACATGGAAGAGACTTTCCCTTGTCAAAAAGAGGAAACTCCACCTACTTCCCAATCCCATTTAGGGCTAATCAGAGGTGTCAAAGAAGGGGAGCAAACAACACAGAAACTTTATCTACTAGAATCTCATGTCCATAGACCAGTGGTGTTCTGATCTTAGGTGCCCATTGAAATCACCTGGGAGCCTTAAAAACTACCGATGCCTGGTCCACCCTACAGGGATCCTGATCTAATTTGTCTGGGGTGAGATCTGGGCATTGGGATTTTTTTAAAGGTTCATCAAATGATTACTCTGTATAGTCCCTTACTCTATACTAGGCACATTTTCACTCAACACACATCTGTTAAGCACCTACTATTTGCCAGATGCAGTGCTGGGCATATAAGAAAATGCTAATAAGTTAATTAAAGAACATCCCTTTATGTACATTAGTATTTCTATATAGCATTAGGGAACACCTAATACTGGTCGCTTAAATAATTAAATATCAGAATCTTCTAATTTCTTGAATCACAGATGTTTAGGAAGCTGTGTTATCTATTAAACTTGCAGCAGAATATTTCAGGCACCCATTTCTCTGCAGACTTTGGTGAAAATCTGGTCTTACTGTCCCAGAGGGCACCCACAGCACTTGATTCCGTACTGTGACGGAAAGATCCTTAAAGCTCCTTATCTTGAAAGCCACAGTTAAAATACCAATCGTCCTTTTCTTCCCGTCACCACCCTTTGAAGATCTCTTGCCTACTTGTGGATTTAGGAGGACAGAAAGTTGAGACTAAACAGTTTCTCAAGAGCTCCTGTCTCAGCAGCCTGGCTCTGCAGACCATGGGAATTATCCCAAGTCACGAGCTTGCAGAATAACTGGGGGCCTTTTGATGTTCAGCCTCTTTATCTCAACTTTGCAACTTCACTCAGTCTGGAGCAGTCACCCGATGACAGATGAGACTGTTGGGCCAGAGCTGCCAGCGGCCACAGGTGGCTGGACAAATGGCAGGGCACGGGGTGGCGCTTCCATCAGGAACCAATTACTCAGACCTGGCAGGATGCTGGGTGAGGGGAGGGAGCAGGCCCGGGCGTTGCCATCCTCCCATCCATTCAGGAGTCACCTCTGGTTTGCCCTGAGCAGTGATTGTACAGCTTTTATTGTCCCCTCTGGGAAAGGAAGGGCAAGGAAGTGAGGCCAGGTGGGCACCTGATCCTGCAGCTTCTGTAAACTGTGATGGATTCACCCCATATGCGGAAGACAGATGAGGAGTCAGGGGTCAGAGTCACAGAGCACCATTGTTTCAGAACAATAGGAGAGAGGAGGAGAGGGGATGTGAGCTGTTGAAGTATGGTTGCATTCAGCACTCGCTGGTGAGGAGAGGAAGGCAGTGGGGGCAGAGGGAGGGCAGGGAGCCGGCAGGAACTCTGCACAGGTTCAGGGAATGATGGGTGGGGAGTGGTGCAGATGAGCTGTGTCCAAACCTCAGCAGGTCTTGTGGACTCTTATGTTCCACCCCTGGAGGGTGAACTTAGCTTTCAACTGGGACCCTTTGTTCACTCTGTGTGGTAGAACCAGGTGCTGGGTTCAGCACCATATACCCAGTAGCCGTGCTTTTTCCCAAGGTGGTTGCTTCCCTACAATAATGATCACAATTCATGTTTGAAATTTCATAAAGTAGTGAAGGGAAACTAGGTCTTCTTTCTCCTCCTTTTCCTCCTCTTCCTCCCTTCCTCTCCTCTTCCTTCTCCCCTCCCTCACTCCCCCAAATCTGGTATCAGGAGAAGCCATCACAGTGGAAAAGCACGGGTTTTGGAGACTGTCCTGGTTGCTGTGGGTGCTTGGGGCAAGTTACCTAATCTGTCTGAGCTGATTATTACCTGTCAGTGGTGGGTGAGCCCCTCCCTCCGGGGTTACTCTGAGGACCCAGCTCAGTCATGCTGAGGAGTGTGCCTGGCACATGGTAGCCCTCAACAGCATCAGCCCTCTTGTGTTCACCTTTCCAGAATGACCCTGCAAGACTCCCCATTCTGTGCTTCCTCACCCCAAGGGGAAGGCCCGTATGTGAACCTGCTGGAGCCAGAGTTCCATAACAGGAACTCCCATGATATTTATCAGGACGGGGTTGACCAGGACCTCTCTCCTGGGCTTGGTTGTCAGTGGATGATGGGTGATGCCTGTAGATGGGAAATAGCTGCTAAAGTCCAGCAGACCCCTTCCCAGCTGCAGTGCCCTAACCTTGCTGGTCCATTATTCATGGAGCAAGCCTTGCAGAAGCAGCACACACTGTTGGTGCCCACCCATAACCTCTCAGCACTCATCTCCACCACACACGCACTGGACAGCTCCCAGCTCCCAGCACCTGCCTCTCTGCCTGAGGCTTTTTCTGGCCACACCCCCCCTCACCTGTGCACATAGGGCAGGTGCCAGGGATTTAATGCCCCCTCCCCGCCCCTCAGCAGGCCTCAGGAGTCAGTGGATCAGCTCCCATGGCCTCAGTTAGGGAGACTGGGGTTGGTGCTCAACGCTGCCTCCCAGAGTTCCCTGGCCAGACCGAGCCCAGCTGCCCACAGCCCTGACCTGCTGGATCACGTGCCCTGATTGCCTGCCTTCCTTCCTGTCTCCCTTCTCCACTCCCCACTCATGTCTTTGTGGGGGGGAATACAACTGAGACCATAGGGCACTGGGATGCCATACAGGGACCAAAAACAGAGCTGAGGGTAAAAAGGTGCAGAACGGAGACCTGTTGCAGGGAGGGGAGACACCCGCTGTGGGCGGGCTGTGCTGACCAGTGTCCCCTCCTCTCTCCCTGCACAGCGGCAACATGGAGCGCTCAGAGTCCCTGCACGACAACACCCTCACGCTGACAGTGCCGCTGATGCACGAGGTGGACACATCCATCACTGGGTGAGTAGCCGGGACACATCTGCCTGGAGCGGAACACTGTACTTCTCTTATGTTTGCTTGTGTAGCCAGGAGCCAGCAGCCCTGCCACTTCCGCTCCTGCCCAGCTTTGAAATGCAGGATGAAGCTTTAGCTGCAGTGACTCATGTCCTCCTCCCTGATTTTCTCCTCTTTCCCAGCTACCCACCCACCTGGTAGGTAACACAAGAAGTGTGATGACAAATACAAGCCCCATAATTTCTTTGAATATTCTGTACATCTTTCCATGCATCTCTTCCCAGTGCCCACCCCTCCAGAGTGTCATAGGATAGGAGGCAGCTTGATTCCTGGGATTAAAACCTTAGCCAAAGGCTCCTGGGCCAGAGGTTACGACCAGATGCATCCCAGTGCCCTGGCTGGCTCCCAGGAAGCCTGGGCTGCTTTCTGATTAGCCTCGAGTCACCGCTGACTTTGCGTGTTTCTGACCCTTCTGCAGAGCCAGCAGGCAGGGCCGATCACAGCAGGCCCACCATCTGCCTGGCTGAAGTCCTTGGCCACTCAATGCTGCTGGCATTGTTGGAAAGCAGGGCTGCAGGCAGGCACCCAAAACAACCCGGGGTGGTTTTCAGCCAAAACCCAGGCCTGGAAAAATGAGAAGTCAGTTCCTGTTTCCGGCTTCAGAAACAGAGCACATACTTCTTTGATAGTGGAAAAAGGATTTGCACAATTAGTTTAGATCAAATGAGGACCTGTTGAACCCTTGCCCCACAGGCAAGCTGAACTTTCTGGAGGTTCAAAGTTTCTCATTTTTCAGTTTTCAAGTGCTTCTGGGTCCCGGCCTTGGCTGGAAGTAAAAAAGTTAATGCGTTGCAGAAGGAACCATCCCTGCAAAGCTCCCCCACTCTGCTGGGTGTCAGGAATGAGTCTCCGGTGGGCGTTCCTGCCTCTTGGCGTTTTTCATCACGTTCTTTAGACATGAGGCATTGGTGGAATATATTTGCAAATTAACACAGATTTGCCTCTGTTCATGGCTCTATTTTTAACCCTGTAGTTTATTTACTTGTCTCCTCAGAGGCACAGTGAGAATATCCCCAGGACCAAGCCCCGTCCTTGGGGGATGAAAGAGAAAACACAGGCTCACTTGATCCCGTTGTCCAGCCCTCAGAGACCTCGTTGTGAGGTGTTAACAGCACCCCCCCACCCCCGCCAGCCCCCCTCCCCCTGCGGACGAAGCCATCAGTTAAACAAACGAGTGAACCGCTGATACTTCCAGGAACATAAGACGGGGCTCATTTAAATGAACCAGCTCTTGCCATTGGGTGGTACTGGGAACTCACTGCAGTTCCAAACTCTAATATACGTTAAGTTGAAAATAGGTGAATTGCTATCCATTCACACTTGGTACCAAAAATCTTACATTATTGTGTTTAGGCAAGTGAGCAGCTTCTAGAATCTCCTCTAGAATCCATTGTTTGTCTGAGAATTTAAGTAAGTCTGGCTTTGTCTAATCTTGGGGTTTGTTTTTGCGGGCAACGTTGAAAGCATCACTACAGAATGAACCGGAATTCTTAATCACATCTTACGTAGCCACTGTTTGAAATCTGAAGTAAAAAGGCTATCACTGAGAGGACTCAACTTTTAATACCTAATTCCTAGTAATTTTGGTAGTCGGAAAATCTTTATTTTTTTTAAATGAATTTGTCACAGAGTGGGGCTTAGGATGCCAAATATATAATTCATTTAAATTGTCATACTCTTTTTCAATCCACAAAATGTTTTTCAAATGACAAAACAGAACATGCGTAATTTTATAATCCAGTTTAAAAAAAAAACAGAAATCAAAGCTACCATCGTCTTCCTCCTCATTTTAAAAATGTAATCCTGGTACATGTTTGTATACGTAGCTTATTGATTTCACCTAAGATGACAAGACATTACTGGAAATGTCTGTTTACAAAGCGTAGGTCTGGCTGTGTCCATTTACAGGAGAGGGAAGGAGCGGTTCCAGAAGGGAAGCGTTTGGTGGAGGACACTGTGGGGAGCCAGGTTCTAGATTAAATAGGGACAGATGTTTGGGTTCTCAGGGTAACAGTGACCCTGGGTTGGGATGACAGATTTCATGCTTTCCTCTTTCAGAATCATGTCTCCAACCTCCTTTGTGTATGGCGAGTCTGTGGACGCATCCAGCTTCATTCAGCTGGAAGACCTGGAGTGTCATTTCCAGCCTCTCAACGTCACCCTTCAGGTATCCACCCCTGGAGACCTTCTCTGTCACTGGGGACCAATGGAAGGGCCCAAGGGATGTGCCTTCTATGAAAGGCAA